>NC_060191.1:9549947-9858697 GCF_021184085.1 Oncorhynchus gorbuscha
ACTCACTCAGTAGTGGATCTATTCCCATCAGCTCTGAGGGCCTGGGCTGCTCCAATTTTTCCTCCCCTGTGAGCATAGATGAGCCAGTCCGAAGGCCTATAGTTACCAGTCTTATCGACTCAACCACTGGTGAGCCTTGGGGTTGGGAAGTTCAAAACATCTGATTTGCATGAATTTTCCCTTGTCTCAACCACATGATATTACTTTTTCAAACTCCCAGAGCCACTCTTATTCTGTGCTCTTGCCACGTACCTAAATTCTCATGGTCACGATTTAGTTTCCTTTTGCAACTTTCTTTATTCTCACTTTATTTGAATACACATATTGCAGTAACTCTTCTTGTGCAACCGCTTCCTCAAGTTGTGGGGAACCTAAGCTCAGCAGACCTCTATGCTGGAACCGTGCCCAAACCGTCTGTGGTTGGTCCCCTGAACCCCCGCACACGCCCAGAGGAGGACATCCTGTTTCAGTGGCGTCTGAGGAGAAAGATGGAGCAGGCCAGTCAGTGGGTTCAGTCAAACCCACAGCAGGGTTACACCCTTCATCAGAACTCTGTGAGCTGTCAGGCTCACAAGGTACTTACCCCCTTGTCTACTACACCTGCGATTTGAAAGAGGTTTTGAAGTCTCTTTGAAATGTCTGCCATAGTGTGGTAGTATTTTCCAATGCATTTAGCGAATCACAGATCATATAATTTGATTTGTTCCCCTTCGTTAGGTACAGCGGAATCCTCTCCCTGCCTCTCATAGAGTTGCCCCCTCCCTCCCCATCACCAGCCCCACCGTCTCTAAGTTGCAGCCGGATGCCCCTGTCCGTCCCCACATGCACCTCCTCTGTGACATCCTTTCTTGTACCGCTCAGCCCCACTCCCCTCCACTCAGCCACCAAAGGAGCCCAAAGAGGAGTGAGGTCTCTGGGGCCGACCGGACCGTCAGGCAGCCCAAAGCCCAGTTCAGCTCCACAGACACCTCCACTGAGGAGCCCACTAGTAAACATGAGTCCTCTCCACCACCGCCCGCCTTGTCTGTGACCACAGAGGAAGAGTGGGCAGTTCAACAGAGGAGAACCGAGAGGACAAAAAAGGAGACACTACAGAAGGAGAGGAGTGAGAAGCGGACAGGGCCGTCCTGCAGAAAGAAGAAATTAGCCAGGTATGACCTGTATCTATCTAAGAGGGGTGACAGTTTTACTGAATGACATGTGGCCCAGTCTGTAAACTCAATGACAATATCTCTGTAGGTGTCACGTTGGTGACAGGGACCATGCTGAGAGGCCCAGCTATGCAGATTGGAGTGTGAGCCAACACCACACCAGAGGTAAAGACCGGGTCATCCCATGGAGGGAGGAGCCCAGCAGAGACTGGGGGCAACAGGAAAGGGGGCCGGGGGTAGTGAGAGAGGGCTGCCCTGGAGATCGTGCTCCACCATTCTCTCCCATACACAGCGCCCTGGGACAGGTCAGTTAACACCGTGGGTCATCAGCATCAGTGACGCTAGATGCCATTAACACATTGAAGAAAGGCTGTTATGAATTTCAGTGTTACAATAATATTAATTTACTTTATTCATTTATCCAGGTTAGTTTAATTTAAATAAAGATATTAGCTGAGTAAAGCATATTAATTTACCTTGGCAGGTAGTTTCAGAGGTACTGTTCCTGACCACGGACTCCCCGGACCCGCCCAGAACTCCTGTGTCCTCTGACTCTCCCAGATATGTGCCCCCGCAGTCCTCTGCCCCGCCTCCCAGTGCACAGCATCCACGGGAGGTTGTAGCTCAGCTGCTTCAGGAGGCTGAAGGTGAGACTACTTGGTGCAGTGGGGACTGCTGACCTTAATTCTAGGTAGCAGAGGTGGAATAGACTCTGGCTGTATAATAGTGTGTATATATAGCCTCTAGTCAAGTTTCACCGGGACTGAATCCTAACTTGAACTTTTTCCTGAATATCCCATTCCTATACATGCATTTCTTACTCTAAATAATATGTTAGGATTTTGCCCTAAATGCTAAAGGGGTCTTTTGGGTGGCATAACAATTGAGTGATGCCATAGTCCTCTCTGTTACAGAAGTACATTGACCATGTGGACCAGTGACAGTTATCTATTTTCACTTCACCTTGCTGGTGTTCATGTGTACATTTCTGGCTATTTATACCTGTGTACAGTTAACATGTGCTCTAATATAACACATTATGAACTCCTGGCATAGCTTTGCTAGAAAGTAGCTAAAGTTACAACAAAAATAATCGGTAATGTAATCAAATGCTCCTAAAGTTACTTTTGTTATCTGCACAGTGACATTTTAACTGCATATATTTTCCTCCTTAAGATTCAGATGAGCAGGAGTTTAAAGATGACCCCTTACTGAAGGTCTTAAGGCAGCAGAGGAAGTGGGTGAAGGAGCAAATCGGGTAAAGAACTGGTATAGGTTCCCTAGATACAGTACATCCTTCGTCATTTATTTCATTGACCTTTTACTCATTAAGATAATGAACTTAAAATATTCTCAGAGTAATTACAGTGCCTTATGAAAGTATTCACTTTTATCCACATTTTGTGTTACAGCCTGAATTTAATATGGATTAAATTGAGATTAGTTTTTTTGGTCACTAGCCTGCACAATACCCCATAGTGTCAAAGTGGAATTATGTTATTAGAAATCTTTACAAATTAAAAGCTGAAAATGTCTTGTGTCAAGTATTCAAGCCCTTTGTCATGGCAAGCCAAAATAAATTCAGGAGTAAAAATGTGCTTAACAAGTCACATAATAAATTGCATGGTTTCACTGTGCAATAAGTGGTTAGCATGATTTTTGAATGACTACCTCTATGTACCCCACACAAACAATTATCTTTAAGGTCCCTCAGTCGAGCAGTGAATTTCAAACACAGATTCGACCACAATGGCCAGGGAGGTTTTCCAATGCCTCGCAAAGAAGGGTACCTATTGGTAGATGGGTAAACAAAGAAGAATAGGAAAAAAGCAGACATTGAATGTTCCTTTGAGCATTGTGAAGTTATTAATTACGCTTTGGATGGTGTATCAATAAGAGTCACTACAAAGATACTCAGTTGCTGGAGAGGAAGGAAACCGCTCAGGGATTTCATCATGATGCCAATGGTGACAGTTTAATGGCTGTGATAGGAAATTGCAGGGGATGGATCAACCATATTGTAGCTACTCCACAATTCTAACCTAAATGACCGAGTGAAAATAAGGAAGCCTGTATAGAATAAAAATATTCCAAAACATACATCATGTTTGCAATAAGGCAAAACATGTGGCAAAGCAATTCACTCTTTGTCCTGAATACAAAGTGCTATGTTTGGGGCAAATCCAACACGTTACTGAGTACCATTCTCCATATCTTCAAGCATAGTGGTGGCTGAATCATGTTATGAGTATGCTTGTAATTGTTAAGGACTGGGTAGTTTTTAAAGTAAAAAAAAAACGTAATGGAGCAGGCAAAATCCTAGAGTGAAAACTTGGTTCGGTTGCTTTCCACCAAACACTAGAGATTAATTAACCTGACAGTAACCTAAAACACAAGGCCAAATCTACACGAGTTGGTTACCAAGAAGATGGTGAATGTTCCTGAGTGGCCGAGTAACAATTTTGAATTAAATCTACTTGATAATCTATGGAAAGCCTTGAAAAAGTTTCTCGCAATGATCAACAATCAATTTGACAGTTTGAAACATTTTGAAAAGCATAATTGACCAATGTTACCTAATCCAGGTGTGAAAAGCTATTAGAGACTTACCCAGAAAGATTCACAGCTGTAATCACTGTCAAAGTTCCTTCTACAAGTTTCTGTATTTCATTTTCAATAAATGTGGAATAATTTCTAAAAACCTAGATGGTTGAGAATGTTTTTATTTTGTATCAATTGTGAATTCAGGCTGTAACACAACAAAATATGGAACACGTCCAGGGGTATGAATACTTTCTGAAGGCACAGCCTTATTCTAAAATGGATAAGACTTGTTCCCCCCCCCCCCCCACCTACACAATACTCCATAATGACAAAGAAAATAGGTTTTTAGAAATGTTTGCAAAAAATAAAATAAAATCTCAATCACAAAAGTATTCAGACCCTTTACTCAGTACTTTGTTGAAGTACTTTGGCAGCGATTATAACCTCGAGTCTTCTTGGGTTTGACGCTGCAAGCTTGGCTGATAGAGGAATTCTAAATTCCTTTAATGTTTTAATTGCCAATACCAATTAGCACTCATTTCTAATTCATTTAATGAGTTGTAAGTTCATTAATTATGCATGAAGTAGATTGAGACCAGTCTTAAAAGCCAGGTTAAAGAGCGTTTAATTCCAGAGAGTACTAACCCATACACAGATTTCCACAGGTTATAAACTCAAAATGACATCATCAGTTTCCCACGATAGCCCCGTTGTTTTTTTGTTTAGGTCCGGAGATGCTTTCTACTCCCCTCATAAACCAGACATTACAACCTGTCTAAAAGATACAGATTTCTCTCAAAAATGGAACAAAACACTAAAAATTATTATCTTGCCTGAAAAGCTTTTTCTCCCCCTTGACCTTCCCAAGAGGCACAGACAATCAAATTAGTTCTGCTTACATTTTCAGTAACAGCTTAACCAATAACCTTTACTTTTCATATCATAACATAATAGTATTAGAATAAATGGTTTCTAATCATTAACGAATACATAATTGATCATCTAAACTATATTTTCCTCTATCATTGGTACACCTGTATTTGGAGAGTTTCTCTCATTCTTCTCTGCAGATCCTCTCAAGCTCCGTCAGGCTGGATGGGTCACTGCACAGTTATTTTCAGGTCTTTCCCGAGATGTTCGAACAGGTTCAATTCCGGGCTCTGGCTGGGCCACTCAAGGACATTCAGAGACTTGTCCTGAAGCCACTCCTGCATTGTCTTGGCTGTGTGCTTAGGGTCATTGTCCAGTTCTAAAAACCTGTTTTTGATTTGTCATTATGGGATAGTGTGTGTAGATTGATGAACATTTTTTTATTTAATATTTTTTAGAATAAGGCTGTAACATAACAAAATGTGGAAAAAGTCAAGGTGTCTGAATACATTCCGAATACACTGTATAGTTAAATCATGTTATGCTGATTGTTTTGTCTTTGGAGTAAAATCTTACATTTTATTTTATAACATTGCAGACCCATACGATTCCTAGAGTGATATAATATTTGGCTTTGCAAAGTGTTAAAGCAACCTTAGAACATGCTCTAAAAACATATATTTTCTTTCAGCGAAGTGGACTCGCTGTTGGATGAATTCCAGGAAGAGTGAGCACTGGTGGTGTGCACACATGGAACAAAAACAACCAATCAATTCAACAGCATTTTTATTTTTGTACAAAATTATATAGTGCATTTATTTTTAACTAATTCTCTTCTTACAATAAATAGTTAGAAAATATACAACAACTTTACTGTTGGGTTTTGTGAACATACTTGATCATCTCGGAGTGTTAAAACATTTACTCATGACTTAAGAGGGCATTAGACACTCCACACAATACAAATCAACATTTTCAATGGTTTTATATCATATTTACAATGAATGGTTCCATAACATTTTAAGATTGAGTTAAATGGGATTCTTTAGGATGAGGGATGCTTTTAAATTAGGAATCTGTCCTGTTAATATGTACAAACCTCAAGAGAGAGAGCAGGGAATTTTAATGGTGTGATGGTGTAGTTAATGGGTGTTTTGGTACAGGCAGGCACCAGTTCCTTGGTGAGTGTTTGATATGTCTGTTGGAGGAGAGTGCCTGTATTTTTGTGTGTGCATAGTTTACCAAGCTACCAATTACTTCACACTGGAAGAATTTAAGCTACAATAAAGCTACCCTTAACTACATTTTTATTTTCTTTAACTAAAATTAATTTGAAAAGAGTTCACTACATCAAACTACTTTGTGATAAATTATCATATTTAAGTTTGAAATGTCAGACTACAAATTGCAAGAACAGTTCATTCTGGAGTAAGATGTTAACAGAATGTGTAATTTAGCATATTAAACAACTATGTTTCAATTGAGAACTAGAAAGGGGTAATACTGAAAAATAAATTATTGCTTACTACACCCATAATTAATTTTCTATTTGCAAAAAAAGTAGTGTAATCCCAGTAGTTAGCTACACTGCTACATGGCAAAAAAATAAGTTAACTACTAAATACTACCAAGATTTGAACTGTCACCATCTACTGCAAAATGTGGTTAAATTAGTAGTTGAACTACATGTAGTTTACTACTCCCCAACACTGGTTCCTATGGATTGTGTGTTTGTTCCTAGGGTGTGTATGCTCATGATTCTGAGTGGGACAGGTGTCTGGAGTTCTCCCCCTGCAGCATAGGGGCAGATATGATGAGGATACCTTCAGGCGACACAGCCGACGACAGAGCCATGGAGTCCACACCCTCTGGAATCCTGTAGCGCCAGTTGAACTATCGCGTCACCACCCCCGACCCATCCTGCAAACACACGTTTATAGTGAACCCAGTCCGCGAGGAATGCTCATTTTCAGGCTAACAAGTGGTTTGGTTTCCAGTCTGGTCGGTAGTTGGTTGAAGCAGAAATGGACTGCATAGTAACCAGGCTATATTCAATGTCTGTCATCACAAACTATGGAAATGTGATTATGAATAGAGAACAACTCTTGCATAATACATGCAACACAGTAGTTGCTTACTTTTTTCTCTTTCTGTTTCCCTTGGACCTACACAAAGTCTCCTGTCACCTTGACCATCAGCTCCTCTGGGTTGAAGTGTTTCACATCAACCTGAACTGTGAATCGACTGTGGTCACAACACACCTGGCAACAGGGGAAGATACCCAATATTACTACTCAAATTGACACTATTGCTGCTCTATTACTGCTGGTTTAATCTACTTCTATGTAATTATATTCAAACGATAAGAAAATGCAAGAGCACCTGCTATAAATGGGCATTCATTAAAATGTCAGAATATAGAGAGTAAAACACAAAAGTCATTTATCAAGGCTACCTCATTGATACAGAACAAAGTCATTAAAAATTAATCTAAAAATTGTTTCATCAGTGAGAGATTAGAGCACTGCATGCATGCAG
Source organism: Oncorhynchus gorbuscha (assembly GCF_021184085.1). Taxonomy (NCBI): domain Eukaryota; kingdom Metazoa; phylum Chordata; class Actinopteri; order Salmoniformes; family Salmonidae; genus Oncorhynchus; species Oncorhynchus gorbuscha. The sequence continues at coordinate 9,557,051 of NC_060191.1, forward strand.
TGTTACGGGAATAAACCTACCTGTGCAGGGCCAGTGTGCTCCGTCACTGGGGTGAATGAGTACAGCCCGAATGTCCCGTTAAGCCCGGGAATGCGATACCACTGGCTGGAAAAGTGGGTGGCAGATCGAATGCCATTTCACGTCTGAGGTCAAAATAAAATATGCAGTGATTACTACAGCCTTTCACACCCATATGGGCCGATTATGTTACAAATATTTTAGGCCACAGAAAGAAATAGCAAATGGGAAAAATTATAGTCCAATAAATGTAGGTCTATTCGATAAAATATTAGCCGAATAGAAGTTGTTAGAATGAAGCAAGAAATAATTAAACCACAAAATACCCGCTGCTTCACTGCTGAGGTTCATAAAGTGATTGATTCGTAAAGGCTACAGCGATGGTTTTTATAGTCCTTGACAAATCTGGAATATTGCAGTAAATAATACCAAAACCCGCTTGACCCTCAAAGACCTTTCAAATTGTTGGTGGGAAGGGTCACAGTGTAAAATCCCAGAGACCCAGAAGTTGTTAGCGTTTACCGTTATGAGATGCCTGCAAATCGTATTATGTTCTGACTGCCAATAGGATGGATTGCAGCGTCCGTGTATCTGACTCTGCCCTTTTCCCTGACATAAATTGTGGAAGTGCCAGTTAAGATCTGTATTTATGATAGCAGGAGTTACATAATGAGGCGGGAACTTCGCTGTTGGGCACCCTGGATTGCTTTGGATTCACCACCAGAACCCCTGGGAATTATGATTTTGTTTTAGTTGTGATCAAAGGCTTCGATAGAATAGGCACATGCCTTATTAAGGAACAATCCTCCCTATCATATCAACCCATATATGAGGAAATGTTACCATGTTCTCGATTAAAATCATATCGCTTTTTTGTAACTGTTACAATCCTCCTTCAAAATCATATCGCTTTTTCATTTAATTTGAGATAATTTGTATGCATTATACAATTTCACTTTCTAATAGTTTTTTGCTGTATGTTATCCATTACTTTCCGGGATTGTCTGTTTAAAAATTACATCAAAGGGGTGAACCCCCCAAACAGTGCATCCGTGCCAGACAGCATGTGACAGTAAAGGGTGATATGCCGCGTTCAAGTGTTAGTCAGAACTAGGAAACTCGTGAATTTCTGATTTGCCAACTGATTGCATGCGGCACGTGTACTGTATACTGTAACCACGACCAGTTAGCAAGTCGGAAATTTTAGTTTCTTAGTTCCGACTACCACGTAAACGTGGCAATATTCACATGCCAGTGTACGTGTGATAATAGGAATGTTTCCATCTCATGCACCTTTTTAATTAACCTAACATAATTGTTTTCCTTGACATCTGTTGGGAGCTCTGGTGGAGCCCCTTTTGGTGATTTGGCAATTGGCATTCAACACAGCCAAAAGCGGTAATCTCAATACAGTGTTCTGCCAGGCAACAGTTCAGACTCTTCCTTCTAGAGATACACTGCAGGCAACAGTTCAGACTCTTCCTTCTAGGGATACACTGCAGGCAACAGTTCAGACTCTTCCTTCTAGGGATACACTGCAGGCAACAGTTCAGACTCTTCCTTCTAGGGATACACTGCATAACGGACTGGACTGCTCAATAATTGCTGTTACAGATTCCTTGAAAAGTTATTAGATATTGCAATTTTATTTTCTGACAGGCTTAAAATGATTATCCATTAGGCCTACACTGCATAAACGGTGTTTATCCCGGGTTAATAATTGGGGAATGGGGATTATTATCTTCTACCTCCCCTTATTAAACAGAGGTTGAACAAGATCAAACATTGTCAATGTCACACCATGTAAATATATTTTCCCAAACACTGGAATGTTAAAGATGTTACAATATTTATTTTATAGGTCTACATACTTCAGATTTTTCTGTTACATTGTTCATGTAACTATCTTTTGATCAATGTGAAGCAGGTGTTAAGCACACTGATCTTCAATCACATTGGCCTTATTTGAAAAATTATTCAATATTTTTATAATTCTGTAATTTCTAGAGATAGAAATCCCAAAGAGAGGGATGAACAAATCCGTGACTAATGTTGGCTAGTCTCCCCGAGCCACTTTGTCCTGGAGAGGAATGGGGGCGTATTAAAACTACCTTATAATAATTAGGTCATTATGACATGCAGGGTGAACATCATGTTCTACAATTACACTGACACCACATGCACAACAATGTCATATAAGCCTCCAGCATGTCACAGGTCTTAGCACCTCATCGATTGGGTATCTTATGACCATCCATCACACACATCTGATTTGGGTTTACATCCACTGCCTCTTGACCCCATTTAGAGCAGACAGTTGTGTGACTTATACAACCCTGGCACTCAATGGACATGTGTTAAGTACTGGAGCTGGTGGGATGACGTGTCTGCCATGGCATCGGTTGGTAATAGAAGTAGTCTTTGACTGAGTAACTAAAAACAGCATCAACCATGGTCCTGAAGAGAGGAGGTGGTAACATTTGCTACAGAGGCATTGAGTTTGATAAGAGATTGGCCTAAGGCGGACCTCATTTAAGGACTTAATCATAATGCTGCAATCATAAAGTACTTTACTGGCTAATATCTCATCAATGTCGGAATTGTTTACACTGTGAGAGTACAAAGGAGAATATGAATAAATGATCTGGAATAAGTATGTTGTTATCGTGAGCAGTGTTACACAAATACTGACTTACTAAACACAAAGCTAATTGGATATTGTTATCAAAAGCTATGCGCATACCATTCATATTATCCATAGGAGCCAAATGTCTAATGAAATGCACACTAGACCACGATCTAGCATATAAGCTCAAAACTTTATTACAGCAAATAAAAAAAGCATACACTTCCATTTAATTTAGAACGTTTATGAATTTGCCATTTATTTTTGTCATACATACCATTCGCCTGTTTAACCTTCCAAATTTACTTAAACGTGTTGAGACATCCACACACTACACACAATTTGGGGAAAAAGGTGCAGTGTTCACAAGACAACTTCCCACTCATTAAAGCCCAGAAGAAAATTACCATGATTATCCATTGAGATCAACTACACATTTAACTATTTCAACCTGTTAGATTTGTCTATTAATTCTGTCATGGTCAAGTTTTATACAGTAGGAAGCTTTCTTGTTTCCCGCCTTGTCTGTCTCAGGGAATGCCAAGTGGAATGGTGAAGGAGAGGTAGTCACCCACCTCACCCCATTCTGCTCTGAAGTGTTGGAATATGGTTATCCATGTGGTGAGTACTGCAACCCACAGTAGCAACCCCAGCCCTGAACGCTTTACATCTGAAAGAGAGATGTCATTTATTGTAGTCATGTTTGCATAGAAACTGCATGCTTTACTAATACAAAGCCAACTTTGTTTTAGCTGGATCATCTTATCTCATCATGGATCATAGGCCTACAGCTCATGAGACACACAACCTGTAACATAAATGTATTATTTATCCAGTATGTGGATGAGCCACAGCAAACCTGGACAACTAATCATTTGTACAGGAATCTTTAGCTATATTAATTCACAGAACTTCATCTGTGTACTCACATGTTTTGATCTGGAGTTGTTCAGTATATGTTGGCTTTACAAAGGCCTCTTTGAAAAACCACACCACATTCACCAGCCACAGGAATGGAAGGAATGCAAATCCCCCTGAGAGAGACAAAGTCATTACAGTATTACTACACACACACATAAAATTTGAAGTCTACATACACTTAGGTTGGAGTCATTAAAACGTGTTTTTCAACCACTGTATATACAAACAACGTTGTGAAAACATCAATTCACAACACTAACATTGGGTAGTTCATGATTTCACATGGCTTATAATTAGAGCACAACACTTGGTAGTTCACTTACCTAAATAGTATTTCCTGCAGAGGGTGAGTTTCTCCTCATTTGGAAGGCGCTCTAGGTTCATGTCGATTTCCTGTTATTTCCCCCTTAGTATTGACAGCTTTTCAAAGAGACCTTGAAGTATGAAGGAAGAGTATAAAAGTGAGAGGGTCTTTTGAAGCTCTAGACTGGCACATGTCGGCTTCATGGAACTGCCCGTCTGTAAAATGAGGGTGCCCCCTATAGATAAGAGTGGAACAAGTCTTGTGTTTCCACCCAACTTTTGCCTGGCTATCTTCCCAGATTACACGATAAAATAACATTTAAACACCAATTTTGCGAACTATTTCAGTATTTTAAGGGGAAATGTGTAGGCTAGTAGCTAAATTTTGCAGTCGAAAATACTGCGTGCTGGATGGCTAACAATATATACTACAATGTTAACAGCAATTGTCCTCTATAGGAACCGCTATTACAGAAAAGACAGCATTAATAATATTTTCCGAGGCTTTTACCTGTAATCTTTAATTAAATAGATGTCAAATTGCTCTAAATTACTTGACAAATTAACGTTAAACAGCTCAAAACATCAACACAAAAGAGCATTTCAACTCGTTCCTTTCCTTTCCGCTTCCTGCTCCAGTTTTCTGAAGAGGGGGATGTGACGTCCATGCTGCCCCCCCCCCGCCAGTTCATTGTGGGTAATGTAGTTCAGAAAGCGTAAATAGAAACGTATGTTTTGGCATTTCAATTTAAATATATTTAAACAATGTAATTAACTTTTGCTTGTAGTAAATCACCCATTACTGCACCAGTACATAGCCCACCTATAATTTAGCCCTAACAACTACCTCTTTCCCAACTGTATTTAATTTATTTCTTTATTTTGCTCCTTTGCACCCCATTATTTTTATGTCTACTTTGCACATTCTTCCATTGCAAAACTACCATTCCAGTGTTTTACTTGCTATATTGTATTTACTCTGCCACCATGGCCTTTTTTGCCTTTACCTCCCTTCTCACCTCATTTGCTCACATTGTATATAGACTTGTTTATACTGTATTATTGACTGTATGTTTGTTTTACTCCATGTGTAACTCTGTGTCGTTGTATCTGTCGAACTGCTTTGCTTTATCTTGGCCAGGTCGCAATTGTAAATGAGAACTTGTTCTCAACTTGCCTACCTGGTTAAATAAAGGTGAAATAAAAAAATATAAAAAAATGATTTCTGACAGTGCAGATTATCTGAATTGCCATGCAAAAGACATGCAAAATATGTGCCTTGCAGTTGCAAAATTACTGTTAACCCGCCTGTCTTATTCTGTGAATATTTTCCATCAATTAAGTTTACTACAATATATAACCACAATTCTCTTCTTATCAATGCAAATATAGGCATAGACTTGTGGACGTTTTCAATTATTCTTTTCAATTTATGTTTCGAGCTTGATTCAGGTGCATTGACTCTCTTCTTCTCAAATTATGTTTAGAGCTTGATGTAAGTGCGTTGACTCTCTCTCTCTCATATAAGGAGCTTGCACATAATGTACAGTGGTTCATTCAGTATGATCATATCAGAAGACGTGGACATGCCGCTCGGCCACTGAGGAATAGGGACAAGCCTAAACATGTTGGTACAGCGGTAGATGGCCATTCACAAAATGTGTATTTTTTTGCATGGAGGGAAGCTGGCCCTTGTAGTTACTTATCAATAATCGTAATGGCTGTAATCAAACGATGATCGAACAATGTGTCCTTTGTTTAATATCAAATGGGTTTATTACTTGCATTACATATTGCATTGTACACACCACTCCTATAAATTCCAATCATAATTTAAATAAAGATTTGCAAGTTACCCTGTGAAGCTTTTCTTGGACTTACTTCATTTCCCGGCAGCCTTGCGGGGTCCCCCCTCCCTATCTCGCGCCTTCCCTCTTGTCTCACCTCAAGTTGCTATCGGTGTTGTTTTTGAAGCTATGATGGCGGCAGCGGGATGCGGATCAGCAACCGCGGCTGCCATAGGAGGCCAAGTTGGTACTGCTGCACCCCGAGGTCGCTTCCCTGGTCGGCCTTGGTCGTCTCGCAGCCGCTTGCGTTCTGAGAAGCGATGGCAACTCGACCGATCAGGGGCAGAAGCTGACGATGTGACTAATGCTGGAGGCCCAAGGCCCACAAGCCTGGTTCTCTCGTTAAACGAGGACCAGTCTCACTTGCGTTTACTTGGGATAGAGTCGAACCACAAGAGCTTAGCGGAGGCTGGATACAGCTCAAGTGGGAGCGAAGAGGTGAGAGCCCAAATCGCTGCTGGAGTTAGTATATTTTTGCTTCTTTTATCATGTCATTTTGGTTACCTGTGTTGGTGTGTGTGTGTGTGTCATGTAGAGTTAGCTCCGTTTCATAATACTTTGCTTTAAGTGTCAACATTAGTTAGCTAGCTAACGTTAGCAGGAGCGCGACTTCATGAGATGTTCGTCAATAGCGCTAGCTAACAAAGGGGAAGGCTAATGTAATATTTGTCTGCATTGGAGCTCTATGGATAGTTAGACACCATTTACCACGAATAACTTACACCCACGCTAGCTAGCCAGGTATTTGTCTTAAATGAGTGTTTAGCTGGTTTATGCCTGTAATTGCTGCAGTGAGTAACGAACGTAGCTACAAATGTTTCTATGAATTCAAGAGGGGGAGGGGCTATGTCAGATACCTACTCTCTATGATGGCTAACTACCGTTTATGGGGATCATTTCACGTTCCTTTCAAAAACATGGTTTGCAGAGTGTCACCCAGGTCAGTTTTTGTCGCAGTCACTGAGTCAATTAGTGTAACGCTTGATAATGTAACTAATTTGTTGGAGAAGTCATTGGAGGGAAACCTATGATAACGAAACCCGGTAGTGGGTAAATTTTCCATGATGTGAGATGTTAACGTTACTTGACCTGCTACATATTAGATGTTGCAATTTGACATATAAATGACCTAGGCCTACCTAATGATAAGTATTCATATGTTAATAATCTGACTTGGACCCTTGCTCCACATTCGCTGACAAAATGCCGCTGCCACAATATCGACTTTATTTGCATATTAACAGGCATGTAGCAGATGTAGTTAGAGGCCCAACCCCTCCCCAGTTCCCAGGCATGACTGGGTAAATTGCTGCTGGTTTCTTGGTAATGCCTCGCCATCCATGAACAACTGCATTACCTGGAGAAGAGAATTTGAAAGATGTGCTTGGTCTGTTGTTTTTAATTATTAACTTAACTAGTTGATGTAATGGCTTGTCCAGTGCACTTGTGTTGGGTTTGTAATGGTATACTTTGGTGTTCAAGACTAGCACGATAACTGGGCATCACAATGATGGTAAACATTTGACATGGAAGACCTATTCCAAGAAGGCAGTAACCTATTACACTATACTTGGTCATTTCCATGTAAAATGGCCCACAAGCACCAATGTGAAGTTCGTAGGCGCATATCAAATTGGTGTCAAATAAAAGCTAAGAGTCTATTTTTGGTAAATGAAGGAACAGATGCATAAACGTATTTATAAAATAAAAATTGTCATTGATTTCTGGCAAAATAGATGGGATAGGGTCTTTAAAAATATCTACCAGGAAGTCATAAAAGGTATTAGAAATACATCAATGTTGAAGTATAGACCCCCTGCCAACTAATATAAGCAATTCATATTTTGTTTAAGAGAAATGATTTGCCTTTAAGTTGAAGAAATGTTTCCTTGTGCCTTGTAATTCCAAAATCCCACGTCTTTAAGATATTTTCACATTTCTCTCCCTCACGTGGAGGGAGGATAACGAAAGTTCACAGAAGTAACAAGTAAATGTAGACCTACCAATTAGTTCATGTTTTTACCGATAACCCATTTTCGTTTATCAATTATTAAGTAATCATTAATGGAATGACTGCAATTGTCAACAATGGGAAGTCATAGTCACAAACCTCCGTTGAATCACCTGCTACTGTCCTCGCTCCCATTGGCATACTGTTAGTGCACTCGGAAAGTATCCAGCCTTATTCTGAAATGGATGAAATAAAAACATTGTTCGCATCAATCTACACACAATACCCCATAATGACAAAGCGAAAACAGGTTTTTTGAAATTATAGCAAATTTATTTAAAAAAATAAACAGATATCTTATTTACGTAAGTATTCAGGCCCTTTACTCTGAGTCTCGAAATTGAGCACAGGTGCATCCTGTTTCCATTGATTATCCTTGAGATGTTTCTACAACCTGATTGGAGTCCACCTGTGGTAAATTCAATTGATTGAACATGATTTTGAAAGGTACACACCTGTACCTATGTAAGGTCCCACAGTTAGCAGTGCTTGTCAGAACAAGGAATTGTCCGTAGAGCTCCGAGACAGGATTGTGTGTCAAGGCACCAAAACATTTATGCAGCATTGAAAGTATTGTAAGACAGTGGCCTCCATCATTCTTAAATGGAAGAAGTTCGGAGTCCCCAAGACTCTTCTTAGAGTTGGCCGCCTGGCCAAACTGAACAATCAGGGGAGAAGGGTCTTGGAGAGGGAGGCAACCAAGAGCTCTGTCACTCTGATTGACAGAGCTCCAAAGTTCCTTGACAGAGCTCCACCAATCAGGCCTTTATGGTAGTGGCCAGATGGAAGCCACACCTTAGTAAAAGGCACATGACAGCCTGCTTGGAGTTTGCCAAAAGGCACCTAAAAAACTTTCTGACCGTGCGAAACAAGATTGAACTCGTTGGCCCGAATGCCAAGAGTCACGTCTGGAGGAATCCTGCACCATCTCTACAGGGAAGCTTGTTGGTGGCAGCAGCATGCGGCAGGGACTGGAAGCCTAGTCAAGATCGAGGCAAAGATGAACGGAGCAAAGTACAGAGAGATCCTTGATGAAAGCCTGCTCCGGAGCGATCAGGACCTCAGACTGGGGTGAAGGTTCACCTTCCAACAGGACAAAGACCCTAAGCACACCCAAGAAAGGGATAGGTGGATACCTAATCATTTGTTCAACTAAATGCCTTCAACTGAAATGTGTCTTCCCCCCTTGGGCTGGCTTAATTGACATCCACGTCTTCGGCGCCCAGGGAAGAGTGTGTTATTTACTGTCTTGCTCAGGGCAGAAGGACAGATTTTTACCTTGCCAGCTCAGAGATTCGTTCCAGCAACCTTTCGGTTACTGTCCCAACGATCTAACCACTAGGCTAGAAAACACAGGAGTGGCTTCGGGACAAGTCACTGAATGTCTTTGTGTGACCCAACCAGACCCCCGACTTGAACACTGAAATATGCTTCAACAAAGTACTGAGAAAAGGGTCTGAATATTTACGTAAATGTCATATTTCAGTTTATTTTTAATACATTTGCAAAAATGTCTAAACCTGTTTTTGCTTTGTCATTATGGTGTATTGTGTGTAGATTGAAGGGGGGAGTGGTACATTTTAGAATAAGACTATAAAATATTTTTGGTTGTTATTGGAAAAAGTCAAGGAGTCTGGATGTTTTTGGTCGTTCTAGACCAGCCTTAATTTGGCCCTAACAAAAACGCCCACGATTGGTTCAGATTTGGTCCGATCACCAATCCTAGACTCCTGTGTTTCACAAGTTTGCACAGTACAGTGAAGCACAGCTGGGTACAGTAAAGACTATAAGAGTATAGTTCATTACGCTTTAATGCAGAATCCTGCGTTTTTCACTCAGAAAAAGAGAACTCCTAAGATAATGTATCTTGCTGCGTTTTGTAAGCACAGATCTAAAATGCTTCTTATAGTAATTTCTGCTCAGCATCAGACACATTTTTTTGTGCTTCAGTTGCACTTCTCCACTTTTCTCGGTGTAGCCTACTTTTCTCCGGTAAAATGCAAGATTAACTTCAAGCAACACATTAGGAAATGTAGCTGGCTACTCTTTTTCTATGATGAACAATGGAAATATGATGGCCATGCATCGTTTTTGCAAAAAAATACCTTGCTTTTTTCATTGTAAGCTATTTTACTTGTATGGCTGCTAGCCAAATAGTGTTGCACTTCTGTTGTCATCTGATGAAAGTGAAGCTATTTTCTGCTGAATGTGTTGCACTAATGTATTTTCTGTGAAGGAGAACTATAGTTGCACACCCCTGATCACTCAATTGAAACCAAAAAAAAAACGCCTTTCAACAAAACACATGGGAGATGGTTTAAAGCTCAGAATTTGATTTCTGAACTCTAACGCGACCCCCGGTACAGTAGAGTCTACTGTACTAAGTAGGGATCTTAACAGTTAACCGTTAATTGGTTAGCAGCCGAAAATACATTTGACCGCTCATGCTTATCAGTCTATAGGTTAATTTTGCATAATTTAGGAGATTTAAATTGGCCATGTGTATTTTCGTTGGCTGTCATGTATCTTATCTGTCACACGTGCACAGCATACAGAGAATAGCCTATCACCTGTCAGAGAGCAGTTCCTCAAAAAATGGTATTGGAGTGAAACATGCTTTTATATATAACTTTTTATTTCTCAATCTCAACTCTCAACATTCGAGTACATATGCTATAGTCAACCATAGTCAGGCTAGCAGTGCGTCACCCACCACTGCAGCATGAGCTTTAGGCAGTATAATTGTTTGAAACCTGAAAGTTTTACTTGACTTCAAATGAAGCATGTCTTACCTTGCTTCAAGGTTGCCCATAAAAACGGAGGTAATTATTTTATATAAACTTTCTTAATAACTTAAATTTTTCTACTGTTCTATTGGTTTTCGTATCAACTTTCTTTTGTTGTCAAGAAACCCAAAGGCTCAATCCTAGTCATATTAGCAACTCATCCTAATTGTTGCTGTTAGATTTCCCATCTTTTTGTGTGACAGAGATTTTAATGTCTGTCACACATGAAACCACTCGCATTAGGTGCACTGTTTTAGAGCTGTGTTTTCCTGCATAATGCATTTTGGCAAATGTTTGACAATGACATTTTATTTCCTGCTTCATTACAAGCGTTGCATGTTCCATAATAGGCTTGACTGTAAGACAATAGGCTTGCTATTGTTGCATGTTTGCATGTAAGCTCTTAATGAAAAATGGCTGCTCTTTTTCCATGTATAGTATTTTCGGTTGATCACACCATTTTACTGTTTGGGAAAATGTAGCTGTTTTATTTACCAGTTAATGATGGTCGCAGCAGAATTGACTGAAATTTGCATCCCTAGTATGTGCTGTACTGTTTATTTATATCTATTTTACCTTTTATTTAAGAACAAATTCTTATTTTCAATGACGGCCTAGGAACAGTGGGTTAACTGCCTGTTCAGGGGCAGAACGACAGATACCTTGTCAGGTCAGGGGTTTGAACTTGCAACCTTCCGGTTACTAGTCCAACGCTCTAACCACTAGGCTAACCTGCCGCCTCTGTACTGTAGACCTACAAGTCTATGATTGGTTCAGATTTCATCCGGACCAACCAAATTTGGTCATGGGCTCGTGAGAATAATGGCCAGTGTGTAGAATAATACCCATATATGCAAAGTATGATATTGCATATTTTTATCTTTGTGTACCTAATTCAGGACACCATGAAGAGTGACATAATTATGCATTTGTGTAGTACAGATCAGGGACTGATTTAGGTAATTCTGCTATCGTTGTTCTCATTACCGGTTGTAAATTTACTTCACATAGTGTATTCAATAACCAAAATAGATTTTCAAAGTCGAGGTGTCATGTCATAGCTGACACTCCATTCTTTCTGCGTACATCTCTGAAGTTTTTGGGAAATGCAGTTGCATAAACAGAGGGAGATTTTACTGTTACCAAATTTAGCATCTGCACAGTTCTTCCAGTAAATGTATTTTTGTGAAATTTTCTGTGTAAATTGTTCAAAGTCGTCCTTGTGCATAGAGTTGTATGGTTTGTTCTACATTGAAATCAATGTTTTTTTGTTTAGAATATATTGAATGTAAAAAATAGGAGTCTCAGCATAATTCCCTTACCAGGGAATTATCTACTCTCTACATGACATTACACAATCTAATTTTAAATCATTTTTGATTGCCATGCTACTCTTGTCCCTCAAGGTTGGGATATAAAAAAAAATATTCTGTAGTCAACAGTACCAGTTCTATCTATCTATTGCATAAGCCTAGTTGTGTTCAGGTGTGTGTGTTTGTTGGGTTTGTTAGGTTATTGTCACTGTTGTCAAAGCTGTTAGGCCTAATTGTTGCATGTAAACTACTATTCATCAATTTCAAATACATATTCGTTATCAAACTAGTTATGTAAAATTGTGAAACAGTCAGAAAAAGAATGTTGGGTGTCCAAAGTTAATAATCTGACCTTGCCTTTCAGGAAGATGATTTCACAGGATTTGAATCTGATCGTAAAGGATATAAAGGCCCCGTACGGTCCGGACATAATCCCTCCAAAAGTAAGTATTAGCCTATTCTAAACCTATTCCCATCCTTTGCCACTGATCTATTATTCTTGGGTGGAATTGAGATTTTCATACCGTAATTCTGCCATCCCGGGATTTACAGTATAACTGGTATAGCACAGAAGGGGCTCAAAATGCAAAAAAAGGCCCATTGGCAGTCTATTAGTCTTTTAGCTAAATGCTAACGAGCGCAAATGAACAAACTAGAGGTCGTCCGATTGATTTTTCAACGCAGATACCAATTTATTGGAGGACCAAAAAAAGCCAATGCCGATTACTCGTCCGATTTTAATTAAAAAAAAAATATATATATATATATATATATATATATATAATGACAATTACAGCAATACTGAATGAACACTTTTATTTTAACCTGATATAATACATCAATAAAATCAATTTAGCCTCAAATAAATAATGAAACATGTTCAATTTGGTTTAAATAATGCAAAAACAAAGTGTTGGTGAAGAAAGTAAAAGTGCAATATTTGCCATGTGAAAAAGCTAACGTTTAAGTTCCTTGCTCAGAACATATGAAAGCTGGTGGTTCCTTTTGACATGAGTCTTCAATATTCCCAGGTAAGAAGTTTTAGGTTGTAGTTATTATAGGAATTATAGGACTATTTATCTCTACACCATTTATTTCATTTACCTTTGACTATTGGATGTTCTTATATGCACCGGTATTGCCAGCCAATTCCCGGGAGTTGATGGGCTTGAAGTCATAAACAGCACAATGCTTGAAGCACAGCGAAGAGCTGCTGGCAAATGCAGGAATGTGCTGTTTGAATGAATGCTTACGAGCCTGTTGCTGCCTTCCACCGCTCAGTCAGACTGCTCTATCAAATCATAGACTTAATATAATAACACACAGAAATACATTCATATGGTCAAATCCGGAAACAATCATTTCAAAAACATAATGTTTATTCTTTCAGTGAAATACGGAACCGTTCCGTATTTTATCTAACTTGTGGCATCTCTAAGTCTAAATATTGCTGTTACATTGCACAAGTTTCAATGTTATGTCATAATTATGTACAATTCTGGCAAATTAATTGCGGTCTTTGTTAGGAAGAAATGGTCTTCATGCAGTTCGCAATGAGCCAGGTAGCCCAAACTGCTGTAAATACCCTGACTCTGCTTGCACAGAACGCAAGAGAAGTGACGCAATTTCCATAGTTAAAACAAATTAATCTTGGCAGGCAATATTAACTAAATATGCAAGTTTAAAAATATATACTTATGTTTTGATTTTAAGAAAGGCATTGATGTTTATGGTTAGGTTGGTGCAATGACAGTGATTTGTTTTGCGAGCGAGCTTGTTAAATCATCACCGTTTGGCAAGTAGGCTGTGATTCAAAGATAAAATGCAGATTACCGATTTTGTTATGAAAACTTGATATTGGCCATAATTAATCGGCCATTCCGATTAATCGGCCGACCTCTAGTCTGAACATCGGACAGGATGGCATCGTCTCCCTCAATCCGTGCAATGGCTACTGCTATAGGTTTCAGGCTGCTTACCCACTCTCTCCCAAAATACATCATCCAGGAGGATCCTCTTGATGGGGCTGTCCATATTGGCAGACTGTGATATGGCCATTTCTTGGAGAGATTCCTTCCCCTCCAGGATACTGTCAAATATGACGACAACACCACTCCAAGAAGTGTTGCTGGGCAGCTTCAATGTGGTGCTCTTATTTTTATCACTTTGCTTGGTGAGGTAGATTTCTGCTATAACTTGATGACACTTCACACACCTAACCATTTTATTGGCTCTCTTGTAGAGTGTATCCATTGTTTTCAGTGCCATGATGTCCTTGAGGAGCAGATTCAACGCATGAGCAGCACAGCCTATGGGTGTGATGTGAGGGTAGGACTCTCCTTTAGACCAAGCGGCCTTCATGTTCGCAGTATTGTTTGTCACCAGTGCAAATACCTTCTGTGGTCCAAGGTCATTGATGACTGCCTTCAGCTCATCTGCATTGTAGAGACCAGTGTATCTGTTGTCCCTTGTGTCTGTACTCTTGCAGAATACTGGTTGAGGGGTGGAGATGATGACGTAGTTAATTATTCCTTGCCCACGAACATTCGACCACCCATCTGAGATGATTGCAGTACAGTCTGCTTTCTCTATGATTTGCTTGACCTTCACTTGAACTCTGTTAAACTCTGCATCCAGCAAATTATAGATAAAGCATGTCTGGTTGGAGGGGTGTATGCTTGGCGAAGAACATTCAGAAATCTTTTCCCATACACATTGCCTGTGAGCATCATAGGTAAACCAGTTGCTTACACAGCTCGAGCAAGACCTTCATCAGCATTTCTCTGACTACGTTCCTCCATTGAGTAAAAAAAACTTCTGATTCCAGGAGGACCGTGAGCTGTTGCTATGGATAAGGTGTCTCGTCATTTTAACCTCGAATAGCAGTAGAGGGACTTTGACAAAAGGTGGCTTGTTGTGGGCTCTGATGGAACTTTATGCACTTGGCCAGATGATTTTCAATCTTTGTTGCATTCTTCACATATGATTTGGCACAGTACTTGCAAATGTACACAGCTTTTCCTTCTACATTAGCTGCAGTGAAATGTCTCCACACGTCAGATATTGCCCGTGGCATTTTCCTGTGAAGATAAGAAAAAAATGAGTAAAAAAATAATGATACATGGCTCAAAAAAAGGGAACACTTAAACAACACAATGTAACTCCAAGTCAATCACACTTCTGTGAAATCAAACTGTCCACTTAGGAAGCAACATTGATTGACAATACATTTCACATGCTGTTGTGCAAATGGAATAGACAACCGGTGGAAATTATAGGCAATTAGCAAGACACCCCCAATAAAGGAGTGGTTCTGCAGGTGGTGACCACAGACCACTTCTCAGTTCCTATGCTTCCTGGCTGATGTTTTGGTCACTTTTGAATACTGGCAGTGCTTTCACTCTAGTGGTAGCATGAGATGGAGTCTACAACCCACACAAGTGGCTCAGGTAGTGCAGCTCATCCAGGATGGCACATCAATACGAGCTGTGGCAAGAAGGTTTGCTGTTTTTTTTTCCATTTTTTTCACCTTTATTTAACCAGGTAGGCTAGAACAGGTTCTCATTTGCAACTGCGACCTGGCCAAGATAAAGCATAGCAGTGTGAACAGACAACACAGAGTTACACATGGAGTAAACAATTAACAAGTCAATAACACAGAGAAAAAAAGGAGTCTATATACAATGTGTGCAAAAGGCATGAGGAGGTAGGCGAATAATTACAATATTGCAGATTAACATTGGAGTGATAAATGATCAGATGATCATGTACAGGTAGAGATATTGGTGTGCAGAAGAGCAGAAAAGTAAATAAATAAATAACTGTGGGGATGAGGTAGGTGAAAATGGGTGTGCTATTTACCAATAGATTATGTACAGCTGCAGCGATCAGTTAGCTGCTCAGCTAGCTGATGTTTGAAGTTGGTGAGGGAGATAAAAGTCTCCAACTTCAGCGATTTTTGCAATTCGTTCCAGTCACAGGCAGCAGAGTACTGGAACGAAAGGCGGCCGAATGAGGTGTTGGCTTTAGGGATGATCAATGAGATACACCTGCTGGAGCGCGTGCTACGGATGGGTGTTGCCATCGTGACCAGTGAGCTGAGATGAGGCGGAGCTTTGCCTAGCATGGCCTTGTAGATGACCTGAAGCCAGTGGGTCTGGCGACGAATATGTAGCGAGGGCCAGCCGACTAGAGCATACAAGTCGCAGTGGTGGGTAGTATAAGGTGCTTTAGTGACAAAACGGATGGCACTGTGATAATCTGCATCCAGTTTGCTGAGTAGAGTGTTGGAAGCAATTTTGTAGATGACGTCGCCGAAGTCGAGGATCGGTAGGATAGTCAGTTTTACTAGGGTAAGCTTGGCAGCGTGAGTGAAGGAGGCTTTGTTGCGGAATAGAAAGCCGATTCTTGATTTGATTTTCGAATGGAGATGTTTGATATGGGTCTGGAAGGAGAGTTTGCAGTCTAGCCAGACACCTAGGTACTTATAGGTGTCCACATATTCAAGGTCGGAACCATCCAGTGTGATGATGCTAGTCAGGCATGCGGGTGCAGGCAGCGATCGGTTGAAAAGCATGCATTTGGTTTTACTAGCGTTTAAGAGCAGTTGGAGGCCACGGAAGGAGTGTTGTATGGCTTTGAAGCTCGATTGGAGGTTAGATAGCACAGTGTCCAATGACGGGCCGAAAGTGTATACAATGGTGTCGTCTGCGTAGAGGTGGATCAGGGAATCGCCCGCAGCAAGAGCAACATCATTGATATATACAGAGAAAAGAGTCGGCCCGAGAATTGATCCCTGTGGCACCCCCATAGAGACTGCCAGAGGACCGGACAACATGCCCTCCGATTTGACACACTGAACTCTGTCTGCAAAGTAATTGGTGAACCAGGCAAGGCAGTCATCCGAAAAACCGAGGCTACTGAGTCTGCCGATAAGAATATGGTGATTGACAGAGTCGAAAGCCTTGGTAAGGTCGATGAAGACTGCTGCACAGTACTGTCTTTTATCGATGGCGGTTATGATGTCGTTTAGTACCTTGAGTGTGGCTGAGGTGCACCCGTGACCGGCTCGGAAACCAGATTGCATAGCGGAGAAGGTACGGTGGGATTCGAGATGGTCAGTGACCTGTTTGTTGACTTGGCTTTCGAAGACCTTAGATAGGCAGGGCAGGATGGATATAGGTCTGTAAAAGTTTGGGTCCAGGGTGTCACCCCCTTTGAAGAGGGGGATGACTGCGGCAGCTTTCCAGTCCTTGAGGATCTCAGATGATATGAAAGAGAGGTTGAACAGGCTGGTAATAGGGGTTGCGACAATGGCGGCGGATAGTTTCAGAAATAGAGGGTCCAGATTGTCAAGCCCAGCTGATTTATACGGGTCCAGGTTTTGCAGCTCTTTCAGAACATCTGCTATCTGGATTTGGGTAAAGGAGAACCTGGAGAGGCTTGGGCGAGGAGCTGCGGGGGGCCGGAGCTGTTGGCCGAGGTAGGAGTAGCCAGGCGGAAGGCATGGCCAGCCGTTGAGAAATGCTTGTTGAAGTTTTCGATAATCATGGATTTGTCGGTGGTGACCGTGTTCCCTAGCCTCAGTGCAGTGGGCAGCTGGGAGGAGGTGCTCTTGTTCTCCATGGACTTCAGTGTCCCAGAACTTTTTGGAGTTGGAGCTACAGGATGCAAACTTCTGCCTGAAGAAGCTGGCCTTAGCTTTCCTGACTGACTGCGTGTATTGGTTCCTGACTTCCCTGAACAGTTGCATATCGCGGGGACTGTTCGATGCTATTGCAATCCGCCACAGGATGTTTTTGTGCTGGTCGAGGGCAGTCAGGTCTGGAGTGAACCAAGGGCTGTATCTGTTCTTAGTTCTGCATTTTTTGAACGGAGCATGCTTATCTAAAATGGTGAGGAAGTTACTTTTAAAGAATGACCAGGCATCCTCAACTGACGGGATGAGGTCAATGTCCTTCCAGGATACCCGGGCCAGATCGATTAGAAAGGCCTGCTCACAGAAGTGTTTTAGGGAGCGTTTGACAGTGATGAGGGGTGGTCGTTTGACTGCAGCACCGTAGCGGATACAGGCAATGAGGCAGTGGTCGCTGAGATCCTGGTTGAAGACAGCGGAGGTGTATTTGGAGGGCCAGTTGGTCAGGATGACGTCTGAGGGTGCCCTCGCTTACAGAGTTAGGGTTGTACCTGGTGGGTTCTTTGATGATTTGTGTGAGATTGAGGGCATCTAGCTTAGATTGTAGGACTGCCGGGGTGTTAAGCATATCCCAGTTTAGGTCACCTAGCAGAACAAACTCTGAAGCTAGATGGGGGGGCAATCAATTCACAAATGGTGTCCAGGGCACAGCTGGGAGCTGAGGGGGGTCGGTAGCAGGCGGTAACAGTGGGGGACTTATTTCTGGAGAGAGTAATTTTCAGAATTAGTAGTTCGAACTGTTTGGGTATGGACCTGGAAAGTATGACATTACTTTGCAGGCTATCTCTGCAGTAGACTGCAACTCCTCCCCCTTTAGCAGTTCTATCTTGACGGAAGATGTTATAGTTGGGTATGGAAATCTCTGAATTTTTGGTGGCCTTCCTGAGCCAGGATTCAGACACGGCAAGGACATCAGGGTTAGCAGAGTGTGCTAAAGCAGTGAGTAAAACAAACTTAGGGAGGAGGCTTCTGATGGTGACATGCATGAAACCAAGGCTTTTTCGATCACAGAAGTCAACAAATGAGGGTGCCTGGGGACATGCAGGGCCTGGGTTTACCTCCACATCACCCGCGGAACAGAGAAGGAGTAGTATGAGGGTGCGGCTAAGAGCTATCAAAACTGGTCGCCTAGAGCGTTGGGGACAGAGAATTAGAGGAGCAGGTTTCTGGGCATGGTAGAATATATTCGGGGCATAATGCGCAGACAGGGGTATGGTGGGGTGCGGGTATGGCGGAGGTAAGCCCAGGCACTGGGTGATGTTAGAGGTTTTATCTCTGGACATGCTGGTTGTAATGGGTGAGGTCACTGCATATGTTGGAGGTGGGACAAAGGAGGTATCAGGGGTATGAGGAGTGGGACTAGGGGCTCCATAGTGAATTAAAACAATGATAACTAACCTGAGTAACAGTATACAAGGCATAATGACATTTGAGAGAGACATACAGCGAGGCATACAGTAATCACGGGTGTTGAATTGGGAAAGCTAGCTAAAACTAGGTGAGACAACGGCTAATCAGCTAGCATAACAACAGCAGGTAAAATGGCATTGACTAGGCAACGGGACCGACAGATAAAACAAACAAGCAGAATGGAGTACCGTGATTAATGGACAGTCCAGCGTGCATCAGCTATGTAGCCAAGTGATCAGAGTCCAGGGGCAGCGGTGGATGGGGCAGGGGGGCTGGGCTGGTGAGTGTTATCCAGGTTAAGAAAACTAACAATGACTAAGTAGCATGTAGCTAGCTAGCTGGTAGCTAAATAGCTTGTAGCTAGCTGGTTAGCTTCTGGAGGTTCTTGAGTGTGTTCTAAAAATAAAGATCATAGCGATTCCGTATCACATTGGGTGAGGCAGGTTTCCGGAAGGTATAAACACATTTTAGAGATGGAAAGTACATATGGGCCACTGCGTTTTTGGGACGCGGCGATGCAGACGGTTAGCAGGCCTGTGCTAACAAGCTAACAGATTAGCAGGCCGGGGTGAACAAGGTAGTAGTTAGCGGACCTGGGCTATACAAGCTAGCAGTTAGCATGCAGAGTTAGCAAGCAAGGAGATAGCGAGGGCTAGAGAGTTAGCCTTTGGAGGACGTTGCGATGGGGTGAGTCTGTTTATTCCTCTTCATGCGGTGACATCGATAGACCGGTCGTGGATCCGGGTATAGAAGCCCAGGAGTATGCTAGGAGCTCTGGCCGGGCTGGCTTCAAGCTACGTGGGTGGAAACGCTAGCCAGGAGTAATCAACCAGGGTTGCTGTTTAGCTCGATAGCTAGTTGTGAAGATCCAGCTGAAGAATGTTCCGTTTGTGGTGGGAATCTGGGGGTAAAAAATAAATAGGTCCGTTATGCTCTGGTTAGCGTCGCGTTGTTCGAACTGGCGAGAGCTAAAGGTTAGCTGAAGACCGCTAGCATAGCTGGCTAGCTTCAGTTGAAGGGTTTCGGTTTCGAAGTAAATATAACTACTTTAGGAAAAGTAGCTACATTGGCGGGTTGCAGAAGAGTATTTGGAAGCTTAGGTTTAGCAAAATGTTTTTAAAGATATGCGAAGAAAAAAAATATCTAAAATATCTAAAACGAAAAAGAGACTATATTTACAGAGAGACGATACGATAGGATGAGTTACTGCTACACCATCTTGGATAACTATTAAAGTGTCTGTCAGCGTAGTGTCCAGGGCATGGAGGTGCTACCAGGAGACAGGCCAGTACATCAGGAGATGTGGAGGAGGCCGTAGGAGGGCAACAACCCAGCAGCAGGACCTCTACCTCCGCCTTTGTGCAAGATGAACACAGATGAAAGCAGGTTCACACTGAGCACATGTGACAGTCTGGAGGCGCCGTGGAGAACGTTTTGCTGCCTGCAACATCCTCCAGCATGACCGGTTTGGCGGTGGGTCAATCATGGTGTGGGGTGGCATTTCTTTGGGGGGCCGCACATCCCTCCATGTGCTCGCCAGAGGTAGCCTGACTGCCATTAGGTACCGAGATGAGATCCTCAGACCCCTTGTTAGACCATATGCTGGTGCGGTTGGCCCTGGGTTCCTCCTAATGCAAGACAATGCTAGACCTCATGTGGCTGGAGTGTGTCAGCGGTTCCTGCAAGAGGAAGGCATTGATGCTATGGACTGGCCCGCCCGTTCCCCAGACCTGAATCCAATTGAGCAAATCTGGGACATCATGTCTCGCTCCATTCACCAACGCCACGTTGCACCACAGACTGTCCAGGAGTTGGCGGATGCTTTAATCCAGGTCTGGGAGGAGATCCCTCAGGAGACCTAATTTTGACTTGTTTTAAGGACATTACATCAAAGTTGGATCAGCCTGTAGTGTGGTTTTCCACTTTAATTTTGAGTATCTGGACTCCAAAACCAGACCTTCATGGGTTGATAAATTTGATTTCCATTGATAATTTTTGTGTGAGTTGAATGTGCTGACAACAAAATATGTAAAGAAAAAAGTTTTTAAGAATATTTCATTCAGATATAGGATGTGTTATTTTAGTGTTCCCTTTGTTTTTTTTGAAAAGTGTACAATTCCATGTACAGATAAATATTTAAGCAGTTAGATTAAACAACTCCTTTTGTAAGATCTTTTTTTTTAAATGAAACCTGTATGGAAACAGTAAGCAGGCTCAAGCAAGTTAAAACCCACATGGTAAAACTAACTAGCAAAAAAGGTTAACAAGTTAGAAATTATTTAAACACACTTTGCTGTAGGCTAATATTTACTGGTTAACAAAAAATAATGTATGTCTTAAAAAATATATTCACCCCACCCAGTATTGTAATCAAAACTTCCCAGAAAGAATGTAGTCCTTGGCTCAGACAGTGTAGTAGTTTGGGCTCAATAGCATCTCATTAGTGTGCAATATCTCGAGAATCAGCTTAACATGTGATGGAAGAGTGCACTGCACATGTGATGGAAGAATACATTGTGTATGCAGAGGGTTTCAATTCCATTGAACTGGGTGTAGTTTAACCAAAATATGTCAAGACTTAGAATTGCCTTACGTGTATCCCACAAAAAAAGCTTCACTGTTATAAGCTAACGTTTTTGATGAATTTTAGCAAAATTCCTGGGCTTAACTTTTCATGGACAATTTCCTGAAATATTCTGGAATTTTACCGGAAGGTTTCCGACCCTTTGCAACCCTAGTCCTGAAATTCAAAGCTTTATGTTTGGGAAAAATCCAACACATCACATCGCTGAGTAACTCTCTTCATATTTACAAGCATGCTGGTGGCTGCATCATGTTATGGATTTGCTTGTCATCAGCAACTACAAGTGAGTTTTTAAGGACAAAAGAAACAGAATAGATCTAACAACAAGCAAAATCCTAGAGGAAAAACTTGTTTGGTGTGCTTTCCAACAGCCAATGGAAGACAAGTTAACCTTTCAGCAAGACAATAACCTACAACACAATGGCATGTACAGTGGGGAGAACAAGTATTTGATACACTGCCAATTTTACAGGTTTTCCTACTTACAAAGCATGTAGAGGTCTGTAATTTTATCATAGGTACACTTCAACTGTGAGAGACAGAATCTAAAACAGAAATCCAGAAAATCACATTGTATGATTTTTAAGTAATTCATTTGCATTTTATTGCATGACACAAGTATTTGATCACCTACCAACCAGTAAGAATTCCGGCTCTCACAGACCTGTTAGTTTTTCTTTAAGAAGCCCTCCTGTTCTCTCTCATTACCTGTATAAACTGCATCTGTTTGAACTCATTACCTGTATAAAAGACACCTGTCCACACACTCCATCAAACAGACTCCAACCTCTCCACAATGGCAAAGACCAGAAAGCTGTGTAAGGACATCAGGGATACAATTGTAGACCTGGACAAGGCTGGGATGGGCTACAGGACAATAGGCAAGCAGCTTGGTGAGAAGGCAACAATTATTAGAAAATGTAAGAAGTTCAAGATGAAGGTCAATCACCCTCGGTCTGGGGCTCCATGCAAGATCTCACCTCGTGGGGCATCAATGATCATGAGTAAGGTGGGGGATCAGCCCAGAACTACATGGCAGGACCTGGTAAATGACCTGAAGAGAGCTGGGACTACAGTCTCAATGAAAACCATTAGTAACACACTACGCCGTCATGGATTAAAATCCTTCAGCTCACGCAAGGTCCCCCTGCTCAAGCCAGCACATGTCCATGCCCGTCTGACGTTTGCCAATGCCCATCTGGATGATCCAGAGGAGGAATGGGAGAAGGTCTGATGAGACAAAAATAGAGCTTTTTGGTCTAAACTCCTTGCCAAGAATACCATCCCAACCGTGAAGCATGGAGGTGGAAACATCATTCTTTGGGAAAGCTTTTCTGCAAAGGGGACAGGACGACTGCACCGTATTGAGAGGAGAATGGATGGGGCCATGTATCTCGTGATCTTGGCCAACAACCTCCTTCCCTCAGTAAGAGCATTGAAGGTGGGTCGTGGCTGGGTCTTCCAGCACGACAACAACCCGAAACACACAGCCAGGGCAACTAAGGAGTGACTCCATAAGAAGCATCTCAAGGTGCTGGAGTGGCCTAGCCAGTCTCCAGACCTGAACCCAATAAAAAATCTCTGGAGGGAGCTGAAAGTCGGTTTTGCCCAGTGACAGCACCGAAACCTGAAGGATCTGGGGAAGGTCTGTATGGAGGAGTGGGCCAAAATCCCTGCTGCAGTATGTGCAAACCTGGTCAAGAATTACAGGAAATGTCTGATCTCTGTAATTGCAAACAAAGGTTTCTGTACCAAATATTAAGTTCTGCTTTTCTGATGTATCAAATACTTATGTCATGCAATAAAATGCAAATTAATTACTTAAAAATCATACAACTTGATTTTCTGGATTTTCACAGTTGAAGTGTACCTATGATAACAATTACTGACCTCTACATGCTTTGTAAGTAGAAAAACCTGCAAAATCAAATACTTGTTCTCCCCACTGTACATACATACAGTTGAAGTCGGAAGTTTATATACTTGGAGTCATTAAAACTTGATTTTCAACCACTCCACAAATTTCTTGTTTACAAACTGTAGTTTTGGCAAGTCAGTTAGGACATCTACTTTGCATTTTCATGTCATTTTTACAACAATTGTTTACAGACAGATTATTTCACTTATAACTCACTGTATCACAATTCCAGTAGGTCAGAAGTTAACATACACTAAGTTGACTGTGCCTTTAAACAGCTTGGAAAATTCCAGAAAATAATGTCATGGCTTTAGAAGCTTCTGATAGACTAATTGACATAATTTGAGTCAATTTGGTGTACCTATGGATGTATTTCAAGGCCTCCCTTAAATCTTAGTGCCTCTTTGCCTGACATCATGGAAATCAGCCAAGACCCCAGAATTAAAAAATGTTGACCTCCACAAGCCTGGTTCATCCTTGGGAGCAATTTCCAAATGCCTGAAGGTACCACGCTCATCTGTACAAACATTAGTACGCAAGTATAAACACCACAGGACCACGCAGCCGTCATACCACTGAGGAAGGAGATTCGTTCTGTCTCCTAGAGATGAACGTACTTTGGCGCAAATCAATCCCAGAACAACAGCAAAGGACCGTGTGAAGATGCTGGAGGAATCAGGTATAAAGTGTCTGTATCCACACTAAAACAAGTCCTATGTCATCATAACATGAAAGGCCACTCAGCAAGGAGGAAGCCACTACTCCAAAACCGCCTTAAAAACGCCAGACTACGGTTTGCAACTGCACATGGGGACAAAGATCCTACTTTTTGGAGAAATGTCCTCTGGTCTGATGAAACAAAAAATTGAACTGTTTGGCCATAATGACCATTGTTATGTTTGGAGGAAAAAAGGGGAGGCTTGCCAGCCAAAGGACACCATCCCAACCTTGAAGCATGGAGGTGGCATCATCATGTTGTGGGGGTGATTTGCTGAAGGAGGGACTGGTGCACTTCACAAAATAGATGGCATCACGAGGAAGGACAATTATGTGGATATATTGATGCAACATCTCAAGATGTCAGTCAGTGAGTTAAAGCTTGATAGCAAATGGGTCTTCCAAATGGACAATGACCCCAAGCATACTTCCAAAGTTGTGGCAAAATGGCTTAAGGACAACAAAGTCAAGGTATTGGAGTGGCCATCACAAAGCCCTGACCTCAATCCTATAGAAAATGTGTGGGCAGAACTGAAAAAGTGTGCGAGCAAGGAGGCCTACAAAACTGACTCAGTTACACCAGCTCTGTCAGAAGGAATGGGCCAAAATTCACCCAACTTATTGTGGAAGCTTGTGGAAGGCTACCAAAACAACATTTGATCCAAGTTAAACAATTTAAAGGCAATGCTACCAAATGCTAATTGAGTGCATGTAAACTTTTGACGAACTGGGAATGTGATGAAAGAAATAAAAGGTGAAATAAATCATTCTCTACTATTATTCTAACATTTCCCATTCTTAAAATAAAGTGGTGATCATAACTGACCTAAAACAGGGAATTTGTACTAGGATTAATTGTCAGAAATTGTGAAAAACTGAGTTTAAATGTTGCTTACCAAGACGACATTTGAAGGTAAATGAGTGGCCTAGTTACAGTTTTGACTTAAATCTGCTTTAAAATCTATGGCAAGACATGGCCATTTTCATCTTGCTATGATCAACAACCAACTTGACATCTTGAAGAATTCTAAAAAGAGTAATGTGCAGATATTGTACATTCCAGTGGTGCAATGCTCTTAGACTCACCCATAAAGACTCACAGCTGTAATCACTGCCAAAGGTGATTGACATGTATTTACTCAGGGGTGTGACTAGTTATGTAAATTCGATTTCTGTTTTTAATTTGCAATAAATTAGCTATCTTTTTATTTTTTCATGTTTTCACTTTGTCATTATGGGGTATTGTGTAGATGGGTGAGAAATTTAATTTTAAACCATTTTGAATTCAGGCTGTTATGCAACAAATGTGGAATAAGACCAGGGGTATGAATACTTTCTGAAGGGATTGTATATCAGCTTAGATATGATAGTAATTTCCTCTTGTTATTTTCCTCCATAAGGTGAAACTGTCCAAACAAAATCAAAAAGGATACGAGAGAAGCCATCCCTTGTAGTCACCCCAAAGGAGACAGAGGTGTCTCCAACTCCTGAAGAAGATGCACCATCTTCACAAGAGGTCCATTGTGCAATTCCTCCTGATGCAGTGCCTTCCAATGATGGTAGGAAGGGTTCAAAAAACAAGCACTCAAACCCAGCAAAGGAGAAGCGTCCTGCGAAAAACGGAGCGGCTTTAACTCCAAGGATTACCATCAAGTTGGTGGCCAAGAAGACGGTAAGAAAGGAAAAGGGAGGACATCTAAAATCTGTGGAGAAGTTGAAGGTAAAAGGATTGCATTTTCAATCAAAAGCTAATGATGTCAAAGGTGACCAGATCTCCAGTGCCCATGTCAAATTAAAGACCGAGACACAAGCTGATGAGGCACAGCATCTGAATGGCACTGAGGATGAGGGAGGCGGAGGAGCCATACCAGCAAGGAGGCGTGGTAGATCTGCCTCCAAGATCACTGAACCCTGTGTTCGAAGTGGGGCCAAAGTTGGGGAGGTTGATGACCAAAAATCAGAGGGGGGTAGAAAATCAACAGGCAAACAGGACATTGCACTGGAAAGTGGAAATGCGGCGCCAAAAACAGACATTAAGAAATTCAAACGGAAAGAAAGAACCACAGAGGTAAGCACTGAAGTCAATAAACTGGTGATCCGGAGAAGAAGTAGAACTACTAATCCACCCTCCGAAACACATGAAGGCCTTGTAACAGAATCAAAAAACCAGAGCAATGAAAAAGTATGTCTGGCAGAGTCTTTGTTAGAGGTTTCAAGAATAGAGGAAGCCAAACCACCACCCAGAAAGAGTAAGCGTAAACAAAGCAAGGCACATCAAGCAGAGAAGATGGTCACAGAAATCCATGTTCCATTAGCCACAGAACCTAAAAAGCCAATTGTTGAATCCAATGACGGTCTGGCTTTTAAAAATGACGATGACATTATCGGGATTCCATGTTTTAAGCTGATTAAAATCAGAAACCCCAAATTGGAAGGCTCATCTCGGTCTGATAGTAAAGGCTCCTCTCGTAAGAAGAAACGAAGCAAGTTTGTGTGGACACTTACATTAGTTAAGGGGAAAATAAAGGACACCCAAGTGCAGGGCTCTGGAAATACTGTCAAAGGAACAGAGAAGCAGCGGAGTACCGCTGAATTAGACAAAGAATTTCTTTTTGAACCCAGTGTGATCAAGAGTGTAGAGAACCCTGAAGAGAAAGAGGCCACGAGTTTCACCACTTCCAGAGATGCTGAGCACACCCATAATGAGAAGTCTTCCAAGAAGAAGATTAAGGAGACTTTGTCTCTTGAGGAAAAGTCCTCTCTTCATGTTGAAGTGGGACAGGTAATGCAACCACATCCAGAGGAGGCCACTCAAACTGACTGTGGTGATACTGTGGCAAAGGTTGTTCCACCCCTTCAGATAAAAAAGGTCTCCTCACCCGGCAAACCTAAACGCTCAAAACCATCATTCCTGATCCATCAAACTAGTCCTGCGCCTGAAGAAAAAAAGATACTGGTGAACACAAAAGATTCCATTGAAATTCTGGAGGAAAATGTTTTTTTATCAGACACAAATGCTGTGCCAACTCACAAAGCAAGGAGGAGAAGACTGGCGAAGATGTCTACACCACGGAAGAAGCGTGGAAGTCATAAACCCTGGACAACCCACAAACACAAGCTTCAATCAAGTCCAAATGTGGAACATCCATCTGATGTACCTGCCAGTGAAGCAGAACCACAGATCAATGAGGTTTTGAAGACAGACAAGGTGGAAACCTCAGTCTCTAAACCTAGAAGGAGAAGAAGTTCGAGTGTTCCAGTTAGAAAGAGGCCAGGGAAGACACAGATGTTACCTGAACCCACTGAATCTCCAAACACAGAGTTAGCTCCATCTGAACCACAGACAGAGGTCTCCACATTGTCTGTCTCTAAACCTAGGAGAAGAAATTCTACCATTTCAATAAGAAATAAGTCAAAGATACCAACATCATCTGAAACTCCAATCACAGAGATGGCTCCATTTGAACCACAGACTGAGGAGGTCTCCACATTGTCTGCTGTCTCTAAACCTAGAAGAACTTCTAGCCTTTCAATAAGAAAGAAGTCAAGAAAGACACCAACATCATCTGAAACTCCAATCACAGAGATGGCTCCATTTGAACCACAGACTGAGGAGGTCTCCACATTGTCTGTTGTCTCTAAACCTAGAAGAACTTCTAGCCTTTCAATAAGAAAGAAGTCAAGAAAGACACCAACATCATCTGAAACTCAAATCACAGAGATGGCTCCATTTGAACCACAGACTGAGGAGGTCTCCACATTGTCTGTTGTCTCTAAACCTAGAAGAACTTCTAGCCTTTCAATAAAAAAGAAGTCAAGAAAGACACCAACATCATCTGAAACTCCAATCACAGAGATGGCTCCATTTGAACCACAGACTGAGGAGGTCTCCACATTGTCTGTTGTCTCTAAACCTAGAAGAGCTTCTAGCCTTTCAATAAGAAAGAAGTCAAGAAAGACACCAACATCATCTGAAACTCCAATCACAGAGATGGCTCCATTTGAACCACAGACTGATGTCTCCACATTGTCTGTTGTCTCTAAACCTAGAAGAGCTTCTAGCCTTTCAATAAGAAAGAAGTCAAGAAAGACACCAACATCATCTGAAACTCCAATCACAGAGATGGCCCCATTTGAACCACAGACAGAGGAGATCTCCACATTGTCTGTTGTCTCTAAATCTAGAAGGAGAAGAAATTTGAGCCTTTCAATTAGAAAGAAGTCAAAGAGATCAACATCATCTGCAACTCCAAACATAGAAGTAGCCCGATCTGAACCTTTGACTTTGGCTGACACTCAACCAGTGGTAAAGGTGGATCAAGAGACCCAGTCAATAGAGAGTGGAAAGGTGCTGCTGTTGGAGCCCCCTGTTATTGAAAAGACAGAACCACGCCGTCATAGAAGTCTGTTCAAACATGGCAAAAAGAAGCGAAGAGCCTTGATTGGACAGAGGCAGAAACAAAGGCAGAGGCCAAGAGGGAGAAAGAGTGATGAGAGTAATTCACCTGAAAGTAAGGTTCCTGAAAATGTTGAAGAGGTAGACCTAAAGGAAGTTTTCTCCCCAGAGGCTGCTTCCATACCTGCAAGATCTAAACTCATTGGCATCCTCAAGTCCAAGTACAGAAGGAAAAAGGTCCCCAATTCACGCCTTCAGTTCCTTGGTACCAAAAGACCAAGAGCCAGGCCTAAAACTCTGTCTAAGCAGGTAGAAATGGATCTCGCCCAGCACATTTTGGAGGAGCAGGATATACAAGACACGGTGGATGATGAACCACAGTCTGATGCTTTTGATGAACAGCATGGTAAATCAAAGTACCTTAAAAACATAAAGCACTTCATCATGCCTGTTGTCAGTGTCCGGTCCTCACGGGTGATCAAGACTCCACAAAGGTTTATGGATGATGCTGGCATGTCCGTTTTGCCCCGTAGAAACTCCCCGAAGAAAGGCCAACTATTCGGCTTACACCCACGCACGGGAAGGAAACGAGAAGATGGCACATGTGGAGAGCTTACTCCTGATCTGCCTGTCGACGAGGAAGAATTTCTAAATGAGGCGCAGTTGGATGTCGATATGTTCTCAACTCAGGAACTCGAACAGGAAACCACTGATGTGAGTGACTGCTTATCCTCCGGAAAGCAGTCTGGAAAGAGGAAGTCCCTTTTGAGGAATCCCAGTTTCAAGTGGCATGTGCCAGGAGAGTCTGGTGAGGAGGTATATACGCTGGACAAAACTCTACAGAGCAAGTATGAGACTTTACTTTTATCCAAAGAATTCCAAATTGCTTCTGACCAATCAACCGATCCCCAGGAGGTTCAGAAAAAAAGGCCCTGCAGGTTCAACAAGCAAACATCTCACCTAAATATGTACAAGCGACTGAAGAAGCTGCAACCAGGACTTCCCAAAAAGAGAAGAAAAAATGTGATGACAGATGGTGTTTGCAATACTCTTCAATCTTCTGTTCATATGCTAGCGGAAGGTCTGGATGATGAAGTCAAGAGCATCTGTCTAAAGAAACATACAACAATCACAGCTCCAAGCAAACCCAAATCAAAGCAAGGCAAATCCAAGCTCAAGATTGAGGACCTTGATAGCCCTGGGGTTGTGCGAAAAGTCTCTGTGTGTGTTCACACTATGAACTCAAAGTTCTTAACATTTCAATATGGAGAACATGAGGAGTTGACAGAGGAAGACAAAACAAATGCTGAGAATGTTATTGCAGGTAAGCAAAGATTAATCAATTAATGCTGATAGTTGTTTAACAGCTTGCTTGATAAATAACTGCACATAATGTAAACCTGGTATTTTTGTTTATTTGTTACTTGGTTTAATGTCTCTGAGTATGTTTTTACTGCTTAAACTACCCTGGAAAGTAGTGACATACTTTATGGTCTTCC
Source organism: Oncorhynchus gorbuscha (assembly GCF_021184085.1). Classification (NCBI taxonomy): domain Eukaryota; kingdom Metazoa; phylum Chordata; class Actinopteri; order Salmoniformes; family Salmonidae; genus Oncorhynchus; species Oncorhynchus gorbuscha. The sequence continues at coordinate 9,587,095 of NC_060191.1, forward strand.
TCTGTCCCAGAAGCAGGAAAGCTTGAGCCACAGGAACTGCATCTGAACATGATCGCTGAGCCTGACTGTGCTGCTGCTGAGGAGAAAGGAGCCACCCAGAGAGTTCGCTTCACAGGGGCCAATAAGAGGATGTTCAATCTGCTCAAGAAAGCCAAGGTCCAGCTCAACAAGATCGACCAGCAGAAACAACTGAAGTCTTCAGGGGTAATAATTGGGCCACTCATAAAAAGAATACACTTCAAATTTGCCATGCAGACAGTTGTTGTTTTTCAGTAAACATCATGCATGATGGGACTTATTTCTGATACAGAATATGTCATTGTTATTAAATAGGATGATATCCATTAACACCAATATTGTGATATCTCTGGAGAGCTTCCTGTGTAAGCCCATAGTGATGAAAAATGTTACCTGCAGCTTCTATCAGGGCCTGCTGGCTCCAGAGATGCAGCAGGGAAGAGACAAAGGAGGAAACCGAAAGAGCAGCTTGAGCCTGTTGCCTCAAACATGACTGACCCTCCCCTGTCACAGGTATGGGCATATGAACACAATCCTGGTCTGTGCTGTTCTCTGCATGTTCTATCTTAAGTTTCTCTCACTTTTTAATGTGTTTGAATGTTTCTTTGTCTCTTACTTAATAAAGTATCAGTATGTTGTTTCTTCCTCACTAAGACCCACCTTTTCTGGTCATAAATACATTTTTCATTGTGATGAAACAGCATCCCTCCCTGTCCCCCCTCTCTCCTTGTTAACAGGAGTTCCGCAGAGCGGGGGGTCCACGCATCAAGCATGTGTGCCGTGCAGCAGCTGTGGTGTTGGGCCAGCCTCGTGCACTGGTGCCCGAAGACATGATCCCCAGACTCAGTGCGCTGCCTCTGCATGAGAGAACTGGCATATCCCCCTCTGGAAAGAACCACGGTAGAGCCTCAAGCTTTCAAAACTGATTATCAATACAAATCTCTCAACAAACATTTTTAAGTGATATGAGTTCTGGTCTTTCCACACAACTTTCTTTGACTTTCCTATGAAAGATATCTTAATTATATACCTTATCTATTGAAGGTGGTCAGTCTCTCTCTGGGCCAGACAGCCCTGGGCTGCCAGACCAAAAGGTTACAACGGTCAGGAAGTCGGGAGCAGGTTTTGCTAAACAAAAGAGCCTTGGACCTTTTGGGCTCCGCTCTCGGAGGTGTGGGATCTGCAAGGGCTGCAACCATGAGGAGGACTGTGGCGAGTGCATGAACTGCCTGGACAAACCCAAGTTTGGAGGGCCCAATACGAAGCGACAGTGCTGCATGTAAGTGTACTGCTCATCAGAATTCCAAAGGTGACCAACTCGCATATATGCTATTGAATTATATAGATTGAATAGACAACTAAATGACCCATTTTTTCTCTCTCCATAAGATATAAAAGATGTGATCAGATTGAAGACAGAAAAGCACGTCGTTTGAGTGGCAAGTTCCCTGGAGGTCCTGGGAATCGCAGGCGGCACTCCCTCAGCATGGGTCGGTCTAGTAATGAGGAAGTTGATGGGATGGAGGTGCGGGACAGCCAGAGCCCATCTGTGAGGAAGCAGCCGCGGCGCTGTGTGAAGCCGCGCTCCTACTTTGACCTGCTGGACTATGACTCCGACCTGGAGATCACTGTGGGCTCCAACTCTGCCTCTCCCGGCCGGAGGAGAGGCCACGGCCCACGCATCCAAGGTAGTAATGTAACATTATTGGGAAGTGATCATAGAAAGGGATTTTACTCTATTTAATATTGTCAGATCTTCTGGAACAGGTATTCCAAAACTGGGGCACGTGCAATGCCGTCGGGAGTATGCCAAATAAAAATGTGATTCACATTGAACTTTCTTTTTTTTCTCCACATTTTCAAACAGTCCATTTTAGTAAGGCCTGCGTCCATAGAGACGTATACCAGCTCTACTGGTAGTACTGCTACTACCAGCAGTTCTGCACCTGTTTGACTACACAAGTTGTGTTGCTTCCACAAGCACATCCAATGCTAGCATCAGTAATTTTACATTTGTTGTTAGCCCAGCTAGCATGGACACTGACAGTTGTGAATCTGATGCAGCCGAAGAGCTACCGTCCCCTAACCCAGGAAAGCACCAAACAGACAGGGACATTGGACCATCGAAAAGGCACAAATATGATGAGAACTCCATTGATTTGGGGTTCACTTATATTGGGAGTAGTACCTTTCCTCAGCCACAGTGTATTATATGCAAAAGTACTATCTCACAACTTGATGAAACCTTCACTCTTGCACAGACATTTAGAAACAAAACATACCAATTTGAAAAATAAGCCATGGGAGTTTTTTCAGAGAGAATTAAGATGACTTTCGAGTAGTAAGACATGTTTAAAATCAACAGATACCATTAATAGGAATGGGCTAGAAGCGTCTTATATGGTGAGCTACCGAGTGGCTTGGACAGGCAAGCCCCATACTATTGTGGAGGACTTAATTCTTCCTGCTGGCATGGATATGGCTGGGACAATGCTGTGGGAAAAGGCCCAAAAAATGATAAAGACAATGCCTTCATCAAACAACACTGTTTCACAACGCATCAGTGACATGGCAGAACATGATAGGGAGACATAGTGGAGTGGTAGCGCGTGCAAGCAGTTGTTCTCGGCAGTGTACGCCGCTTGGGTACACTGCAGCATCCACCGAGAGGCTCTTGCTGCCAAGGGAATGCCTGAAAGCTTGAAAGATGTTTTGCAGACTACAGTTTCTACAACATACTTGTGTGCGCTGGTTATCAAGGGGCAAAGTATTGACACGAGCTTAATGTTTTTTTTACTGCCCATAATTTTCACTTGTCTGAACGCTTGCATGATGATGAGTTTCTCACACGTCTGGCCTATCCGGGTGATGTTTATTCTAGCCTGAATGATACGAATCTAGGATTACAGGGACTCTCCACAACTATATTCAATGTGTGGGACAAACACACAGGTCTTTCCATCATTGTATGATCTTTTGTGTGCAAATGAACTCAAGCTTACGGACAATGTCAATTGTGATCTAGTGAAGCACCTGAGTGAGTTGGGTGTGCAATTACGCAAGTACTTTCCTGAAACGGATGACACAAATAATTGGATTCGTTATCCCTTTCATGCCCTGCCTCCAGTCCACTTACTGATATCTGAAGAAGAGTAATTGAAATTGCTACAAGCGGTTCTGTGTAAATTAAATTTAATCAGAAGCCACTGCCATATTTCTGGATTGGGCTGCGCTCAGAGTATTCTGCCTTGGCAAAAAATTCCACGTACCTATGTGAGAGTGGATTCTCGGCCCTCACTAGCATGAAAACGAAATGCAGGCAGCGACTGTATGGAAAATGATTTAAGACAGACTCCAATACAACCCACCATTTCAGAGTTATGGGTATCCATCCAAGCACACCCTTCTTTCTCATTAACCTGTGGTGAGTTATTCACATTTTTTGATGATGTAAGATGGTTAAATAAAGATCCAAACGATTTATTATTATTTGTGCCATGGTCCTATAAGAGCTCTTATAGGACCAAAACTCACACTCATTAATACATGTATCGTATAGTGTGTGTGTGGCAGGCTTACAATGGTGGCAACATTTGAGAGTTCGCTGACCCTGGTGCTAGAGAGGGTACGCAGCTGGAGGTTGAATGTCTGAAGGGGTACGGGACTACAAAAAGATTGGGAACCACTGTTCTAGAAGATCCCGTTCATAGCTGTGAGGTAATGCATTAACTCTGAAGTGTTAACACTGTATGTCTAATCACCACTGCAATGGTTTCTTTTTGTCTTCAGACTTTGTCTCTCTGGATGGATTCCTGGGAGATCTATCGGATGACGGTTTGAGACATCGCAGGCTGCACCACCGAGTTCCTCCGTGTCGCCGTAAAACTGACAAGGTAAAGAATCACAACAGGGCTGCTGCTCTGATGCCACTGAGCAGGCGGTGCAAGAATTGAATGTTTCTGGGTCTCCTAGGTGAATAACACAAAGGATCTGCACACACCCCCCTCTCTCCAATCTCTGTCTTTCCACTTACTTCGTCTTCTCTCTGCTGCACCTCATGGTGGGATACCCTGTCCTCTCTTCCTTCTCTCTCCTCTCATTCTGAGTTAAGCTGCTGCTTGCTTATAGGTGCTCGTGGCAGATAACGCTAGTGCTCTTTTGCTTTGGCCTCAGCAGTCCCACCCTTCACAGGCACAGCAGAAGCAGACAGGCCTGTGGAGCGGTGGTGTCTACACCTGGCTGGACGATGACCACCAGGGAGAGAGAGAGTCAGAGGGGCTGTCGGCGGAGCAGCTACTGCTGCAGATGACGCAGTCGCCCCCACACTTACAGTCAGACCTGGAGCTATCCTCCTCCTACCCCGAGGACCAAGGGTCTCCCCTGCGCCTGCTATCCCACACTGGGGCCACCCCGGGGTGGCCAAGGGCCAGGGTGATGGTGGGGGGTGAGAGGGGAAGAATGTTGGTGGAGGCGGGGTGGGGACGAGCCTATTTTTATGCTTCGTCGTATTTTTCCCAGAATCCTATGGAACAGATGCCACCTAGCGTCCTGGCCGCCCTGGCCAATGGATTTGACCAGAGGGAGAGGGAGCCCTCCGAGCCTACCCACAAGATCGGTGTGGACTTCAAGGTCAGTTGCTTTTCCTTGACTCTTGTAGCTCTGGTTTTAGAGATCTCATTTACCAGGTATACCCGTGGTATACGGCTGTCAGCCATTCAGCATTCAGGGCTTGAACCACCCAGTTTTAATGGCCAATATACCAGAAATCCCTGAGGTGCCTTATTGCTAAGATAAACCATTACTAACATAAATATAACAGTAAATAAGTTGTTTTGCATCATACCTGTGATATATTGTATGCTAAATACACGGCAAGATTGCCTATCCGCACCCAGGACCCAAACTACTCAGTTTATAACCATGATTAAATTAGCCATTATCATCATCAGGTTTTGTCTTTGGTTTGGTTTATTTCTGTAATACCCTTATCTATCCACTGGATGTCAGTGTTCTTCTACATCAAGAGTCCAAAAGGCTGTCGTTTCCCATCTCTGTATCTCCCACGCCTGTGTCTGACTCTGTCCTGCGGGCCTCAGTATGAGAGGTGAAAGCTGTGTCTAAGCCTCCCCTGTCTGCCATGCAGGAGGACTGTGACCTCCAGAATGTATGGATGATGGGAGGCCTGAGTATCCTGACCTCTGTACCCATCATGCCCCCCTGTGTCTGCCTGCTGTGTGCCAGTAAAGGACAACAAGAAGTAAAAGCTCACAACATGGCTCTGTTATTACAATGTCCATTGGAGGAATGTCTTTTTCAAAACTGCTATTTGCCGTATGATGTTTTGACATTTATAATGTTTTTGTCAATGTATGGCCATGATGGATCTTTTGAATCTGCATTGGAAAGTCTTAAAACTGCAGACCGTTGCCTCTTCCTATCCTAGCAAATGCTGTACTGCCAGGTGTGCTGTGATCCCTTCCACTGGTTTTGCCTTGAGCCAATGGAGCGGCCCTCCGAGGAGAACAAGGAGAACTGGTGCTGTCGCCGCTGCAAGTGCTGCCATATATGTGGCAGAAAAAACAAGCACTCCAAGGTATGGGTGCACGCAAGGCCCCAGTCACTTGTTTCACCTGAGGACTGAACCACCTGGTCACTAGTTTTTAGGCTATATCCAGGGTCTATAGTTTTCCGCTTCAATGAGAGTCAATGAACGAAGTAGACCAGATCTAGCTGATATTGCATTGATGCCTATAGGAGAGGAACTTACTTTATTACATTAGAACTGACATTTTGTTCAATAATTCACACTCATGCCGTAAACAATCTTCATATATCCACCATCTTTGGTTTTCACTGATCAAGAAAAAACTGTGACATTAGTGTTGCCACCAATCTATGTGTAACTGTAACACTGTATCTCTCTGGTGTTCCTCAGCCTCTGCTGGAGTGTGACAAATGTCAGAACTGTTATCACCCTTCATGCCTGGGGCCTAACTACCCCAAACCCAACAGAAGGAGGAAGGCCTGGGTGTGTATGACGTGCATCAGGTGTAAAAGCTGTGGGGTTACACCAGGGAAGAGTTGGGACACTGAGTGGAACCACGATAAAGGACTCTGTCCAGACTGCACCAAGCTCCACGACCAAGGTAAGATGAAGTGAACGCTTTGGGGAAGTCGATCTGCAAACACAAATGTTAAAACATGATAAAAGACAAGCTCATTTATTTGATTTCACTATTCATATGGAAATGGCAGGATATTGACGATATCACTTTCTAAAGGCAACTACTGTCCGATCTGCTTCAAGTGCTATGAGGACAGTGACTACGACAGTCAGATGATGCAGTGTGCCACCTGTAACCACTGGGTCCATGCCAAGTGTGAGGACCTGACAGGTGAGTCTTCCAGTGTTACGCCCAACTTATGCTGTGTAACGGGCTCCCATGCTCAGCCGTACTTTTCACAGGGATGCCAACTCGTCACTTTTCCGTGATATTTGCCTTTTGATCTCAGAATACAGAAGGTCATCCATGTGAGTCATGTAGATCTGACAAAAAGTGCGTAGATGTAGTGTATCACTCATTGAGTTATAACGTCGAGGCTCCAACAGATCTTCTCCCTGTGTGATCACTACCGACTGTACAGAATGCATCCCTACCCTCTGTGTCCTACAAATAGAATACCAGGGTTTAGATCGTGATGTCAGATATGTCATATCAGAACGAGTGCTTCATCCAATATCACGTGTGACAGCTGTGAGCAGCCAGCTGCGTCCCACTAACAAGCCATTATCCTGCTCAGCGGCATCTCTCCATCAGTTTTTTTCTGCACATCTCTCACTTTTAAAATGCTATTTAGCCGTGATGGCGAGCTGGCGTGTGCAGATAGTGATGTGGTTTGTGTTACATTTCTTTAAAAAATTGGAGCTGCTCGCAGTGCAAGGGAAGTAGATACATATTACTCTGTATTATGATACTTGGTCTGGTAGCACATCCTTAGTAAAGTGTTGGTGTGGTGACAACCCCACTCTGAAAATAGGCACATTTTCTTGCAGTTTACATAGATTTTGTTGTGTGTTTCTGTAGGAAGAATTTCTGTCACTTTTTTTAGGCCCTCACCAGTTTGCATCCCTGCTTTCACAATAGAGAACATACACTGAGGGTACAACACATTGGAAACACCTGCTCTTTCCTTGACAGCTTGACCAGGTGAATCCAGTTGAGAGCTATGAGCCTGTATGAATGTTACCTTCAATCAGTGTAGATGAAGGGGAGGAGACAAGTTAAAGAAGGATTTTTTTTATTTTATCCTTGAGACATAGATTGTGCATGTGTGCTATTCAGAGGGTGAATGGGCAAGACAAAATATTTCAGTGCCTTTGAATGGGTTTTAGTAGTAGGTACCAGGCACACTGGATTTGAGTGTCAAGAACTGCAAAGCTGCTGGGCTTTTCACAAGTTTCCTGTGTGTGTTGTTAGGTTATAATTCTCAGAGTCAAACTAAATGGATAATATGAGAGCTTAAACAAGTTTATTCTTCCCAGAGGGTCAATACAGCTGCATTCAGACAAAACATGTCTCCACCAACAGAAGTATATATGCTCCAATTTAAATGCAATCCTCCTTCTCTGCAATCCTCCTTCTCTCCAACCCTTACATCTGTTATGTTTCGACATGAAGACGAAGTGATGGGGTAATAAACTGTTCCTTCTCCCTTAAGGTGACCTGACCTCAACCCCCTTGATGCCTATTCCAAAGCTCTCCACCCGTATCACCTATAGCAATCGTGATTGCCTCCTTCTACACAGCATATTACAAAGCCATCTGGCTCCTACAGATAACCATTAACTTCTGATATAAAAACCAGTCTCTATCAATCCTCAGATACTATCGTATTACTTTTGTTCCATCATGTCTCTAGTATAACAATGTTCCAAGTTTAACCTGTCTAGGACAATGTTCCAAGGTTAACCTGCCTAGGTTCCGCTAGCGGAACCCCCCCCCCCCCCCCCCGTAAAAGCCAATGAAAGTGCAGGGCGCCAAATTCAAAATGACAAAAATCTCATAATTAAACTTCCTCAAGCATACAAGTATTTTACACCATAAAAATATAATTCTCGTTAATCCAGCCACAATGTCTGATTTCAAAAAGGATTTTCAGCGAAAGCACCACAAACGATTATGTTAGGTCACCACCAAGCCGCAGAAAAGCACAGCCATTTTTCCAGCCAAAGAGAGGAGTCACAAAAAGCAGAAATAGAGATAAAATGAATCACTAACCTTCGATGATCTTCATCAGATGACACTCATAGGACTTCATGTTACACAATACATGTATGTTTTGTTTGATAAAGTTCATATTTAAATAAAAGAATCGGAGTTTACATTGGCGCGTTACGTTCAGTAGTTCTAAAACATGCAGTGATTGTGCAGAGAGCAACGTCAAATTACAGAAATACTCATAAACATCAAACTTAATGCAACCGTGGTGTCAGATTTCAAAAAACTTTACGGAGAAAGCAAACCATGCAATAATCTGAGTAGAGCCTTTAGACAACAAAGCAGCCAAAAAGATACCTGCCATATTGGGTAGTCAACATTAGTCAGAAATAGCATTTTAAATATTCACTTACCTTTGATGATCTTCATCAGAATGCACTCCCTGGAATCCCAGTTCCACCATAAATGTTTGATTTGTTCGATTATGTCCATCATTTATGTCCAAATATCTTCTTTTGTTAGGGCGTTTGGTAAACAAATCCAAAAGCGCGTTCAGGTCGAGCCAAACGTCAGACAAAAAGTTATGTTACAGCCCGTAGAAACATGCCAAACTAAGTATGGAATCAATCTTTAGGATGTCTTTAACATAAAACTTCATTAATGTTCCAACCGGACAATTCCTTTGTCTGTACAAATGAAGTGGAACGTAGATACCTTTCACGTGAGCGCCAGACCGAGGCTGTGGCACTCTGCCAGACCACTCACTCAAATAGCTCTTATGAGCCCCTCCGTTAGAGTAGAATCCTCAAAACAGTTTGTAAATACTGTTGACATCTATTGGAAGCCTTGGGAAGTGAAACATAACTAATATCCCACTGTGTCTTCAATGGGGGCTAAGTTGAAAAACTACAAACCTCAGATTTCCCACTTTCTGGTTTGATTTTTGTCTCAGGTTTTTGCCTGCCATATGAGTTCTGTTATACTCGCAGACATCATTCAAACAGTTTTAGAAACTTAAGAATGTTTTCTATCCAAATTTACTAAGTATATGCATATTCTAGCTTTTATGGCTGAGTAGCAGGCAGCTTAATCTGGGCATGTTTTTCATCCAAGCTAGTCAAATACTGCCTCCTATCCCAAAGAAGTTAAGAAGTCAGAACCCAGAATCTAACAGTCCCTTGTATTGAACATATTACTCCATACTGTTCAACAATACATACACTTGGAAATTACTTTTAAATGGACAAACAATAAAAAATAAAACATGATTAACATTCACAGTTTGGCTTATGGCCTCTGTTCTACACTCTTATTTCTGTCTCATCACACAACAGAATTCCATTCCAGCTGAAGCTGTTGGCTTTCTCTACTTCAGCTGGAGCTGCTTTTCCACTTTTTCTTTCTCGTTCTTAAGAGAGTGATAGCACAAGACTTGGAAAGCCGAAAATAAACACAAAACAACAGCATTAACAATGTGTTAAGCTATGCATAATTATATATGCATGAAAAACAAAGTCTGAGACCATGACAATTCCCACTCTCTCTCTTCATCTGACTCTATGCCTCTAGGATACTTTTCTGCTGGATTCCACAAAATTGAAAGCCCTAAAAAGCCTCCTCATGCTTTCGCCCAGTCTTCCCCTTTCCCGGCCCTAGGTTCTGAGAGGTGTTCCCAAGCCATGTCATTTTCACTTTGTTCCCCATCTCCTCCATTGGGGAACAAATCAACGCTACATCCTCTTGAGGTAACTCAGCACTGTATAGACTTTTCCGATAATGCCTTCAAAATGTTGTTTAGAGTACAATTACCCCACCATCTATCCTTTCATATGATGCATTAACCAATAAAGCAGCTAACCCAACCCAACTATGATGTTTAAAGTAGCTCCCTGACCCAACCCATCTACATGTCTACAGTGGAATCTAGTCTCTCTCTCTCTTTCTCTCTTTAGCTCTGCTTCCTCTGTCATGGCGTCTTCAAGTTCACCCATTATGCAGTTGGACCTCACTTCCTGTGAGATCTGTGAACCCACCGAGGAGAGACATGCCGATCTTTACCGCTACATGTGCTGTAAGGAGTACTGTGCGTAGACCAGACCAACACTGTCCCAACACCTCTGCCTGGTGTATCTTGATGTACACTCAATCTCCAGAATTCAGCCCGTGCCCTTGGTTATCTCCTGCTTCTCATGTGCTGCTTTTTCCTGAGGATATACACACTGCAACACATTGGTTATTTCCTGACAACATAGACTCCCCCTTATGGCAAGATCACTAATTTATTCCATTTGAATAACAGCCCCCGGTACGCCCATCAGTCTCCCAGTTACCAGCTACCCAGCCATTTGGCATGAGTCCTCATAAACTGATATCCCAACAATGCTACTAAAGTAACCCCTGCTACTACTAACATGGCCCATGACTATAGCCTCCTTCAATTACTGTCCCTACAGCGACTGCCGTGAGAATAACTACTGTATGTAATCTGTCAAGTGTTCGCCTGTTAAAAATTGGGAAAGAGATTAATGAGTTGGAAAAATATCCAACCTAACAAAACTGAATCACGTGTTTCCTGAAAGTTTACCTTATTGTCTGAAATGCCACCACTATCTTTTCTACTCTTACCATGATCTGGGTATGTGTAATGTTTAGCTGTAGTTTAACCTCATAGTCCCTGTATTGTGCACAGTTAGCTGTCCTCCCTCTCCTATGAGCCATCTTCTGTAGCAATATACATAGTCTCTGGGAATAATACCCCTCTATTATTTTCAACATTAGTTCATACTCCCTTGTTTTACTGGCGACCTCTCGGAAGAGTTACCCGATCAGGGAGTTGGCGCCCTAATCCATCGGAGAATCCCACCAACAATCCAGCAGTCCCAATCTGGTGATATTTGTATCGAAAAAATGAATTCAGCAAATCACATATCAAAATCCATTTGGAGTAACTGTCATCCCTATTTATCATATACAGTGGGGGCAAAAAAGTATTTAGTCAGCCACAAATTGTGCAAGTTCTCCCACTTAAAAAGATGAGGCCTGTAATTTTCATCATAGGTACACTTCAACTATGACAGACAAAATTAGAAAAAGAAATCCAGAAAATCACATTGTAGGATTTTTAATTAATTTATTTGCAAATTATGGTGGAACACAAGTATTTGGTCACCTACAAACAAGCAAGATTTCTGGCTCTCACAGACCTGTAACTTCTTCTTTAAGATGCTCCTCTGTCCTCCACTCGTTACCTGTATTAATGGCACCTGTTTGAACTTGTTATCAGTATAAAAGACACCTGTCCACAACCCCAGTCACACTCCAAACTCCACTATGGCCAAGACCAAAGAGCTGTCAAAGGACACCAGAAACAAAATTGTAGACCTGCACCAGGCTGGGAAGACTGAATCTGCAATAGGTAAACAGCTTGGTTTGAAGAAATCAACTGTGGGAGCAATTATTAGGAAATGGAAGACATACAAGACCACTGATAATCTCCCTTGATCTGGGGCTCCACGCAAGATCTCACCCCGTGGGGTCAAAATGATCACAAGAACGGTGAGCAAATATCCCAGAACCACACGGGGGGACCTAGTGAATGACCTGCAGAGAGCTGGGACCAAAGTAACAAAGCCTACCATCAGTAACACACTACGCCGCCAGGGACTCAAATCCTGCAGTGCCAGACGTGTCCCCCTGCTTAAGCCAGTACACGTCCAGGCCCGTCTGAAGTTTGCTAGAGAGCATTTGGATGATCCAGAAGAAGATTGGGAGAATGTCATATGGTCAGATGAAACCAAAATATTACTTTTTGGTAAAAACTCAACTCGTCGTGTTTGGAGGACAAAGAATGCTGAGTTGCATCCAAAGAACACCATACCTACTGTGAAGCATGGGGGTGGAAACATCATGCTTTGGGGCTGTTTTTCTGCAAAGGGACCAGGACGACTGATCTGTGTAAAGGAAAGAATGAATGGGGCCATGTATCGTGAGATTTTGAATGAAAACCTCCTTCCATCAGCAAGGGCATTGAAGATGAAACGTCGCTGGGTCTTTACGCATGACAATGATCCCAAACACACCACCCGGGCAACGAAGGAGTGGCTTCGTAAGAAGCATTTCAAGGCCCTGGAGTGGCCTAGCCAGTCTCCAGATCTCAACCCCATAGAAAATCTTTGGAGGGAGTTGAAAGTCCATGTTGCCCAGTAACAGCTCCAAAACATCACTGCTCTAGAGGAGATCTGCATGGAGGAATGGACCAAAATACCAGCAACAGTGTGTGAACCTTGTGAAGACTTACAGAAAACATTTGACCTCTGTTATATACCCTTTGTTGGCAATGACAAAGTATTGAGAAACTTTTATTGACCAAATACTTATTTTCCACCATAATTTGCAAATAAATGCATAAAAAGTCCTACAATGTGTGATTGTCTGTATTTTTTTGTTGTCTTTTTGTCTGTCATAGTTGAAGTGTACATATGATGACAATTACAGGCCTCATCTTTTTAAGTGGGAGAACTTGCACAATTGGTGGCTGACTAAATACTTTTTTCCCCCACTGTATTTTTAGTCTGTATGCAGACTGAACAAAGTATATTTGTATATTTACCCAAAAACCAGGAACCCGAGGGAACCGATTATTTTCCCTTCGAACCCATGATTCGCATCGTGACTCAAAAACATGTTAAATCAAGAATAACCAATCAACTTAGAATTACAACTCTTGATCACTCAATAAGGAAATAATAGTATCTCATAAACCAATGGTAAAATAGAATAGAAACGGGTATTTCTCATTCATTTTATAGTTAAGACACTAACAGCTTACAGACTGTAGGCAATTAAGGTCACAGTTATGAAAACAGAACACTAAAGAGGCCTTTCTACTGACTCTGAAAAACACCAAAAGAAAGATGCCCAGGGTCCCTGCTCATCTGCGTGAACGTGCCTTAGGCAAGCTGCAAGGAGCTGCAATGAGGACTGTATATGTGGCTAGGGCAAAAAATTGCAATGTCCGTACTGTGACACGCCTAAGACAGCGCTACAAAGAGACAGAGCGGCCAGCTGATTTTCTTCACAACACCTGCACAGAATTGGTACATCCGAACATCACACCTGCGGGACAGGTACAGGATGGCAACAACAACTGCCCGAGTTACACCAGGAACGCACAATCCCTCCATCAGTGCTCAGACTGTCCGCAATAGGCTGTGAGAGGCTGGACTGAGGGCTTGGAGGCCTGTTGTAAAGGCAGGTATCACCAGATATCACCGGCAACAACGTTGCCTATGGGCACAAACCCACCATCGCATGACCAGACGGGACTGGCAAAAAGTGCTCTTCACTGATGAGCCACGGTTTTGTCTTACCGGGAGATGATGGTCGGATTCGCGTTTATAGTCGAAGGAATGAGATTTACACCGAGGCCTGTACTCCGGAGCGGGATTGATTTGGAGGTGGAAGGTCCGTCATGGTCTGGAGCAGGGTGTCTCATCGGACTGAGCTTGTCATTGCAGGCAATAGCAACGCTCCGCGTTAGAGGGAAGACATCCTCCTCCCTCGTGGTACCCTTCCTGCAGGCTCATCCTGACATGACCCTCCACCATGACAACGCTGTGTGTTACAGGGAAGACATCCTCCTCCCTCGTGGTACCCTTCCTGCAGGCTCATCCTGACATTGTCCCTCCAGCATGACTATGCCACCAGCCATAATGCTCGTTCTGTGAGTGATTTCCTGCAAGACAGGAATGTCAGTGTTCTGCCATGGCCAGCGAAGCAAGCAATGTTGATACGAGCAATGTTGATACATTGTATAATTTCATCGCCTGTTATAACCAAGAGCACAGATCAGTTCACTGTCATGCAGCCTCTTATTGTCGGAGAGGGAAAATGGACAGGCATGCTTGCAGCCTCACAGCAAAGAAAATGGCTTGTCTCTAGCCCAAACGGTTACAAAAATATGACCCATATTACCAGAGATGCCTTTTTTATTTGTATCAGGATTCACGCATTTTATATATCACAAACCATGACACGGGCCGTTTTGAACAAACCCAGGGTTGCTAATTATTGATTTGACATCAACTAACGTTGTTCAGTCATGTTACCTAGCTAGCTAACAACCTGGTAGCTTGACAGTAGGTGTTGGCAAATTTGATTGGTACACAAAGAAAGGAAATGGGTCTCCTACTCATGAGATGTGCTTCTACTCATGAGATGTGCTTATAGGTCTAATGTAAACCTAAACTATATCAAAAATCTTTCTTTCTGATGCTCCTTAAATTCTGTTTGGTGCCTAATGTTTTTTAAGTTGGTCTCAGTGCGTGTGTTTGTGGGAGAGAGTGTTTATGAGAGTGAGGGAGATTGTGTGTGTGTGTCAACTGAAGAGTAAATGTTTCATGCCCTCCTTACTAACACAATGACATGCAGATCATTATGCATGTAGAGCACAGGAGGTTGGTGGCACCTTAATTGGGGAGAACAGGCTTGTGGTAATGGCTGGAGCAGAATTAGTGGAATGGTATCCAACACACGGTTTCTATGTGTTTGATGCCATTCTATTTGTGATGTTCCAGACATTATTATGAGCCGTCCTCCCTTCAGCATCCTCCACTGATGTATATTCCTTCCTCCCATTCCTCCAGCCATATCACAGGTAGAGCTTTGCAAATATGAGCAAATCAGCCATTCTATGCAGTATTCTATTAGTTCAGTTTGTTGTATTAAGTGAAAGTGTGAATTTCAGTGACATGTTTTTGGAGAAAGTTTAGACAAGCTTCCAGGAGATGCTAGACCACTGAATCTCGGTATTGTGATACTTCGCCTGGTATCATCACAGTAAGCACAGGAGTTTCCAATAGAGAACTAGTATGAAAGGTCAAATGAATTACGTGGGTGACTCTTAAAATAGTTATTTAACGTAATGGCCTGATGTAATTTTCTGCCTAAAGGAGTTCTGCTTCCTTGCTTTGTCCTTTTGCTGTCATGGTTACCCAGAAACACATATAATAACAAAGTTTCCCATCTTTTGTTTTATAGTTGGATGTATTTCTTCCAGGTATGAAGAGGTTGACCTTTGCTCTCAGGAAAATGTTTCTCACATTTTTTGTTTGTCGAGTTTGTTTTCCTTGGAATTGGCGCCATATGAGAGGGGCATGTGGGTGCCGATAGGATGCAAGGGGAGAGAGTAGCTCTGTTTAGGAAGCATGGGGAGTGAGTAGCTCTTTTTTTACCGACAAAACTGTTATATGTAGAAGCCAGACAACAGTTTAAATTAAGCCTGTAAAATCGATAGATCAATATATCCTCAAGTACCTGGGAGAGAGTGAGTGGTAATCTGTGAATATCAGCGAACCAATCAGTTGGTAAAGCGACGCAGCGACACAACCATGGCTTCCCTCAGAGGAAAAGACCAGGAACAACTTGGAGATACAAATGAGAGTAATGAACGTCTAAAGGATATCCAGGAAGTGTAGCTGAAAGGCTCTTGATGCTCACCAAAACAAACAGTTACAATCTGTGCTGAAAAAAGTAGATTTGTTCAAAAGGAAGTAGTCTATCGTGTCAGATACGTACCAACAAGGCATGTGTGTGAGCGAACAAGACGACAAAATGTGCCTTTTGGAAACAAAGCTGTTAACTTTGGAAGAGGAATTGACAATTACTGTAGAACGAGACGAAACACGAGATTATTGTCTATACCGGAAGACGAGGAAAAAGAAGCCCTTCCCAGCTACGTGGTCAAACTGATTTCAGAGGAACTTGTTAAGGGTATATCAACACTGGATCTGGAATGATGCCATTGGATCGGCGTGAAATAAAAGAACGCTAAATACCAGAGGTGGGACCAAGTCAAGTAAGTCGCAAGTAAGTCTCAAGTCTTGGCACTCAAGTCCCAAGCCAAGACAGGCAAGTCTCAAGTCCCAAGTCAAGACAGGCAAGTCTCAAGTCCTGAACTTTGAGTTTCGAGTCCGAAAAAGTGATAATGTGCTCTTCACCAAATGTAATACCATTTCATATTTTTAACAAGAGTAATAGTTAGTATATTACATTTACACATCATGAATGCTTTTAACAAATATATAAATGTATTACTTTGCAAATAAACTTTATATTTCCATGGAAATACATGGGTAGCCATGAGAAAGTTAGCTAATATAGCCGACAGCTACATTATTTATAAGACTTACTGTTCTTTGTGCAGCTTCAAATGTCGAACAAAGTTGAAGTTGTTGCGCCTCCATCTGTAATTTTCTTCCTGCATGTTTTGCATGTTGCAATCCGTTTTTTGTTGATACAGCGTAGTCTTTATATCCGAAAATAATAATTTGGGGTATCATCTTTCCAAGGGCTCCATCTGAATTCACCCGCCAATGTTCCTCTGCACTGCCACGCACAACTTTTTCTCAGCTGGCGCAAATTGATTGATTGGCTGGTGTCAGATTCAAACTGTAATCTGTAAAATGAAGAGTTGACGTGCTGCACTCTTTTAATAGCATCATTTTCTATATTTGGGCTTGGGGAGGATATCAAGTCAGTTCCAGTCAAAGGGCTCAAGTCCAAGTTAAGTCACGAGTCATTGGTGTCAAAGTAGAATTGCAAGTCGTCAGATTTGTGACTCGAGTCCAAGTCATGTGACTCGAGTCCACACCCCTGCTAAATACCCTTGCATGGTAGTCTTCAAATTGTGGAACTATCAGACTAAAGTCAACATTTTGAATGGACAGGGGTTTAAGGGGATTAAAATCCACGACCAATCCATTAGATTCATCCATGACCTGTCTGCTAGGCTGCGAAAAAGCACTACGAATTCATTCCGATCAGACCACCACTGGAGAAAAGTGAAATCTAAACTCATCTACGATTCCTGGCAATGCTGTGATTATGGAAGGGAAAGCAAAGAATGGAATTCACAAGTGCAGATGAGGCCCTGGACACGCTGGAAGAATCCCTTCCTGTTGGAGAGACCCCTTGTCTGAGTAGAGGAAGAAGCGGGAAAAGGTGTTAAACAGTAGGCTACATACAAGGGTGTCTAGGACCAGCACATCGTAATACAATCTATACACTACCTTCCCCAAGTAATTCTTCTATATGAAGTAACGATAGAAGTAACAGATGCCAATGGGCCACATGGACATTGAAAAGACAATTCAAAGGGGGGGAACACCCCTTCACTTCTACATTTTGTTGTTACAAGGTGGGATTACAATAGATTTAGTTGTCGCCTACTCAGAATCTATTCTACTTTGAAAGAGTATTTGAACTTTTTATTTTATTATAAAAAATAACATCTTGGTAATAAAATTATCTTGATTAAGTATTCAATCCCCTTAGTCAATACGTGTTATAATCACCTTTTGGCAGTGATTACAGCTGTGAGTCTTTCTGAGTAAATCTCCAACTAAGAGTTTTTTTAACACCTGGATTGTACAGTATTTGCACATTATTCTTTAAATTTGTCAAGCTCTGCCAAGTTCGTTGTTGAACAATGCTAGACAGCCATTCAAGTCTTGCATAGATTTAAGTCAAAGCTAACTAGGTCACTCAAACATTCAATGTCGTCTTGGTAAGCAACTCCAGTGTATATTTCGCCTTGTGTTTTCGGTTATTGTCCTGCTGAAAGATTAATTTGTCTCTCAGTATCTGTTAGAATGCAGACCTGAACTCCCTAGTCCTTGCAGATGACAAGCATACCCATAGCATGATGCAGCCACCACCATGCTTGAAAATATGAAAAGTGGTACTCTGTGATGTGTTGTTGGATTTGCCACAAACATAATGCTTTGTATTCAGCGATGGTGGAACAAGTACTCAATTGTTATACTTGAGATAAAGTAAAGATACCTTAATAGAAAATTACTCAAGTGAAAGTTATATATATATATATATATATATATATATATATATATTTAACCAGGCAAGTCAGTTAAGAACAAATTCTTATTTACAATGACGGCCTAGGAACAGTGGGTTAACTGCTTGCTCAGGGGCAGAACGACAGATTTGTACATTGTCAGCTCAGGGGTTTGAACTTGCAACCTTCCGGTTACTAGTCCAACGCTCTAACCACTAGGCTACTCTGCCGCCCCTGGCTAATTGAGTAATAGTCTAAAAGTATTTGGTTTTAAATATAGTTAGGTATCAAAAGTAAAAGTTTAAATCATTGCAAATTCCTTATATTAAGCAAACCAGACAGCACAATTTTATTGTAAAAAAATAAATGTATTTACGGATAGCCAGGGGCACACTCTCGCTCTCAGATATAATTTACAAACAAAGGATTTGTGTTTAGTGAGTCCGCCAGAGACCGTAGTGATGACCAGGGATGTTCTCTTAATAACTACTTGAGTTGGATAATTTTCCTGTCCTACTAAGCATTCAAAATGTAGCGAGTATTTTGGGTTGTCAGGGGAAAAGTTTGGAGTAAAAAGTACATCTTTAGGAATGTAGTGAAGTAAAAGTTGTCAAAAATATAAATAGTGAAGTGCAGATACTAAAAAAAATACTATTTAAGTAGTACTTTAAAGTATTTTTTACAAAAGTACTTTACACCACTGGTATTCAAGACATAAAGTTAATTTCTTAGTTAAATTCTTTGCAGTTTTACTTTAGTGCCTTACTGCAAACAGGATGTATGTTTTGGAGTATTTTTAGCTTACTACTTTTCACTCTGTCAATTAGGTTAATATTGTGGAGGGACTACAATATTGATCCATCCTCAGTTTTCTTCTATCACAGCCATTAAACTCTTTAACTGTTTTTAAAAAGTCACGATTGGCATCATGGTGAAATTCCTGAGCAGTTTCCTTCCTCTCTGGCAACTTTGTAGTGACTGGGTGTATTGGTACACCAGCCAAACTGTAATTAATAACTTCACCATGCTCAAAGGGATATTCAATTTATGCTTCTTTTTTTAACCCATCTAGCAATAGGTGACCACCTTTGTGAGGCATTGGAAAACCTCCCTGGTCTTTGTGGTTGATTCTGTGTTTGAAATTCACTGCTCAACTGAGCGACCTTACAGATCATTTGTGTGTGTGTGGTACAGAGATTTTAAAGAATCATGTTAAACACTATTATTGCACAATGTTAGTCCATACAACTTATTATGCGACATGTTAACTCTTTCCTGCAGCTAAATTACCAAATCATTGTCTTGTGGCCTCATGGTCGAACGTTAATAATATTTAAATGAATAAACATTATTTAAAAAAGCCCGCCGAAAATGCGGTGTTTCTATGTCTTTCGTTATTTTAGTATTTTATGATGTGTATATAAATTGTAGTATTTGGAATCAAACTCAATTTAATACATTTCAACTCTCTGACATGGTACTGGTTTATTTTGATTTTTTTAAGCCCATGACTATGTGTGTGAGGTGTATACTTTTGTTTAACAGTAAACTGGGGAAAAAATTTAAACGTGAGTTACAGTTCATATAAGGAAATCAGTCAATTGAAAAAAAAATGAGGCCCTAATCTTTGGATTTCACATGACTGGGGATACATACAGTGCCTTGCGAAAGTATTCGGCCCCCTTGAACTTTGCGACCTTTTGCCACATTTCAGGCTTCAAACATAAAGATATAAAACTGTATTTGTTTTGTGAAGAATCAACAACAAGTGGGACACAATCATGAAGTGGAACGACATTTATTGGATATTTCAAACTTTTTTAACAAATCAAAAACTGAAAAATTGGGCGTGCAAAATTATTCAGCCCCCTTACTTTGTAGCGCCACCTTTTGCTGCGATTACAGCTGTAAGTTGCTTGGGGTATGTCTATCAGTTTTGCACATCGAGAGACTGAATTTTTTTCCCATTCCTCCTTGCAAAACAGCTCGAGCTCAGTGAGGTTGGATGGGAGAGCATTTGTGAACAGCAGTTTTCAGTTCTTTCCACAAATTCTCGATTGGATTCAGGTCTGGACTTTGACTTGGCCATTCTAACACCTGGATATATTTATTTTTGAACCATTCCATTGTAGATTTTGCTTTATGTTTTGGATCATTGTCTTGTTGGAAGACAAATCTCCGTCCCAGTCTCAGGTCTTTTGCAGACTCCATCAGGTTTTCTTCCAGAATGGTCCTGTATTTGGCTCCATCCATCTTCCCGTCAATTTTAACCATCTTCCCTGTCCCTGCTGAAGAAAAGCAGGCCCAACCCATGATGCTGCCACCACCATGTTTGACAGTGGGGATGGTGTGTTCAGGGTGATGAGCTGTGTTGCTTTTACGCCAAACATAACGTTTTGCATTGTTGCCAAAAAGTTCAATTTTGGTTTCATCTGACCAGAGCACCTTCTTCCACATGTTTGGTGTGTCTCCCAGGTGGCTTATGGCAAACTTTAAACGACACTTTTTATGGATATCTTTAAGAAATGGCTTTCTTCTTGCCAGTCTACCATAAAGGCCAGATTTGTGCAATATACGACTGATTGTTGTCCTATGGACAGAGTCTCCCACCTCAGCTGTAGATCTCTGCAGTTCATCCAGAGTGATCATGGGCCTCTTGGCTGCATCTCTGATCAGTCTTCTCCTTGTATGAGCTGAAAGTTTAGAGGGACGGCCAGGTCTTGGTAGATTTGCAGTGGTCTGATACTCCTTCCATTTCAATATTATCGCTTGCACAGTGCTCCTTGGGATGTTTAAAGCTTGGGAAATCTTTTTGTATTCAAATCCGGCTTTAAACTTCTTCACAACAGTATCTCGGACCTGCCTGGTGTGTTCCTTGTTCTTCATGATGCTCTCTGCGCTTTTAACGGACCTCTGAGACTATCACAGTGTAGGTGCATTTATACGGAGACTTGATTACACACAGGTGGATTGTATTCATCATCATTAGTCATTTAGGTCAACATTGGATCATTCAGAGATCCTCACTGAACTTCTGGAGAGAGTTTGCTGCACTGAAAGTAAAGGGGCTGAATAATTTTGCACGCCCAATTTTTCAGTTTTTGATTTGTTAAAAAAGTTTGAAATATCCAATAAATGTCGTTCCACTTCATGATTGTGTCCCACTTGTTGTTGATTCTTCACAAAAAAATACAGTTTTACATCTTTATGTTTTGAAGCCTGAAATGTGGCAAAAGGTCGCAAAGTTCAAGGGGGCCGAATACTTTCGCAAGGCACTGTATATGCATCTGTTGGTCACTGATGCCTTAAATAAAATGATAGGGGCGTGGATCAGAAAACCAGTCAGTGTCTGGTGTGACCACCATTTGCCTCATGCAGTGCGACACATCTCCTTCGTATAGAGTTCAGTCTGTTGATTGTGGATTGTTGTCCCACACTTCAATGTCTGTGCAAACCTGATAGATCTTGGCGGAACTGGAAAGCACGTCACGTACATGTCAATCCAGAGCATTCCAAACATATTTAATGGGCGACATGTCTGGTGAGTATGCAGGCCATGGAAGAACTAATTGAGGCGTCACTACAGACCCGGGTTCGATCCCAGGCCCAGGGGAGGGTTTGGCCGAGCGGGATGTCCTTGTCCCATCACGCTCTAGCGACTCCTTGTGGCGGGCCAGGCACATGCATGCTGACTTCGGTCGCCAGTTGTACGGTGTTTCCTCTGACACATTGATGCAGCTGGCTTCTGGGTTAAGCGAGCATTGTGTCAAGAAGCAGTGCAGCTTGGCACGGTCGTGTGTCGGAGAATGTATGACTCTCGTCCTTTGCCTCTCCCGAGTCCATACGAGAGTTGTTGTAACTACCAATTTGGATATCACGAAAAGGGGGAGAAAAAAAGGGCTTAAAAGTATAAATAAATAAAAGATTACCAAGAAACGCTGTGTGAAACTGATTTAGCCCACTGCAGTCAACGGTTGAGCAAATGTTTACTCCTGAACCTATTTAGGCTTGCCATAACAATGGGGTTGAATACTTATTGACTAAAGAAATTTCAGCTTTTCATTTTCAATTACAACAATTTTTTGAAATACACAATTTCCCTTTTACATTAAGGAGTATTGTTTGTAGGCCAGTGACAAATTTAATCAATTTTAAATTCAGGTTGTAACAACAAAATGTGAAGAAAGTCCAGGGGTGTAAATATTTTCTGAAGGCACTGTATCTCTATTAAGGCTAACCCCATTAAATGGACTGGTTGATTGTTTTGTCAATGGGTTGTTGGTCGACTGAGCATTCTTTAGTCGAACAGTCCCACATGTATGTATTTCTTCATGGTGCACAAGCCGGCTGTCTAATTCGCGCCTATCTCAGTGGACTGCTCCATTGCCGAGGCCATGAGGATGGCACTGCCCATAACTCCAAAACGTGCTACTGAAATTATAAATGGTTATATTATGTAACAATAATGGTGCAACGCTAATAAATAGGATATTATATAACAAATGCTCATTCTCCCGCGATGGATAGTGGTTCTGATACATAATCTTCAGTGCGCCGTTGAATTGGCGCCTTTCCCCCTATATGTTGCTATGTGCATAATAGCAAAGTTAACCAGCATGTTGTTGTTGAGAACAATGCGGAGGAGGCAGCAGCTGAATGAGGAGACGAGGAAACAGGTCTTGCCTTAATTGTCATAAGAAAATTGAGGGGAAACACCAACTTAATTTATGAATAGCCTAACTGTTAAACATGCCTGGTTTTTATAAATTATCCATATACAGTACCAGTCAAGTTAAATAAAACACAGACTCATTCAAGGGTTTTTATTTTATTTTTCCTATTTTCTGATTGTAAAAATAATAGTGAAGATGTCAAAACTATTAAATAACACATGGAATCATGTAGTAAACATACAAATGAAAATATATTTGAGATTCTTCAAAGTAGCCACCCTTTGCCTTGATGACAGCTTTGCTCACTCTTGGCACTTTCAAATTTCTTTTTCACGTCCATCTAGGGAATGTTTTTCCTTAACAAATGTAGATATTTCGGTAACAGAACTTTTCAGTTTAGAAACAAGTAAGAAATGAAATCGCTGTTATTATGTTGCAGATTTGGCACAGACAGCGCAATAAACACTTGCTGTGGTGTCTGTTTGCTGCACCAGGGAGGAGAGACTTGCTGTCATTTGTTATAAATGTTTTTACTCAGTGTGGCTAATGGGCTCCCTCCCTCATGAGTAATTTGTCTTAATTATTTAATCAAACTGCGCTTAATGCGTCAGACAAGCTCAGTGCATATAGTTGATTTTATTCAAATTATATTTGAAAAATGTGTTTTACAATTTTGATTGGTCTAAAGAACAGACGACGACGATCTGGGGACAGCCCAAATCTGAGTTTATCAAATTATGTTATCTCCCATGATTTTGATGTAGTGGAATTGTTCTGATGGTTGTCCGTCCCTCTCCTCCCCTCCAGGTGACCTGTATGAGATTCTGTCCAGCCTGCCAGAGAGTGTGGCGTATTCCTGCCGGCCCTGCAGCCAGTCCCAGCCCAGCCCCTGGAGGGAGCTGCTCCACATGGAGCTGAGAGCCGGGGTAGAGAAGGTGCTGGCCTGCCTGCTCACCTCCACTCTCACCCAGCACCTCATCACCTGCTCACAGGTGGGAGATACCAGGCCGTACAATGCTTCTTGTCACAGGATGCTAAATGAGACCAGATGCGCAAGCTGAAAATAGGAGCAGGCTTTAACACCTATCATTACTTTTCCAGTTTTGATGTGGCTTTTCTGAAGAAATAATTTCACAGAACGAGTGCAACGACTCTCTCCTCTCTTTTTAAAAGTTTATTAGCTGATATAGTCCTGTTCTGCTGGGACTATTTGCCTGTTCATCTTGAACTGTTGCACATAAGTGCTTGTGTGGCTATATGTTCAGTGTTTTTTTCTCTCTAACATACTAAATTTGTCCCTATTCCCCTCCTGTAGTGTGTGACCCAGGTTGACCCTGACAGTGGAGCGGAGGGCCAGCCAGCCTGTGACCTCCGTGCTGTGGGCAAGAAGTTTGACAAAGGCCTCTACACCACCCTGGTCAGTGTCTGTCTATATAGCATCTGAATTGGCAGGACAGGATCTCTTCTACATTGAAACTCTCATTTGAAGAAACATTTTCAAAGGAAGATGAATGAGTAGTGTCAGAAATATACAAACATAGTTATTTAGCTATGTCTGTCGATGTTGTAGAAATCGTTCCATGAAGATGTGGTGCAAGTGGTGCGGAGGCGTCTGGACCAGGAGGAGTCTCTCCCGGAGGATGAAAGGCCCACAGCCGTGGCCCGCTCCTACTACTTGAAGGTAATGCGGAGTACTCAGACAGCAACACTCTGGGTGGAAAACTCTTTACATAGGCAATTGTACAGTACAAATCAGAAGTATTTACTTGACCATGTAGCTACAAGCACAGTACTTTCAGTATGACAGAAAACAGTTGGATGAACTATAAGTCATCTGCAATGTTATCACATTTTTACTGTACTTTAGTTACATAACCACAACCTTTTTGTTAAAAGCACACACACACATGATAGTAAACGGATATACACTTGGCTGCACTTTGAACACAGCTGTTTACGCTCATCTTGCTTGAAACATTCTCAACTTATTTTGAAGTTATGTGTATAGACTGTACACTAGTTTAAATGTTTCATAAAATTCAATATCAGAAGTTAGTCAACAGACACTTGAATACCCTCATCCTAACGAAATACATGGTCTGTACTCAGTCAGTGATATCAGTCCTCAGTATATGTCTTGTGGTGTCTGTAGCTCCCTTCAGTAATCACGAGCACAACCGTTCCTTGATTTTAACTGCCGGCTTTATTCTGTAGTTTTAGTCAGAATTATCACCTTCCGTGAGAACTATAAAGTAAATGAAAATACAGTTAAGCACACTCTTACAGCCTTCTTATCTTACGAGTGACTTATTAGCTTGGTATAACTCAGAAGTGCTTACACACATTAACAGTTTAGCCGGAGCTATAACAGTATCAGATTAAACGCATGAATAAAGGAAAAATACCTCATTGGCTGCTTATTACAGAAGGGAGGAAATCAAACTTCACACTTATTATTCCTGGCATGAATTCACACTTCATCCTTAATTATTATAACGTTACCATCATAACGTACACGCTTCAACTTTTACGAACTACACCTGATGACATGAAAACTTAGCTAACACAGCGCGGGATTGCCTTCCCTCCAAAGGTGTGTTGCTACAATACTGTCCCCGTTACAACAGTTATTAGCTACGTAGTTCCGCTTGTTTTTATCATTTCCCCCCGCATAGCGAACACGTAAACAATTCAAACAAAAAACGACATAGACTTACAGGTTACTTGTCAGTTACAGTGTCTGCTGTTCCAAATGGCTGTCTAGTTTGCAGAACAGTATGTGATTGGGAGTGAGTTATGGGGCTCTGTAGGGCTGTGGTTCTGGTGGTCATCACTCCCCTGGTGGTCATCACTCCCCTGGTGGTCATCACTCCCCTGGTGGTCATCACTCCCCTGGTGGTCATCACTCCCCTGGTGGTCATCACTCCCCTGGTGGTCATCACTCCCCTGGTGGTCATGGGTTCAAACTAAAGTCATAGAAGATGGTTCAATCCAATAACATTTGTAATGTTTATTGGAAAGAAATATGAACGACATGTTGTAAAATGACCAACAGAGGGAGTGTAGATTCACCCTCTCCTCACTGTTCTCTCTGTAGCTTCTGGAGGAGGTCTTCAACTGGTTCAACAGCCAGGACCCCAAAGTGTGGGACCCCCGATCCAAAGACCTTCCTATGTGAGTAGCAATCTTCTCCTTAAATCTCCTAGTTCAGGGTATCTTAACTGGTGGCCCACAGTGATTTTATTTCCCACGCATAATAGAGAAATGTGGTTTTATACCAATTTAAGCAGGTTTTGAAATTATTGTTTTAGTCAAATTATTATATCTGTTTGGGGATCTTGCGACCATTTTGCAGTCAACAAATGATGTGTAATTATGTTCCGGCCCCCTGACCATCTGCTCAAGAGAAAATCCACCCGCATCTGAATCTAGTTGATGATCCCTGTCCTAGTCTGTTAAACCTAGTTTTTGTTATGCTTGTGAACTCTGCGTATGATTTATCAAGGCTCTTAGAAGGTTATCTGTCTGGGAGTTACTTCTCAGACATTGGGATTTGGGGATGTAACACTTAGATATTGACTCATATGGGAAGATTTCAATGAAATTCCAGTTTAACGTTGGGTTGTGACATATTGCTTCACTACTTCCCTGCAGTGATTTATGCATTTTCCCATGAAGCAGCATAAGCCTACATTCAGTGGTGCAACTGATTTATGTTTTCTGGTTTGCCACACATTTGTATGACACTCCTGTTGTTCACATCCTGCTGGGAAATGAGAAGTTGATTTGAATTGTACTGTCAACAATGACCTTAAAGTGGGGGAAAAGTAATTCAAATCCAATGTGACAGGAAGTTACAGAAGTTAGTCTTATAATTATTTTCTTCTTCTGTATGTTAAAGCCAGGACAGTCCCCCTCCTCTCCCATACATTCCCAGTTCACATCTTTCCTTCCCTGCGACGGAGGACACAGAGTAGTGACTTCATTTAACTCATTGCAGGGTGATGCACAGAGTGGTAAAGGTAGTGGTAAGCTCAGGACTTGACCTGTCTGTCACCTTATCTTCTGGGGGAAAGATTGATTAATAAACATGAATTGTTTCTTAATGTAAATGAGTGTCATCATTTAAAGTTATCTAGTTGTGAGCCACTGTCGCAGTTCTATTCCCAAAGTCAAATCCTAACTTGAGTAACTGTGTGCCCATGTAACTCAGATGTTTGCCTAAACCATCCAAATTTGAGTTTTGTGCTGGTGTCTAACACAGAACTTGACTTCCTCTTCTTTCATCTCCTCACCCCTCCATTTCTTCATCCATTCTCTTTCCCATTGCAGTGGGATGCTGTCCCATGCGGTTCAGCCCCCCACCACTGAGCATGTGTATGCCCAGTGGCGTGAGAGGGAGGAGCTAAGGTCCAGGGCCCCTCTAGGGAGCCTGCAGACGGAGAATGTACCACGCCTGGAGGTGAAACAAGAAGAGGTGCCTCACCCCACCACCCCACTGATCACAGAGCCAACCAGGGGTCTCCACTTTAGGAAAAACAGTGCTTTCAGGCTTAATAAACTCAAAGGTACTTTACACAACTGAGGGGATGAAAAACTTAAAATATTGAATCAACCAATTTCCTAAGGGAATTGTTTTGGTTTGATGTTTGGCATTTGTCCCTCAGGGAAAAGGGGAAGAGCCGGACGGCAATCCATGTCTGAGGGACGTCCATTCAAGTCTGAGGGACGGCTGTCCAAGGCTGACCTAGACACAGGGTGGTCCAAGGACGACGGGAGGCAATGCTCACTGTGCCAAAAGTATGGAGATGCTAAGTCCAATGTGAGTAAGACTGAAACTAGGTTTCAGAACACTTCTGAGCAGCATGGTGGAAGAAACACAAACCGCACTCTGACTTCAGAGCACTGAGCCTTCAAACCCTTTTTCAACATAACAGCCCTTGACTCACAGGAAATGAAGTCAACCAAAACCACACAGTAGGTAACCCATCAGTACTGTGTTTCTAACCTCCTCCGTGTGTCCTTCAGGAGGCGGGCAGGCTGCTGTACCTGGGCCAGAACGAATGGGCTCACATCAACTGCTCCATGTGGTCCGCCGAGGTGTTCGAGGAGGACAATGGCTCTCTGATGCACGTGCACAGTGCCGTCGCTAGGGGGCGCTTCATGGTGAGGCTTCACTTTATTTGTGCAGTGACATTCTTGTTTTTCCAGCAGCTGTAATTTGTGTATCTTTGTCCACTGTCCATCATCTCTCTCAAACTCATTATCCACCCTTATTCTCTCCTCCTGGACTGATCTAAACTGTCTCCTTGTTTCTGCAGCGCTGTGAGCGCTGTAACCATACAGGTGCCACAGTGGGCTGCTGTCTGACCTCCTGCCAGAGCAACTACCACTTCATGTGTGCCCGCTCCCGCAACTGTGTATTCCAGGACGACAAGAAGGTGTACTGCTACAAACACAGAGACCTCATCAGTGGCAAGGTAAAGTCCTGGGACTACTCAGCAGTTGGGACTGTTGTTTTTTGAAATATTTGAATGAGTTTCCTCACTTATGTGCACATTGTTCTTGTTCCATTGCAGATCATCACCGGCCAAGGGTTTGAGGTGAATCGGAGGATGTACGTGGACTTTGATGGGATCAGTCTTCGCAGGAAGTTCTTGACTGGACTCGAGCCAGAAAACATCAATTTGATGATTGGTATATTTGTAGCTCACTTGAGTATAAGTATAACAGGAATGGTCATGGGTTTTGCTCATCTAATCATAGTTATTTTCTGAATTCAGGCTCTTTGCAGATTGAAAAGCTAGGTATGTTGACTGAGCTGTCTGCAAAGCAAGGAAAACTCTTCCCAGTTGGTTACAGGTAAGTAGCAGCAATTAATAATGAATGAGAAATTGGCATGTTTAGACTTGTTTTTTTTTATGACTTGCTTTCAACTCCTCCTCTCTGCAGGTGTTCTCGCTGGTACTGGAGCACGGTGAACCCACTGCGGCGATGCAAATACACGTGTACGATCCGTGAGGTCCGACCGCCGGTCCCTGAGAAACCTGCTGAAGAGATGCCTGACAAGGGAGAGAATAGCACTATAGCACACAGCCCCTGCGCCCAGTCAGGTGAGAGTCTTGGTAACACAACACTGCATCAAACCCTCACTACTACTTTGAACAAAAATATAAGTGCAACATGTAAAGTGTTGGTGCCATGTTTCATGAGCTGAAATTAAATATTATATCAATTTCTATACATACAAAAGCTTATTTAGCTCAAATTTTGTGCACTAATTTGTTTATTAATAATGTATAATCCATTCACCTGACAGGTGTGGCATATCAAGAAGCTGATTAAACAGCATGGGCATTACACAGGTGCACCTTGTGCTGGGAACAATAAAAGGCCACTCTAAAAATGTGTATTTTTATCACACAACACAATACTACAAATGTCTCAAGTTTTGAGGGAGCGTGCAATTTGCATGCTCACTGCAGGAATGTCCACCAGACATGTTGCCAGAAAATTGAATGTTTAGTTCTCTACCATAAGCTGCCTCCAAAGTTGTTTCAGAGAATTTGGCAGTATGCCCAACCGACCTCACAACTGCAGATCATGTTGTATGGCCACGTGTGGGTGAGCGTTTTGCTGATGTTGTGAACCGAGTGCCCCATCGTGGCATGCGGGTATGGGCAGGCATAAGCTACGGACATCGAACACAATTGCATTTTATTGATGGCAATTTGAATGCACAGAGATACCATGACACGATCCCGTCGTGCCATTCATTCACCCACCGCCATCACCTCATGTTTCAGAATGATAATGCACTGCCCCATGTCGCAAGGATCTGTACACAATTCCTGGAAGCTGAAAATGTTCCAGTTCTTCCATGGCCTTCGTACTCACCAGGCATGTCACTCCGTGAGCATGTTTGGGAAGCTCTGGATCGACGTGTACAACCGTGTGTTCCAGTGCCTGCCACTATCCAGCAACTTCATGCAGACGTTTAAGTGGAGAGGGGACCACATTCCACAAGCCACAATCAACAGCTTGATGAACTCTATGTGAAGTAGATATTGCGCTTCATGAGGCAAAAATAGTGCTCACACCCAATACTTTTCTGATCCACGCCCCTACCTTTTTTTTTTAAGGCATCTCTGACCAAAATATGCATATCTGTATTCCCAGTCATGTGAAATCCATAGATTAGGGCCTAATGCATTTAAATAGCCAGATTGACTTATGAACTGTCATTCAATGAAATTTTTGATATTGTTGAATGTTGCGTTGCTATTTATGTTCAGTATATATATTAATGTGACTGTTGGCTTTCTTACACTGCAACGTGGATATTAGCAAGACTTAGACGTGGCATAGGAAACAGAGTTGTTGTTGTTTCACCTCTAGAATCTGATGCCCAAGAGGTTGATGTGGCACATTCCCGACCCACTACTCCCAGCTTCTCAGCTCCACTCCCTAAACCTGACCATGGGGCAAGGCCCAAAATCAGGAGACCAGCTGGAGGACTGTTCCGGCCTCTTCCCTCCCCAGGTAACTGTTCCGTGGTTGGCTAATGTTGTTTTCTAATAAGAAAAAGACAATTGTCAGGTTTTGAGTGATTTCTAGATATTACCCAGAAATCCGTTGTCTCACTGCTATCTGATTTTCCTCTGCAGGAGCTACCAAGTCCAAACCCCACCACATCCTGACCATCAGTGACTTGGAGGAGACACGCAGGCCTCGTCGCCACAGCCCCCACTCCCAAACCCGCAGGGACATGTCCTCCCCACCCCTGGGCTCTCCAACTGGATCGGGACTAATCACCCTCCGCACTGGGGGCTCCATGCATCCCAAGGCCTCCGTACCCTCCTCTCCGCTGTTTCCCCTCGGCGCTACTGATATCCTCCTGACCTCTGCCCGCCCTGTCGGAGGTCGAAGTGCTTCCTCTGCCCGATGCCCCGGGAACATGACTCACTCTACCTCAGGACTCTTTCCCCAGCCACCGTGGGAAGACAGTGTGGGCAGCTTCCCTTGCCTGTCCCTCTCACCAACCGTCCAGCACTCCCCTAGACCCAGGCTGTCTTTTGACCTGAACCAGTCAGACTCAGTGGAGGTACCACACAACTTCCTGGCTTCCCCAGAACCGGAGGATAACCCTGCACCTAACAGCGCCTCACCACTTAGGGGCTCTTTCACACAATTCCACGAGGACTCTGACGTGGCCCTGGTCTCCGAGTTGAAGACTGAGCTTGAGATTGAGGAGACGCTAGTGAATGAGGGAGTGGCCATGAACTGTGGTGCACAGATAGACGTGGAGGGCGATGACAACCAAGAGGAGTTCTGGGAGCCCGAGGTTCGCAAGAGGAAGACCCGTACAGCCCTGACCCGCTCAACTGCATCCACCAGGCAAGACTGGGGAAACACTTCCTCTGATGAGGACATGGAGCACTATTTTGACTTCTCGCACACTGTGGTCAGTCGCACAGGCGCCAGGGACCCACCCCAGGCTCCTGCCTCTCCCTCTTCAAGATCTATCCCTCAGCTGGACGGTGTGGACGATGGGACTGAGAGTGATGCCAGCGTGACAACCACAGATGGGGCTCAGAAACTGAAGAGTGCCAGTCAAGTTCAGAACCCAGCTCAAACACATGTTCTGCCTGAAGTAAAAATTACAACAAATGGTCTAAGTGCAGACCCTGGAAGCCCTGTCCCAGATCAGTCACCCCTTCGCAACCCTTTCAAGTCTACAACCAGAGTTTTCCTCCCCGCTACAAAACCTCCCCCAGCGTATAGACCCCATGATCCATCCAAAGCCTTTAATGCCACACAGCTAGCTAGGACTGAATTGGACAGTGTGACCCTTGCGCCAACTGAGATCTCACCAGAAGCTCGAAGACCAGCTGCAGTGGACCCTTCCACAACATACAGCCCTGCTGATGTGAATACTACTCCCCTGCAGTTATACACCTTCCCAACTCCTGTAGAGCAAAATAATTCAGTCCCCTCCTTAGACTCCCACAAACCAGTGCTGATTACACCCCTTCAAGGAACTCTGCTGGACTTTGTCCATACTAAGGTGCCTGATACGGTCTACCCAGAGGATTTATTTCAAGTTTCCGGTCTGGACTTTGTCCCTGGGGCTCCACTTGTTCTTGAAAGGTGTGATCCTCCCTCCCCCAGCACTTGCTTCACTGAGCTGGTCCCTGTCCAGGTTGATGCTCCCATGGAAACCCATCAGCCTCAAGACCCAAAAGACCTCTTCTTGGATTCTAACAGCGGCCACTTTGTATCGCCCACAGATGGATCTGCCATTTACATGAACCACTTGACAGAGAGTTCACGAGTTCCCTCGTTGAGCAGTAGTCAGGGCACCCTGTTGGAGCTTCTTCAACCCTCTTCTCTTATCTCCTCGGACTTCCCTAACCCCAGCGTAGCACAGATGAACCCTTTACAAATGAGTCCCTCTGTGCAGTCCTCTTTGCCTGGCTTTAACCCTTCAAGGCCACCTCTCAGTAGCATCTCGCTACAACCCCTGACATCCTCCCAAGGGTCAACAGTCTTGCCGCCCATGGAGACCTTTTGTACCAAATTATCAGCACCTATTCCAGACAGTGCACTTCCACATTTGTCCTCTCAAATTGATCCCATTTTATCTGCAACATCAAGCGTCAGGCTCCCATCTTATGGATCTGTCTCTCTGCCTATATTCTCCACACAATCCCAGGCCATGGTCTCCACAGCAATTACCATTGTATCCTCCTCTCCCTCCGTATCCTCTCTCTCCGATGCTCTATCCACCCAGTGTCACCCCATGCTCTCTTCACTTCAGCCCTCCTCTGCCCCTGTGATGATTAACGGATACAGCTCCACGTCTCTGCAGAAGGAAGCTGCCATGGGACACACCATCTCCATCAACTTCTCCACCCCCAGGCCGCCACTGGAGCCCCAACAGCCGTTGTTAACTCAGGGACTACCTGGCCACGCTATCCTTACTGTGAAGGAAGTGGGTGGTCCTAACGTGGACCCTACACCTCACGTTCTACTGGTCAACCGCCTGGGCCAGATCTTTGTGAAGAACCCAGAGAGCAACACCTTCCAGCTTCCCAGTCAGAGCTGTCCCTCCTATAATTGTGTCACTCAGATAGCCAGCCTCCTTCAGAGCAATGCCCTGTCTGCCACCTTGGCAGCAGCTGGTACAATGTCCACCCCAGTTACAGGGACTGCCATGCCAACCCATGTCCCTAGGATGGCCACACCTGTGGTTCAGAACCCAGGTACCATCACTCAACTGCTCACTCATAACAGCAATGGGACAGTGGCAGCAACTGCGGTCAAGAAACCCAGGAAGAACGCAAGCGTATCTGCAGATGGAGCTATACCAGGGATGAAGAAACCCAGAAAGAAGAAAGAACCTTCCACAACTTCTAAGAGAGAGAAGTCTGACAAAGCTGCAGACCTGTTTGAGTTTGCTGGTCAGGACGGGAGTTCCTCCATGACCAAGACTGAGAGCGCTCAAGCCATCATCAACCAAGCCATGGCCAGTAACTACACCCCCAACCGGACCGGTCCGCGCATACTGAGTCCCTCCACATTCCGTAACAACCCTTCCCTGAAATCTGTGGTCCTGCCCCCAGGACTACTCATCGAACCCGAGCCCGCAGCCCCCACACTGTCTGTTTCAACACCCCGCCCTTCTCGCGCCCATGTCCGTATGAAGAGGGTGTCCTCCCTTTCAGATCGCATTGGTGCTACAAAGAAGTCCAAGACAGACTTCCTAGAGCCAGAGCCCCCTAGTGCTAAGGAGGACCTGTCGGTACCCAAAGACAGCTTTGCTGCTGTCTCCAGCAGGGCTGGGGGTGTTCGCATTAAAACCCCAACGGTGAAAGGTGTGTTGGACCTGGACAAGCTAAAGGAGGAGCACTTGAGTGACTCTGAAAGCACAAGGTTAGTCTTTTGGAACTTCTCAGGGCAGTGATCTAATGAAATGAGTAATGAGACAAAATGTACAAATATTATTTCCAATGAATAATACAAGAATAGTCATGCCTTTGTTTAATGGCCAGTGAGTCTCCTGTAGAGTTCCGTTTTCATTTAAAAGTGATTAAGTTGCTACATCTGCAACTATGCTCAAAAGTCAGATTCATATTGAAATATTATTTATTTTCAAATTGGCACGTCGCTCATGTTTCCAGTGTGGGCCTCTTCTCTTTAGTGTCGATAAGATCATGTCTGGCACGATGCTCTCCAATTGTCATCACTGCATTTCTGCCCTAAAGTGTGTATCTAATACAGTAAGTGATATTCAGCCTGTATCCAGTCGATTTCAGTGTTTCTCTTGTTATATTCCTCACAGGCCAGGGCCTTGGGACCGCCTGTCTATACCTCGATTTGGGGGGGACATAGGTAAACAGAACTGGGACACAGTGGGCCGCAGTGCCCTGACTGACTGGAACAAATACTCAGGTACTTATGTGTAATGGTACCGTATGAACAGTATGCCTGTATGACGATGACTTGGAGGATGATGACTGATGATACTTCTTATACCTGTAAACAAGTGTGCCTGATTTTGAAAATAGCCTGTGGTATTTCCATCCTGCCAGGTGCTGTATCGTGCTCAGATGATGAGCTGCTGCCATCAGACGAGGACGATGAGTGTCCCCCCAGCCGAGACCAGCCCCACCTTCGCTTCGAAATCAAAAGCGATGACGGCTTCAGTGTGGAGGCAGACAGCATAGAGGGTGAGGTTTCAGGGAGGAAAGGGCAAATGAATAGACTGCATGTGTCTTATTTGTGGAGTGTTCGTTTAGAAATTATTACATTTCCCAACACTCAAGGCAATGATTTCTGTACAAATACCCACTATTTCTACATGTGACTAAACATAAGATTATGAAAAATACTTGTTCTCGTACTTGGCTAGAATTAACTTGTGTAATAAACCATCTAGCACAAAATGTAGGCTAATTTCCATATGTATTACATTTGTGTGTTATGTTGTGTTACTCACATCTTACTCTTCTCTCTCTATTTCTTTGCCCCCTCCTTTCCCTCCTCAGTTGCCTGGAGGGCAGTGATAGACTGTGTCCAGGAGGCGCGGGCAGGGGCAAGGCTTAGGCAGCTGTCCTTCTCTGGGATGACAGGTGTCCGTATGCTGGGCCTGCTCCACGACACAGTGGTCTTCTTGGTGGAGCAGCTCCAGGGGGCCCGCCGCTGCCATAGCCACGCCTTCCGCTTCTTTAAACAGATCAGCCAAGAGGAGGACCTGCCTGTCAACCCCTCTGGATGTGCCCGCTCTGAGGTCTACCTCAGGTCAGTGTCCCTGTGTTCTGTTCACTTCAGGGGCCCTGGAAGTTAAATATAGAAATGATAAGGGAAGTCATTATTTTGGAGTGTAATTTGTAAATTGGGTCCGAGTTGTCTTACAGATTCATCTTACATATATTGTCAACATTTCACCAACACTTCCTCTGTATCATGAGTAGGGTTGCAAAGGGTCGGAAACATTCCGGTAGATTTCTGGAAATTGCCCATGGGAATTTTTTTGGGAACATTTTTTGTGGGATACACAAGGCAATTCTAGGTTTTGTGACATATTTTGGTTAAACTATCTCCAATTCAATGCAATTGCAAATCTCTGCATGCACAGTGCATTCTACCATCACGTGCAGTCCACTCTTCCATTACATGTACAGCTTATTCTCAAGATCTTGCACACTAATGAGATGCTATTGTGCCCACACTACTACACTGTCTGAGTCAAAGACAACATGCTTTCTGGTAAGATTTGATTACAATAC
Source organism: Oncorhynchus gorbuscha (assembly GCF_021184085.1). Classification (NCBI taxonomy): domain Eukaryota; kingdom Metazoa; phylum Chordata; class Actinopteri; order Salmoniformes; family Salmonidae; genus Oncorhynchus; species Oncorhynchus gorbuscha. The sequence continues at coordinate 9,622,649 of NC_060191.1, forward strand.
TGGGTGGGGTGAATATATTTTATTAACTAGTAAATAAACTCAGCAATAAAAGAAACGTCCGCTCACTGTCAACTGCGTTTATTTTCAGCAATCTTAACGTGTAAATATTTGTATTAACATAAGATTCAACAACAGACATAAACTGAACAAGTTCCACAGACATGTGCCTAACAGAAATGGAATAAAGTGTCCCTGAACATAGATGGGGTCAAAATCAAAAGTAACAGTCAGTATCTGGTGTGGCCACCAGCTACATTAAGTACTGCAGTGCATCTCCTCATGGACTGCACCAGATTGCCCTTATTCTTGCTGTGAGATGTTTCCCCACTCTTCCACCAAGGCAGCTGCAAGACATTTCTTGGGGAATGGCCCTGGGCCTCACCCTCCGATCCAACAGGTCCCAGATGTGCTCAATGGGATTGAGATCCGGGCTCTTCACTGGCCATGGCAGAACACTGACATTCCTGTCTTGCAGGAAATCACGCACAGAACGAGCAGTATGGCTGGTGGAATTGTCATGCTGGAGGGTCATGTCAGGATGAGCCTGCAGGAAGGGTACCACATGAGGGAGGAGGATATCTTCCCTTTAACGCGCAGCGTTTGCCTGCAATGACAGCATGCTCAGTCTGATGATCCTGTGACACCATGACGGACCTTCCATCTCCAAATCGATCCCGCTCCAGAGTACAGGCCTCAGTGTAACACTCATTCCTTCGACAATAAACACGAATCCAACCGTCACCCCGAGTGAGACAAAACCGCGACTCGTCAGTGAAGAGCACTTTTCGCCAGTCCCATCTGGGCCAGCTGGTGGTTTTGTGCCCATAGGAAACGTTGTTGGTGATGTCTGGTGAGGACCTGCCTTACAACAGGCCTACAAGCCCTCAGTCCAGCCTCTCTCAGCCTATTGCGGACACTCTGAGCACTGGTGGAGGGATTGTGCCTTCCTGGTGTAACTCGGGCAGTTGTTGTTGCCATCCTGTACCTGTCCCGCAGGTGTGATGTTCAGATGTACCAATACTGTGCAGGTGTTGTTACACGTGGCTTGCCACTGCGTGGATGGTCAGCCGTCCTGTCTCCCTATAGTGCTGTCTTAGGCGTCTCACACTACGGACATTGCATTTTATTGCCCTGGCCACATCTGCAGTCCTCATGCCTCCTTGCAGCATGCCTAAGGCATGGGACCCTGGGCATCTTTCTTTTGTTTTTCAGAGTCAGTAGAAAGGCCTCTTTAGTGTCCTAAGTTTTCATAACTGTGACCTTAATTGCCTACCGTCTGTAAGCTGTTATTGTCTTAATGACCGTTCCACAGGTGCATGTTCATTAATTGTTTATGGTTCATTGAACAAGCATGGGAAACAGTGTTTAAACCCTTTACAATGAAGATCTGTGAAGTTATTTGGATTTTTATGAATCATCTTTAAGTCAGGGCCCTGGAAAAGGGATGTTTATTTTTTAGCTGAGTTTAGTAGCCTACAGCAAAGTGTGTTTAAATCATTTCTAACTTGTTAACAGTTTCTGCTAGTTAGTTTTTGCTACCATGTGGGTTTTAGCTTGCTTGAGCCTGCTAACTGAGTGTTAATTCACCTGTTTCCATACATGTTTCATTTTAAAACATGTATCTTACAAAGGAGTTGTTTAAGCAGTTCGATTAACTTCTTACGCCTGAGATCCTGTTAACGGGAAAAACACAGCCATTTTTCCAGCCAAAGAGAGGAGTCACAAAACGCAGAAATCGAGAGAGAACTAATCACAAACCTTTGATCTTCATCATATGGCGTTCATAGGACTTCATGTTACACAATACATGTATGTTTTGTTCGATAAAGTTCATATTTATATCCAAAAATCTCAGCTTGCAATTGCGCGTTTTGTTCAGTAATGTTTTGCTTCCAAAACATCCAGTGATTTTGCGGAGAGCCACATCAATTTACAGAAATACTCATCATAAATGTTGATGAAAATACAAGGTTTCTGCATGGAATTAAAGATTTACTTCTCCTTAATGCAACCACTGTCCGATTTCAAAAAAGCTTTACAGCGAAAGCACACCATGGAATAATCTGAGTACAGCACTCAGCCACCAAAACAAGGCATACACATACCCGCCATGTTGTGGAGTCAACAGAAGACAGAAATAGCATTATAATATTCACTTACCTTTGATCTTCATTGGAATGCACTCCCAGGAATCCCAGCTCCACAATAATTGTTTGTTTTGTTCGATAAAGTCCATAATTTATGTCCAAATACCTCCTTTTTGTTTGCGTGTTTAGTTCACAAATCCAAATTTACAAGGTGCAGGCACTTGTGAAAAGTCAAAACAGTTCCATTACAGTTTGTAGAAACACATCAAACGATGTATAGAATCAATCTTTAGGATGTTTTTATCATAAATGTTCAATAATATTCTAACCGGACAATTCCTTTGTCTTTAGAAATGAAAGGGAATGCAGTTCGCTCTCACGGCTGCACGCGTGACATAGTTCATGGCATTCTGCCAGACCCATGAGTCAAACAGCTCTTATTCGCTCCCCCTTCACAGTAGAAGCCTGAAACAAGGTTCTAAAGACTGTTGACATCTAGTGGAAGCCTTGGGAAGTGCAATCGGAACAAATTTACACTATTGGATGGCAAAGACTTGAAAATCTCCGAACCTCAGATTTCCCACTTCCTGGTTGGATTTTTTCTCAGGTTTTTGCCTGCCATATGAGTTCTGTTACTCTCACAGACATCATTCAAACAGTTTAACTTCTTATGGTATAGCGGATGCTTGCGTCCCACTTGGCCAAAAGCCAGTGAAAATGCAGAGCGGCAAATTCAAATAAAATTATATAAAAATCAAACTTTCATTAAATCACACATGTAAGATACTAAATTAAAGCTACACTCGTTGTGAATCCAGGTAACATGTCAGATTTTTAAAAGGCTTTTTGGCGAAAGGATAAGAAGCTATTATCTGATGATAGCAAAACAGTAAACAAAGAGTAGCATATTTCAACCCTGCAGGCGCTACACAAAACGCATAAATAAAATATAAAACATGCCTTACCTTTGACGAGCTTCTTTTGTTGGCACTCCAATATGTCCCATAAACATCACATTTGGTCCTTTTTTTCGATTAATTCCATCCATATATATCCAAAATGTCCATTTACTTGGTGTGTTTGATCCAGAAAAAAACAGTTTCCAAATTGCGCAACATAATATCTCAAAAGTTGCAAACTTTGCTGAAACATTTCAAACTACTTTTGTAATACAACTTTAGATATTTTTAGACGTTAATAATCGATACAATTGAAGACTGGTCTATCTGTTTTCAATAGAGGACGAGAGGAAACTAAAGCTACTTTTCTCAAGTCTTGCGCAACTCTCAACAGTGTAACCCATTTCCTAGTTGGCCGTACTTCTTCATTGCACAAAGGAATAACCTCAACCAAACTCCAAAGATTGGTGACATCCAGTGGAAGTGGTAGGAACTGAAAACTAGTGCCTAAGAAATATTGTTTGCCAATGAGAACTCACTGAACAAACAGAGAACGGCTAGTGAACGGTTAGTCCTCTGGTTTTTGGCTGCTACATAAGTTATGTTATACTCACAGACATGATTCAAACAGTTTTAGAAACTTCTGTGTTTTCTATTCAAATCTACCAATAATATGCATATCTTAGCTTCTGGCCCTGAGTAGCAGGCAGTTTACTCTGGGCACCTTATTCATCCAAGCTACTCAATACTGCCCCCCAACCCAAAGAGGATAACTATTTTTCTCTACATGGAATTGTATTTTAATTTTATTTTTACTCGTTTGTTTCTAATCTTTACAGGATATTGCCACATGCAATATCTGATGCGTGGAGACATTTCACTGCAGCTAATGTAGAAGGAAAAGCTGTGTACATTTGCAAATACAAATTTCCACTTAAGATGAGAGAGGCCTGTGATTTTCATCATAGGTACACTTCAACTATGACATAAAAAATCAGAAAAGAAATCCAGAAAATCACATTGTAGGATTTTTAATGAATTTATTTGCAAATTATGGTGGAACACAAGTATTTGGTCATCTACAAACAAGCAAGATTTCTGGCTCTCACAGACCTGTAACTTCTTCTTTAAGAGGCTCCTCTGTCCTCCACTCGTTACCTGTATTAATGGCACCAGTTTGAACTTGTTAGGATAAGTAATCCTTCTCACCCCCCCCCCCCTTTAAGATTTAGATGCACTATTGTAAAGTGACTGTTCCACTGGATGTCATAAGGTGAATGCACCAATTTGTAAGTCGCTCTGGATAAGAGCGTCTGCTAAATGACTTGAATATAAATGATGTAAATGTTATCAGTATAAAAGACACCTGTCCACAACCTCAGTCACACTCCAAACTCCACTATGGCCAAGACCAAAGAGCTGTCAAAGGACACCAGAAACAAAATTGTAGACCTGCACTAGGCTGGGAAGACTGAATTTGCAATAGGTAAGCAGCTTGGTTTGAAGAAATCAACTGTGGGAGCAATTATTAGGAAATGGAAGACATACAAGACCACTGATAATCTCCCTCGATCTGGGGCTCCACGCAAGATCTCACCCTGTGGGGTCAAAATGATCACAAGAACGGTGAGCAAAAATCCCAGAACCACACGGGGGGGGGACCTAGTGAATGACCTGCAGAGAGCTGGGACCAAAGTAACAAAGCCAACCATCAGTAACACACTACGCCGCCAGGGACTCAAATCCTGCAGTGCCAGACGTGTCCCCCTGCTTAAGCCAGTACATGTCCAGGCCCGTCTGAAGTTTGCTAGAGAGCATTTGGATGATCCAGAAGAAGATTGGGAGAATGTCATATTGTCAGATGAAACCAAAATATTACTTTTTGGTAAAAACTAAACTTGTCGTGTTTGGAGGACAAAGAATGCTGAGTTGCATCCAAAGAACACCATACCTACTGTGAAGCATGGGGGTGGAAACATCATGCTTTGGGTCTGTTTTTCTGCAAAGGGACCAGGACGACTGATCCGTGTAAAGGAAAGAATGAATGGGGCCATGTATCGTGAGATTTTGAGTGAAAACCTCCTTCCATCAGCAAGGGCATTGAAGATGAAACGTGGCTGGGTCTTTTAGCATGACAATGATCCCAAACACACCGCCCGGGCAACGAAGGAGTGGTTTCGTAAGAAGCATTTCAAGGTCCTGGAGTGGCCTAGCCAGTCTCCAGATCTCAACCCCATAGAAAATCTTTGGAGGGAGTTGCAAGTCCGTGTTGCCCAGCAACAGACCCAAAACATCACTGCTCTAGAGAAGATCTGCATGGAGGAATAGGCCAAAATACCAGCAACAGTGGGTGAAAACCTTGTGGAGACTTACAGAAAACGTTTGACCTCTGTCATTGCCAACAAAGGGTATATAACAAGGTATTGAGAAACTTTTGTTATTGACCAAATACTTATTTTCCAACATAATTTGCAAATAAATTCATAAAAAATCCTACAATGTGATTTTCCGTAGAATTGTTTTTATCATTTTGTCTGTCATAGTTGAAGTGTACCTATGATGAAAATTACAGGCCTCATCTTTTTAAGTGGGAGAACTTGCACAATTGGTGGCTGACTAAATACTTGTTTGCCCCACTGTATGTGAGGAATGCAACAAACATGAAAAATCATCTGGCAAAGTGAATAACGTTCCCTCTGTGCTCACAACAAGCAATCTTTGACAAAAGTACCTCTACTCCTATTCGAGGTGAAAATGATGAGACGCCTTATCCATAGCAACAGCTCATGGTCCTCCTGGAAGTTTTTTTGACTCAATGGAGGAACGTAGTCAGAGAAATACTGATGAATGTCTTGCTCGAGCTGTGTATGCAACTGGTTCACCTCTGGTCACAGGCAATGTGTATTGGAAGAGATTTCTGAATGTTCTTCGCACAGGATACACCCCTCCAACCAGACATGCTTTATCTACTAATTTGCTGGATGCGGAGTTCAACAGAGTTCAAGTGAAGGTCAAGCAAATCATAGAGAAAGCAGACTGTATTGCAGTCATCTCTGATGGGTGGTTGAATGTTCGTGGGCAAGGAATAATTAAAGGGGAGGAGTTCTACCCTCACATCACACCCATAGGCTGTGCTGCTCATGCGTTGAATCTGCTCCTCAAGGACATCATGGCACTGAAAACAATGGATACACTCTACAAGAGAGCCAAGGAAATGGTTAGGTATGTGAGGTGTCATCAAGTTATAGCAGCAATCTACCTCACCAAGCAAAGTGAGAAGCATAAGAGTCCCACATCGAAGCTGCACAGCAACACCCGTTGTGGGTGGTGTTGTCATATTTTACAGTCTCCTGGAGGGAAGGAGTCTCTCCAAGAAATGGCCATATCACAGTCTGCCGATATGGACAGCCCCATCAAGAGGATCCTCCTGGATGATTTATGCAAAAAACAACTACCTATAAAAATATATATATTTCACCTTTATTTAACCAAGTAGGCCAGTTGAGAACAAGTTCTTATTTACATCTGCGATCTGGCCAAGATATATGCAAAGCAGTGCGACACAAACAACACTACTGTCAATAACACAATAGAAAAATCTAAATACAGTGTGTGCAAATGTAAAACATATTCTAAGTCAGAACCGTCCAGAGTAGTAATGCTAGACAGGCAGGCAGGTGCGGGCAGCGATCGTTTGAAAAGCATGCATTTAGTTTTACTAGCATTTAAGTGCAGTTGGGGGCCACGGAAGGAGTGTTGAATGACATTGAAGCTCTTCTGGAGGTTTGTTAACACAGTGCCCAAAAAAGGGCCAGATGTATACAGAATGATGTCGTCTGCATAGAGGTGGATCAGAGAATCACCAACAACAAGAGCAACATCATTGATGTATACAGAGAAAAGAGTCGGCCCGAGAATTGAACCCTATAACACCCACATAGACTGTCTGAGGTCTGGACAACAGGCCCTCTGATTTGACACACTGAGCTCAATCTGAGAAGTAGTTGGCGAATCAGGCGAGGCAGTCATTTGAGAAGCCAAGGCTATTGAGTCTGCCGATAAGAATGTGGTGATTGACAGATTCGAAAGCCTTGGCCAGGTCGATGAAGAAGGCTGCACAGTATTGTCTTTTATCGATGGCGGTTATGATATCGTTTAGGACCTTGAGCGTTGTTCAGGTGCACCCATGACCAGCTCGGAAACCAGATTGCATAGCGGAGAAGGTACGGTGGGATTCAAAATGGTCGATAATCTGTTTGTTAACTTGGCTTTCAAAGACTAGAAAGGCAGGCAGGGTAGTATAGATATGGCCTGTAACAGTTTGTATTTGGGTCTACATTGTCTCCCTCTTTGAAAAGGGGGATGACCGCGGCAGCTTTCAATCTTTAGGGATCTCAGACAATACGAAAGTGAGGCGTAATAGGGGTTGCAACAATCGCAGCGGATAGTTTTAGAAAGAGAGGCTCCAGATTGTCTAGCCCAGCTGATCTGTAGGGGTCCAAATTTTGCAGCGCTTTCAGAACATCAGCTATTTGGATTTGGGTGAAGGAGAAAGTGGGCAGGTTGGGGTTGCAGAGCTGTTGACCGGGGTAGGAGTTGCCAGGTGGAAAGCATGGCCAGATGTAGAAAAGTTCTTATTGAAATTCTAGATTATCGTAGATTTATCGGTGGTGACAGTGTTTCCTAGCCTCAGTGCAGTGGGCAGCTGGGAGGTGTTCTTATTCTCCATGGACTTTACAGTGTCCCAGAACGTTTTGGAGTTTGTGTTACAGGATGCAAATTTCTATTTGAAAAAGCTATCCTTTGCGTTTCTGACTGCCTGTGTATATTGGTTCCTAACTTCCTTGAAAAGTTGCATATCACAGGGGCTATTTGATGCTCATGCAGTACGCCACAGGGTGTTTTTGTGCTGGTCAAGGGCATTCAAGTCTGGAGTGAACCAAGGGCTTATTCTTAGTTCAACATTTTTTGAGTGGGGCATGCTTATTTAAGATGGTGAGGAAAGCCCTTTTTAAAGAATAACCAGGCATCCTACTGATGGAATGAGGTCAATATCCTTCCAGGATACCCGGGCCAGGTCTATTAGAAAGACCTGCTTGCTGAAATGTTTTAGGGAGCGTTTGACAGTGATGAGGGGTGGTCGTTTGACCGCGGATCCATTACGGATGCAGGTAATGAGACAGTGATCGTTCAGACCCTGGTTGAAGACAGCAGATGTCTATTTAGAGGGCAGGTTGGTCAGGATGATATATATGAGGGTGCCCGTGTTTACTGATTTAGGGTTGTACCTGGTAGGTGCCTTGATAATTTGTGTGAGATTGACGGCATATACCTTAGATTGTAGGACGGCTGGTGTGTTAAGCATATCCCAGTTTAGGTCACCTAACATTATGAACTCTGAAGATAAGTGGTGGGCAATTAATTCACATATGATGTCCAGGGCACAGCTGGGGGCTGAGAGGTGTCTATAACAAGCGGCAACAGTCAGAGACTTATTTATAGAATGGTGGATTGTTAAAAGTAGAAGCTTGAACTGTTTGGGCACAGACCTGGATAGCATGACAGAACTCTGCAGACAGTGGATTGAAACTCCACACCCTTTGGCAGTTTTATCTTGGCGGAAAATGTTGTAGTTGGATGGAAATTTCAGAATTTTTAGTGGCCTTCCTAAGCCAGGATTCAGACACGGCTCGGACATCAGGATGGTATTAACCATATTAATATTCATTTGCATGTACACTACTGTTCAAAAGTTTGGGGTCACTTAGAAATGTCCTTGTTTTTGAAAGAAAAGCAACAAATGTGTCCATTTAAATAACATCAAATTGATCAGAAATACATTGTTAATGTTGAAAATGACTGTTGAATAGAAAGAGTGGGAGGCCCCGGTGCACAACTGAGCAAGAGGTCCTCTGCCTCAGTGGCCAGCGTCCCGGAGTCACCACTTCACTGCTGACGTTGAGACTGGTGTTTTTCGGGTATTGTTTATTGAAGCTGCCAGTTGAGGACTTGTGAGGCGTCTGTTTCTCAAACTAGAGACACTAATGTACTTGTCCTCTTGCTCTGTTGTGCACCGGGGCCTCCCACTCCTCTTTCTTTTCTGGTTAGAGCCAGTTTGTGCTGTTCTGTAAAGGGAGTAGCACACCGCTTGTACCAGATCTTCAGTTTCTTGGCAATTTCGCGCATGGAATAGCCATCATTTCTCAGAACAATAATAGACTGATGAGTTTCAGAAGAAAATTATTTGTTTCTGGCCGTTTTGAGCCTGTAATCGAACCCACAAATGCTGATGCTCCAGATACTCAACTAGTCTAAAGAAGGCCATTTTTATTGCTTCTTTAATCAGAACAACAATTGACAGCTGTGCTAACTTAATTGCTAAAGGGTTTTCTAATGATCAATTAGCCTTTTAAAATTATGAACTTGGATTAGCTAACACAGTGTGCCATTGGAACACAGGAGTGATGGTTGCTGATAATGGGCCTCTGTACGCCTATGTAGATATTCCATATATCAGCCGTTTCCAACTACAATAGTATTTACAACATTAACAATGTCTACACTGTATTTCTAATCAATTTAATGTTATTTTAATGGACAAAAAAATTGCTTTTCTTTCAAAAGCAAGGACATTTCTAAGTGACCCCAAACGTTTGAACGGTAGTGTATTTCCGTTAATGCCCGTATATTCCTGTTAATTCCCACGGAAAGTTTCCACGTCTGAATATTCCCCAAAATGTGCAACCCTAATCATGAGTCATAGTTTGGAAGAAGTTTAATAAATACAAATGTATTAATTTGGAAGTTTCTGAGAATGTAGTGTAATGGTGGGAACCGGTATTATTTTGTCCTCACCTTGCAGTTGGTCAACCCATAGCACTAAAGTCTAGCAAATGTTTAAAGAATCTGGGTTTTCCCCTCTGTAGGTGGTTTTCAACTTCAAAGTGGAAGCTAGTCTCTCTGTGTGGAGTATTGGTGAAATGTCTGATTTGAATGTAGACAGCTGTCAGGTTTAGAGGAACAAAGGATGTCTGTGGTTGTTGTGTTTCGATGTGAGTGTTAACTCCAACTCCACAGTCTGAGTAAGCTGGAAATAAGACCTGTATGACGTCTATGCTGCTCCTTTCAGTAACATATGAAGAGTGTGTGGGTGACGTCCACATCCCAAATTCTACAACAGTGCTGGGCAAAATAACTATGATAAAGAAAGTCTGCATACTGTAAAATTTAACGTAACACCTTGTTCCTGTCTTCTCTTACAGGAAGTCCACCTTCGACATGTTCAACTTCCTGGCTTCCCAGCACCGCCAGCTCCCTGACATCAACCCCTACGATGAGGAGGAGGATGAAGTCCCACTCAAATCCACAAGGTCAGATTACAGAGTTATTGTAATGCTGGCCATCGCAAAGGAAGCTAGCTAATATCTTAAAAAAGGAACCTTTGGCTTAAATACTGCAGTAGCTAGTCCATAAAAGATCTTGTCTAGCGGAACATTCTTAGAACTTGTTGAACATTGCTGCAAATGTTGTTCCTTTGAAAAACAACTTTCACATCAACAACTGATCCATTTATAAATTGGTAGACATATCAATACATTTCTTCAGCCTGATGAGTAACAAAGGAGCCAGCTGTACAGCTACAGGTTTACACAATCATTTTTATAGCTGTGACTAATTCACTATTGAAATGTTGTCCATTCCTGTATTTGTAACTCCCCTAAAGTGATCTTTGTGGTTGGACTAAACCATTCTGTCATTTCTGCAACTACCTCCCCCAATCAAGCAACGTTACAAATGTGTTCTACCCTCTTGTCTTAGTCTCTAGTGACTCTTTTCTCAGAGTTCAACGTGAAAGGTCAGAAGCACATCATCTTCTCTGCTTATCCCTTTTGTCCTAGACGTGCCACGAGCTTGGAGCTCCCCATGGCCATGCGCTTCAGACATCTGGAGAGGACATCGAAGGAGGCTGTAGGCGTGTACAGGTCAGCACACAACTCGTCCTGGTCAAAGCCAAAACTATGGACAGAGCCTGTGACTATGATCATGATTCTGGGCTAAAGAGCTCATGCGTTTCTCAGTGGGGTAGAAACTGACCCCACAAAGGTAATTTGCGGACTATCTTGACAGGAAGCAGTCACTGTGGTTCTAAACAGCAGATTTTCCCAAACTGGGGTACGCGCAATGCCGTCGGGGTACGCTAAATAAAAATGTGGGTTCACTTTTTTTCCTCACATTGTCAAACTGTCCATTTATATTTTCCAACGGGGCTATACATTTGGGTGAGGTTTTTTTTCTCGCCTGAGTAGCCTCATTTCACTGCCAAAAATAAAATTAATTAAATCTAGTGTTAAGTAAAATAACAACACAATGTCAAAAATTAACATCCAATCACATTAACCGTTACTCTCTCACGGGAATTCTGCTGCTCATGTAGGTTTTATTTTTCATTTTTCCCCCTTTATTTAACCAGGTAGGCTAATTGAGAACAAGTTCTCATTTGCAACTGCAACCTGGCCAAGATAAAGCATAGCAATTCGACACATACAACAACAGAGTTACACATGGAATAAACAAAACATAGTAGAACAAAAGAAAACAAAAAGTCTATATACAGTGAGTGCAAATGAGGTAAGATAATGGAGATAAGGCTATAAATAGGCCATGGTGGTGAAGTAATTACAATATAATAATAATAATAATAATAATAATATATGCCATTTAGCAGACGCTTTTATCCAAAGCGACTTACAGTCATGTGTGCATACATTCTACGTATGGGTGGTCCCGGGGATCGAACCCACTATAGCAATTAAACACTGGAATGGTAGATGTGCAGAAGATGAATGTGCTAGTAGAGATACTGGGGTGCAAAGGAGCAGGTGGTGAAGTTAATTACAATATAGCAATTAAACACTGGAATGGTAGATGTGCATAAGATGAATGTGCAAGTAGAGATACTGGGGTGCAAAGGAGTAAAATAAATAAATACTGTATGGGGATGAGGTAGGTAGATAGATGGGCTATGAACAGGTGCAGTGATCTGTGAGCTGCTCTGATAGCTGGTGCTGAAAACTAGTGAGGGAGACATGAGTCTCCAGCTTCAGAGATTTTTGCAGTTTGTTCCAGTCATTGGCAGCAGAGAACTGGAAGGAAAGGCAACCAAAGGAGGAATTTTTTTTGGGGGGGGTGACCAGTGAGATATACCTGCTGGAGCGCGTGCTACGAGTGGGTGCTGCTATGGTGACCAGTGAGCTGAGATAAGGCGGGGCTTTACCAAGCAGAGACTTGTAGATAACCTGTAGCCAGTGGGTTTGACGACGCGTATGAAGCGAGGGACAACCAACGAGAGTGTACAGGTCGCAATGGTGGGTAGTGTATGGGGCTTTAGTGACAGAACGGATGGCACTGTGATAGACTGCATTCAGTTTGTTGAGTAGAGTGTTGGGGGCTTTTTTATGGATGACATCACCGAAGTCGAGGATCGGTAGGATGGTCAGTTTTACGAGGGTATGTTTGGCAGCATGAGTAAAGGATGTTTTGTTGCGATATAGGAAGCCAATTCTAGATTTAATTTTGGATTGGAGATGCTTAATGTGAGTCTGGAAGGAGAGTTTACAGTCTAACCAGACACCTAGGTATTTGTAGTTGTCCACGTATTCTAAGTCCGAGCCGTCCAGAGTAGTGATGCTGGACAGGCTAGCAGGTGTGGGCAGTGATCTGTTGAATAGCATGCATTTAGTTTTCCCTGCATTTAAGAGCAGTTGGAGGCCATGGAAGGAGCGTTGTATGGCATTGGAGCTCGTCTGGAGGTTAGTTCACTTCTCTAGGATAGGGGACAGCATTTGGAATTTTGGATTACAAGCATGCCCAACTTCAACTGCTTGCTACTCATCCCCAGAAGATAAGATATAACTATTATTAGTAGATTTGGAAGTTTCTAAAACTGTTTGAATCATGTCTGTGAGGTTTTTTTTTTGAGGTCACTCTCTTTTCAATGAGTTTTCATCGAGAATCCAGATTGCTAAGGGACTTGCTTGCAGTTCCTACCGCTTCCACTGGATGTCCACAGTCTTTAGAAATTGGTTGAGGTTTTTCCTTTCTGTAATGAAGAAGTAGCCCTGTTCAAAACGAGGGTCACTTCATGTGTACTGTTTGATAGAGGCGCGTGACCAGAAAGCTAGCATCAGTTTGATTTCTTCTTGTATTGAACACAGATCATCCCGTCTTCAATTTGATCAATTATTTACTTTTAAAAATACATAAAGTTGTATTACAAAAGTAGTTTAAATGTTTTGGCAAAGTTTACAGGTAACTTTTGAGATATTTTGTTGTCACGTTGTGCTTGTTGGAAACGGTGTTTTTCTGGATCAAACGCGCCAAATAAATTGACATTTTGGTTATATATGGACGCAATTAATCGAACAAAAGGACCATTTGTGATGTTTATGGACACATATTGGATTGCCAACAGAAGAAGCTCGTCAAAGGTAAGGCATGATTTATATTTTTATTTCTGCGTTTTGTGTCTCGCGTGCAGGGTTGAAATATGTTTTCTCTCTTTTGTTTACGGAGGTGCTATCCTCAGATAATAGCATTGTTTGCTTTCGCCGAAAAGCCTTTTTGAAATCTGACATGTTGGCTGGATTCACAACACGTGTAGCTTTAATTTGTTATCTTACATGTGTGATTTCATGAAAGTTTGATTTTATAGGAATTTATTTGAATTTGGCGCTCTGCATTTTCTCTGGCTTTTGTCCAGGTGGGACGCTACCGTCCCATATATCCCAGAGAGGTTAACACAGTGTCCAAAGAGGGGCCAGAAGTATACAGAATGGTGTCGTCTGCGTAGAGGTGTACCAGAGAATCACCAGCAGCAAGAGCAACATCATTGATGTTTACAGAGAAGAGAGTCGGCCCGAGGATTGAACCCTGTGGCACCCCCATAAAGACAGCCAGAGGTCCGGACAACAAGCCCTCCGGTTTGACACACTGAACTCTATCAGAGAAGTAGTTGGTAAACCAGGCGAAGCAATCATTTGAGAAACCAAGGCTGTCGAGTGTGCCAATAAGAATGTGGTGATTGACAGAGTCGAAAGCCTTGGCCAGGTCGACGAATACGGCTGCATAGTAATGTCTCGTATCGATGGCGGTTATGATGTCGTTTAGGACCTTGAGCGTGACTGAGGTGCACCCATGACCAACTCTGAAACCAGATTGCATAGCGGAGAAGGTACGGTGGGATACGAAATGGTCGGTAATCTGTTTGTTAATTAATTGTAACTACCCATCCCGGATCCAGGAGCGTTGTCATCAACTGACACTAATTAGCATACCGCAACGGACATAAATATTACTAGAAAATATTCATATTCGTGAAATCACAAGTGAAATATATTGAAACACAGTTTAGCCTTTTGTTAATCACCCTGTCATCTCAGATTTTGAAAATATGCTTTACAGCCAAAGCAAAACAAGCATTTGTGTTTACCTTTGATGAGCTGCGGATGTTTTCACTCACAAGACTCCCAGTTAGATAGCAAATGTTATTTTTTTCCAAGAATATTATTTTTGTAGCCGAAATAACTCCGTTAGTTCTTCACGTTTGGCTGAGAATTCGACCGGAAATTGCGGTCACGACAACAGCGAAAAATATTTCAAATTAGCTCCGTAATATCGACAGAAACATGGCAAACGTAGTTTATAATCAATCCTCAACGTGTTTTTCTATATCTATTCAATAATATATCAACTGGGACAGGTGGCTTCTTAGTAGGAAAGAGAGAAACCATGGCGGCATTTGTCTCTTACGCACAAAACACTCTGAGAGACTCCAGCTGACCACTGACGCAATGTTGACGTTCAGGCTCATTTTTCAAAATAAAAGCCTGAATCTATGTATTGTGACACTTGACACATTAGGGAAGCCATAGAAAAAGGAATCTGGTTGATCTCATTCACTGCTCAATAGGGACGCATAGGAACGCAGAGCTTTCTAAATAAGAGTCCCTTCCTGATTGGATTTTCTCAGGCTTTCGCCTGTAATATCAGTTCTGTTATACTCACAGACAATATTTTTACAGTTTTGGAAACTTTAGAGTGTTTTATATCCTAAGCTGTCAATTATATGCATATTCTAGCATCTTGTCCTGACAAAATAGCCTGTTTACTTTGGGAACGTTATTTTTCCAAAAATGAAAATAGTGCCCCCTAGATTCAACAGGTTAACTGGTATCTGTACTGATGGTGCAAAAGCCATGAAAGGGAGACACAGTGGAGTGATAACGCATGCAAACAGTTGCTCACTGCAGCATCCACTGAGAGGCTCTTGCTGCCAAGGGGATGCCTGACAGCTTGAAGACGTTTTGGACACTACAGTGAAAATGGTTAACTTTGTTAATTTGCTGCTAGCAGGACACCTCGACAACATCCGGTGAAATTGCAGGGCGCCAAATTCAAATTAAATTACCATAAATATTTAATATTCATGAAAATACAAGTGTAGTACATCAAAATAAAGCCTAACTTGTTGTTAATCCAGCCGCCGTGTAAGATTTCAATAAGGCTTTATGGTGAAAGCAAACCATGCGATTATCTGAGGACAGCGCCCTGCATACCAACACATGAAAAACATATTTCAACCAGGCAGGTGCGACATGAAAGTCAGAAATAGCGATATAAAAAATGCCTTACATTTGATCTTCTGTTGGCACTCCAGAAGATCACAAATGGTCCTTTTGTTCGATAATGTCCTTCTTTTTATCCATAAAAACTCAGTTTAGCTGGCGTGCTTCAGTCAATAATCCATCCAGTTTCCCTCCATCAAAATGTATACAAAATGAATCCCAAATGTTACTAATAAACTTTTCCAAACAAGTCAAACAATGTTTATAATCAAACCTTTAGGTATCCTAATACGCAAATAAACTATACGATTTAAGACCGAGAATAGTATGTTCATTGCCGGAGATAAATAAGAAAACGCGCTTTCCTCCACCCACTTGGAAACACTACAGCCAAAATGGGAGCCACCTAGAAACACTACAATTTCTGGGTCATTTTTTTTCCAAAAACCAGCCGGAAACTATAACTAAAGACTGTTGACATCTAGTGGAAGCCCTAGGAACTGCAATTTGGGAGGACTTGGGCTTATAATTATAGTACTTGCCATTGAAAATAGTGGTAAACAGAATTTGTCTTTTGAGGGGGGTGGGGGTGGTTTGTCCTCGGGGTTTCGCCTGCCATATCAGTTCTGTTATACTCACAGACATCATTTTAACAGTTTTAGAAACTTTAGAGAACACTATCTAAATCTACCAATTATATGCATGGGGCAAAGTATTGACACGACCTTAATGTTTTCTTTGCTGACCATAATTTTCACTTGTCTGACCCGCTTGCATGATGACGAGTTTCGCACACGACTTGCCTATCTGGGTGATGTTTTTTCTCACCTGAATGATCCGAATCTAGGATTACAGGGACTCTCTGCAACTATTCAATGTGCGGGACAAAATTGAGGCTATAATTAAGAAGTTGGAGCTCTTCTCTGTCTGCATTAACAAGGACAACACACAGGTCTTTCCATCATGGTATGATTTTTTTTTGTGCGAAAGGACTCAAGCTTACGGGCAATGTCAAATGTGATATAGCGAAGCACCTGAGTGAGTTGGGTGTGCAATTACGCAAGTACTTTCCTGAAACATGACACAAATAACTGGATTCGTTATCCCTTTCATGCCCTGCCTCCAGTCCACTTACTGATATCTGAAGAAGAGAAATTGAAATTGCAACAAGCGGTTCTGTGTAAATGTAATTTAATCAGAAGCCACTGCCAGATTTCTGGATTGGGCTGCGCTCAGAGTATCCTGCCTTGGCAAACCACGCTGTTAAGACACTGATGCCCTTTGCAACCACGTACCTATGTGAGAGTGGATTCTCGGCCCTCACTAGCATGAAAACAAAATACAGGCAGAGACTGTGTGAAATGATTTAAGACAGACTCCAATACAACCCAACATTGCAGAGTTATGTGCATCCTTTCAAGCACACCCTTCTCAACCTGTGGTGAGGTATTGACAATTGTCGATGAACAAATAAGGTTTTATATGTAAGATGGTTAAATAAAGAGAGAAATATTGATTATTATTATTATTTGTGCCATGGTCCTATAAGAGCTTTTTGTCACTTACCACGAGCTGGGGTGTGACAAACTCACACTCATTCTTATGTTTAAGAAATGTATCGTATAGTGTGTTTTGTGTGTGGCAGGCTTTACAATGATTGCAAAAAACATCGGAGTGCGCTGACCCTGGTGCTAGATGGGGTACGCAGCTGGATGTTGAATGTTTGGAGGGGTGTACGGGACTATAGAAAGTTTGGGAACCACTGTTCTACAGCTATCACAGCAAACTAGGGACTGAGGCATGCTTTATATTTCCTGCCTCTCCCTTTTCTGCTATTCTGTTATTCTGCTGCAAAATGAGTAACATTAATTTTCATTGACTCCGATAATAAAAATGTGATCCATTGCATCCTTTTAATAGCCAAGGGGATTAGCTATGGGAACTGTTGTTCATACTTGAACCTCTTCTGACATCTCTCTGGTGTAGGTCTGCTATCCACGGCCGAGGTCTGTTCTGCAAGAGGAACATCGATGCTCAGGAGATGGTCATCGAGTATGCCGGCATCGTCATTCGCTCAGTGCTCACAGACAAGCGAGAGAAGTATTACGATGGCAAGGTGAGATCAATCAGTCCAGAGTGTGTTTGAGATGACATAAGCCCTATAGTTTGTCCCAACGAGACCTTAGTTGGTGGACTTTTTTTAAGCACTGCGCCACCCGGGAGGCCAACATAATACATGTTAAACTAAAACTAAGTCCCCTGTCTCTTTTCCCTCCTTCCTCCACAGGGTATCGGCTGCTACATGTTCCGTATCGATGACTTTGACGTGGTGGACGCCACAATGCACGGCAATGCGGCACGCTTCATCAACCACTCTTGCGAGCCAAACTGCTACTCGCGTGTCATCAACGTGGAGGGCCAGAAGCACATCGTCATCTTCGCCTTGCGCAAGATCTACCGGGGCGAGGAGCTCACCTACGACTACAAGTTCCCCATCGAAGATCCAGCAAGCAAGCTCAACTGCAACTGCGGGGCCCGGAAATGCAGACGCTTCCTCAACTAGGGGCAGAAGGAGGACTTGGTACTGCCACAGTCTCTGCAGGGGGAACAAGGCACACGGGAAGGGGGTGAGAGCAGAGGCAACAAAGGAAGAGGTTAAAAGCCTTAAATTAAGGTTTTACTGGGTTGGGAGGTGGGGGAGGAGAAAATACAGGAAAGGATGAGCCACTACGAAGAGACTGGGAGAGGAACCAGGGCCAGGAGATGGGGAGCAAGAGGGAAGAGGAGCGCCACACAGGGACATGCATCAATAAGCTCACATTGGCTCCTAACCGATATGCATCTGCCAGAGGTTGGGCAAGTTTGCCACAGAAGAGAGCGGAAGTAGCTACCGTTATAGCGTGTGTTTTTTTTCTTGAGAACAGGATACTGAACGCTGCAGACATATTGTGGTTATGCTGGTTCTATGTTGCATGAAGGTATTTTCCTTGACACCATAACGTCAAGCACTTTCTGTTGAAATGAGGGTGGACCAGAAAAGCTAGACTTGGAGAGATTCCTCATCTTTTTTTGTCGGGGGGGCAGGGGGAGATTTTTAATTTCGACACCCATAATCATGTTGGCTCCATCCTCTCTAGTTGATCCCTTAGCCATATCTCCATCTTTACTTGATTTATTAATCATCATTTTATTTATTTGAAATTATTTTTCACAGAACTCATCATGCGTCAGGTTGTACATATTTGCTTTCCGTTGACTGTTCAGAGAACCATGGTGCTAGATATGATGGGCCATAGACTTTGTGGCTCCTAGGTCAGAGACCCAGCAAATAATACCTATTTTTCTATCCATTCTACACTTCCCTGTCACACAGACCGGGGAAGAGACCTCCATTATGTTCAATTAAACGGTTATATAACAGTGTCACCCTTAAAGAGTTTGCTGCAGCTAAATCATATCTTTAAGAACTTTCCCTTCACCATTTTTGCGTGTAGCAAACACTACCCAATCCAAGAGTGACGAGTGTAGCTCTTTTTTATTTAAAAATATATTTTATTACTATCATGGCAAATGCTGATTACCTTTTGCAATAATATTAGGCCTACTTCTTTGCTGCCCTACAGTTGCACATCTTTAGTGAATGAACAAAATCCAGACTCCATATTTCTCAACAGTCAGTGGAGTTAACAAAGTACTGACTTCTCCTTCTGACATTCTCTGCCATCCACAAAGGGTGGAACACTGTCCATGTTACACCACTAAGAGATGTGTTATATAAACTCTATATATACCTGACTGTGGACTGACAGCACCCCTGTGCACTGGAGATCTCAAGCATAGCATTAGGCCAGTACTGTACTGTATGTTGCTCAGTAGGATGGCTTTAAGAGAGAATAATGTCTTGGTGTAAAACCAAGATAGGGAGAGAATGCACTCAGCACCTTAACATTTGCTGTCGTACAACTTTGGACAACGCTGTCAGTCAGTTCAGTCATCAAATGTACACCCTGTTGTTCACATCTCTACAATAAGAGATTGCTTGAGCTCTAGAATAGTTGTATTTATTCATGTTTCTGTTCAGATTTGGACTGGTGAAACTAGCTGTGCTTTGTATACATGGTGGTCTAGTGGGAAATCCTCCTCTCGTTTCCTCTTTTTGTTTACTTTGTTACTTCTTCTTATTTGAACCTTGATGTTTGAGGACAGTTGTGTATTACATTTCAGCCTTTACACAAGACATTGTTCTAAAGCAGGTATTTTTTGATTGTTTTTGATTGTATTTCTTTGTTCTGGTAGAATTTTCATGGAGAAAGTACAGCAGGCCTTAGTATCGGCAGGCCATATAACAGAAGAATATCAAGCATTCGAGTCATGCTGTTCTTCCCATCTGCGTGCTACAGAGAACCCTTCAAGGTACAGATAATATTCTAAAGGAAATGAGCACTGTCCTTTTGAAATATAATACCCAGTAAGGAAGAGCTTAGGCCCACCAGCCTGTGCGACCAATCAGTGAGATGGAGCCTGTATTCCCATGTGTCAATCATCTAACACCCTTAGCAGAGTTTGCCAATAACAGGATGCGTCTTTTTCAGGGATACGGCTATCCTTAACCTAGCTTCCTTTTTCGCTGAAAAACTGATGTTGTAACAATGCTCAGAGCAGGGGTCTCTATGCCCACTCCACTCCCTAACCTCTTGCCAGGATTCTACCTCAGTTGCTCTGACAGATGTTAAAGAATACTAATGCAAAAAAGAGGATGATGACAATATAATAAGAGTAACTTGGTTTTAATGTCCTGCAGAGCTGGCCTGTGTGTTCGATGAAACATGCAAAGCACTAGTTGGAAACCTGAAGTTACCATGACGATCTCTCCCAGAACTGGTTCAGAAAGCTGTATGTTCTATATGGTAGGGTTATTTTAAAGTATAACAAAGTGTTAAAGACATGAAAATATGTGTGAACTTGTCTTTGTTACCTTGTACAAATAAACCCTGAGTTTGTAAATAATTGTATACATATTTCTAAACCCGTTTAATTTTTCTATGCACTTTTTTTATTTATAATGTTATTTGCTTAATAAAGATGTTAAGATGTTTGAACAAATTGGAGTTGATCATTTGAAAATTGAATTAAACAAATGCTAATATGACATTTATATAACAAGCAATGTATAAATACAGCAATATCATTGGTTGGTGATATTACATTTGACATAAGATAAATGATTGTGAGGGCCAGGTTGGGAACTTAACACTTGTTCTGAGCGCCTGAGATCTGACACACATCTGTCACGCACATCAAATCAGTTTCCTTGATCTTCTGATTTTGTGTGAGGATAATGTCCTATATGCTGATCTTTACAGGAAACCTATTGATCATAACAGTTTTAGGGCTGATAGCTGTCACCCGCTTCCCATGAAATACAGTTTGCCCTACAGCCAATTCTGTCGACAGATTGACAGATATGGCTGAGATGCAAAAATAATTATTGGAGAGGGGGTACAAAAATCCATAACTAATTCTTACACAGGGACACTCAATCTTAACTGAATAATTGTTTATTTGTCAGCGTGCTGGAGAGGTTCCAACCAACTAAATGCAGCATAGTACACATGTCTGTCAGAAAAACTTAGCAGTCCCAACCGTTGTCTGTGTATAGCCGTATATAAGACAAGTTATATTTGCATGATTTGGCATAATTCATTCATCATTACCGTTTTGTTTCATCCATGTTACCCACCAATACGGTTTCATAATGTGACAGACCAACACATCACAAGGATTCTTTCTCTAAGCTGATACCTTGAAACAGATCTTTCGTTTGTTCTCAAAACACGGTCTGGGCCTACTGCCAAATTGCAGCTACTCATTGGTGTGATTTGTCCAGTCAGCCACTTGCATGAACACAGAAATTAGATAAGAATGTCAAAAACAAAATGTCCCTTAATTTCTTTCAAGGACAGTCTCGCAAAAAGAAGCATTCTTGCATCCTCACTACCCCTCATTTAAAGTGCTCTGAACAAATTATGGAAATCGTTCACAAACATTGCCACATTCTACGATCCGATGACACTATCGGTATTGTGTTTTCGGAGCCTCCCTTGGTCATATTTTCACGGGGCAGAAATCTGATCAATTGGTGAACTTATTTACCACCCCAAAATACTCCTGCACAATGTCTATTAGCACCTCTACCGGATGGAGACTACAAGTGTAACAGCTGCGCTCAATACAATGTCACAAATGTAGATCCTTTAAACACCCCCAAACAGGGAAACCGATCCCGATCAAAGGTGTTATCACGTGCTCTGCTAAAGCAGTTATTTATCTTACAACTGTGCCCCAGTCCCCTAACTTTTCTGACCGTTTCCGCATGTAATGGCTGAGGGAAAGATTTTGTGCTCTGTGCTCCGTTTAGTTAGTCTGCCTTTTTAATTAGTTTTTTCAGGACACCGGTATTAACATCCCTGCTTTAAGTGATAAGTGCCATGTTATCGCAGTTAAACTTGCCCTTGTGGTAAAAATGAACACTCGATTTCGTCCCTACGTTATATCGGCACCTCTCCCAAGGAGAGGGGGTGACCTCGACAATTTGTTAAAACGAGAGGCTGCCTGGATCTTTACTTTAAAGACCCTTGCTCCCCTAGGTCTCAACGTAGACTTTGATCTGAAACCATTACTGTGATCTTGCTATTCATTATAAATGTTTGTAGGCCTATGTAGCAAAATGTTATCTATGATTGTATGCTATCCATTCATGTATGTTCTATTTATATCTGAAAATTAACCAATGATATCAAGCCACACACGGTCATGATTACAGACACTTGTGTGTGTGTGTCCTTTGACACAATATAAACTAGTCACCCCACAGTGTTTGTCATTATACCCTGATGAAGACAGCTTGTCTGTCGAAACGTTGGTTATTAGGAGCTCAGATGCAATAATATACTAACCTAGAGTGTGTAGCTCCATTTTTTTCAGGACACCGGGATTAACATCCCTGCTTTAAGTGATAAGTGCCATGTTAAATATCTTACTTGAACCCTAATGCAAGTGTTCCCAATCACTGCCTTGGGGCTTTGGGGTCCCCAAGAAAAGCATGCCTCCTACTGGCCCTCCTGTTATATCTCAGTGCCTTGGCAGGGGGTAGAGACTCGCAGTTGTATCAGGATGGAGCCATCTCTTCCGGACCCAACACAGAACACACCCAGACTAGAACACCTTAAGCAAGCTGAGCTTGGTGAGCACCACCACTGTGTCGTTCCGGTCCATCTCTCTCAGCAACCTGGCCAGGTGTCCTACAGTCCACTCTGGGTGTTTGGTGGTGACCCCCTCCAGCACGGCCCTCAGGGGGCTCTTGCTCTCCCTCAGGGAGTAGGTGTAGGTAATCCAGGTGGCGGGGAAGGAGCAGCGAGATGCTAGGTGGCTGGTGTTCTTCACCCCAGGGCTCTCCGGGTCCAGCAGGATCACAAGCTCCTCTAGAACATCCAGGTTGTCCAGAACCGTCTGCAGTATCGCAGACTGGAGGTCAGAACCTGGTAAGACATGGGGAAATATCACTACGGGTGAGTGATGTGTCTGGAATGTTGACTTCTGTCAATCCAGAGCCAAATACGTAAATCAAGTATTAATGGGTCGTTCCACTAA
Organism: Oncorhynchus gorbuscha; assembly: GCF_021184085.1. NCBI lineage: Eukaryota > Metazoa > Chordata > Actinopteri > Salmoniformes > Salmonidae > Oncorhynchus > Oncorhynchus gorbuscha. Next base: position 9,645,908 of record NC_060191.1, read on the forward strand.
ATGAGTCCCTTTTGGGTAGTGTAACTTGGTCAAGAAAAACCTGATTTCCCCTCATTTTAACATTCTGTCATGAAGTGCACACGGTCAACTTAATAAAATACATGATTTCCCATCTCAAGAGGTTAAATAAAATAACTACTATATTAAGGGACTAATAAAGTAACAGGGTTGACAATTTCATCTTAAATTATACATAAATCCCCTTTTGACAGGGTGAATGGAAGCTTGTGTGTAACAGGGAGAGGCAATTGAATGCAAGCTTCACAATGTAAATTGTTGGGTAACAGGGTTGACGTGTTCTGCTCGACCCACTCAGTTTTCCACCACAAAACACCATAAAATTGACAGAACCAGCTCACCTGCTTTTACACTATGATTTGACTGTTAGATGTTCAATGTTTCTTTTGAAACAATTATTTTAAAAGGAACAGTTTAACGTCTTTTCAGTCTTCATTGAATTATCCATGTGGTCTACATTAAAGGGCACTTCATTTAATATAACAGACTTTTCAAATTAAATATGGGGCACAATTTCTACTTAAAATATGAAAGACACAAAAGGGACCAATTTCGTGGAACCACCCACATAACATGGGAGATTTGTGCTGAAATCCAAGTTGCGCGCTAAAACCTCGAGCATTTTTGCAACTTATGGAAGAGTAGTGATGTAGAGGTACTGGTAATACCAATGAAATAACAGACTGGTAGTAGCTCTATTAGTAATAACACTTGATAACTCACTCAAAATGTCCTCTAGGCACCTGGTCTCTGACTGTAGCAGAGCAACCTCTTCATTGACAGCTGCTGTTGTCTTATTGCTCCGTGAATGTTGGTTGGTATACAGGATATTGTCTGATGGGAGGCAGTCTTTAAGGCTGACCTTAAAGCATGGCTTATTCTCCTTATCTGTGTCAAACCACAACCATTCAAAAACAGGACAGGAAAGAAAGCTCAGTGGAAGATTTAAAGCGGTTTTAAGCAAACATGTCAAACCAGATGTTCTGTGTTATGCATTGACAGTTTGACATTTTTTAATCTCCCTAATGCTCATCATCCTGCTCAACTCCTTCTGTAGCTCAGTTGGTAGAGCATGGCGCTTGTAACGCCAGGGTAGTGGGTTCGATCCCCGGGACCACCCATACGTAGAATGTATGCACACATGACTGTAAGTCGCTTTGGATAAAAGCGTCTGCTAAATGGCATATATTATTATTATTATTATTAAGTCTGAAGCAAAAAAGCTCTTGATCTTTTCCTTCTCTTCTTAATATAGATGAATAAGAGAAATGCAAGTACAGAGAAAACCAAGATGAGGGTAAGCACTATCCCTGAAAGAACACAGAGGAGCGTGACAATGAGCAGTTAGACATGTTCAGCAGTATCCTAACAAAACAGTTTAGTCATCTTTTTGAATGGTGAAGGACTGGTATTATCAAACTCGGTACCTTTTAAATTACTTCTAAAATGGCTCATATTTGGGGGTTGGAACTTACATGCAGTCTGATGGTTGACATGTGAAGTTGCAGAATCACCATGTAATCTTGGATCAATGTGTTTGACTGTGGTGGGATTTGATGTTGACACTTGGACCCTTAATGTTGTTGACCATTGGACCTGTTGAGTTTGAAATTGATGTGAAGTCAACATTAACTCTGTTATTCCTGATTGAATAACTTTGTTTTGTTTGCTCAGTGCCCTATTGACCAAAATTGAAAACATTTGCGAATAAATTGCCTAACTGTGACACTGTTATTGATGTATTTTAGGTAAATAGAAGAATAACAGCCATGATATATTTGAGAGTGGTCTTCACAAAACTACCACATAAACGCCCTTAATTAAATAGCATCATCAGCTTCATCATCATAGATGAAACTCACCGTGGTATTCAGGGCACATTTCCAACAGCCTGTCTGGTCCCTAGACATAGGGTTTTACAGTGTTACTCAAACAACCAAGAACCCATAGTTTCAGCACCAGATAGAAAACAAATGGCCATCCTTTTCCTATGAAGATTTGAAGCCAACCCAGAGAAAATTTGCGCTCACCTCGCTACGCAGCATTGCGTGTCTGTCGGTGCATTGCATTCGGACAGCCTTTGATGATTTGGAGGGCAGCGAAAACAGGGTTGGCATTTCACGAAGCTCCCGTTATTGAAGCTCTGCGCGGCATACGGTCTTTCCGCTGCTCCCCCATTGTCATGCCTGCCACAGTGTGGACTAAATTCGTACCCTGATCGAAAATAAGATTTGTTTGTAGACCACAAGTGCGCGCTGTGCACTGATAAAAACGAAGCTACATCGAAACTGGATTTAAAATAAAGACAATCGTTGCAGCATGTCGAGTTTACCTGGTCGAATCGGATGCTGTGAATGTAAAACACGGCACACATGTTTTACTCATCCCAAAATGTATCCAAGTCATCAGAGCAATTCTCAGAATTGTGGCCCATTTCGTTAAATAGAGTAATAAAAGTTGTTGAAAGCTGAGTATCATCAGGCTGCCCACTCAAGAAAAACTGTAACCAGTGCCTGCAATCTGGTTCAGGTTGTCAGTCAACCTACCAGGGTAGTTACAAACAGCACACGAATTAAATCATCAACATCTATTGATCATATATTTACTAATACTGCAGAAATGTGCTTTAAAGCAGTGTCCAAATCCATAGGATGTAGTGATCACAATATAATAGCCATATCTAGGAAAACCAATATAGGGCCTAATACAGTATATAAGAGATCATACAAGAAGTTGTGTAGTGAATCATATGTTGATGATGTAAAGAATATCTGCTGGTTTATGGTGTGTAATGAGGAGCAACCAGACACTGCACTTGACACATTTATGAAATTGCTTGTTCCTAATAAGCACACACCCATTAAGAAAATGACTGTAAAAACTGTCAAATCTCCTTGGATTGATGAGGAATTGAGAGGGATGAGGCAAAAGGTATGGCAAATCATTCTTGCAGCCCAAGTGATTGGCAAACATACTACAAATTTAAAAACTAAATACAAATTAACTATACTATGAAACGAAGATCAATTATCCAAAATAATGATAGTAAAAAGCTTTGGGGAACCTTAAATTACATTTTTGTGGAAAAAAAGCCAACTCGGTGCCATCATTCATTGAATCAGATGGCTCATTCATCATAAAGCCCACTGATATTGCCAACTACTTGAATGACTTGTTCATTGGCAAGATAAGCAAACTCAGGGAAGACATTCCAGTAACAAATGCTGACACCACATCCAAGTATATCAGACCAAATTATGAAAGACAATTGTACTTTTGAATTCTGTGAAGTCCGTGTGGAAGTCCGTGTGAAGAAAATACTGTTGTCGATCAACAATGACAAGCCACTGGGGTCTGACAGTCTGGATGGAAAATTACTGAGGATAATAGCAGACAGAATTTCCACATGTTCAACTTAAGCCTGCTAGAAGGTGTGTGCCATCAGGCCTGGAGGGAAGCTAAAGTCATTCCGCTACCCAAAAATAGTTAAGTCCCCTTTACTGGCTCAGATTTGTGTGTATTAGGTAGTTGTTGGGAAATTGTTAGGTTACTTGTTAGATATTACTGCACTGTCGGAACTAGAAGCACAAGCATTTCGCTACACTCGCATTAACATCTGCTAACCATGTGTATGTGACCAGTACAATTTGATTTGATTTGAAAAATAGCTGACCAATCCACCTGTTACCAACCCTTAGTAAACTTCTGGAAAAAAAGGGTGTTTGACCAGATACAATGCTATTTCACAGTAAACAAATTGACAACACACTTTCAGCATGCTTATAGGGAAGGACACTCAACAAGCACAGCACTTACACAAATGACTGATTATTGGCGGAGAGAAATTTTTGAGAAAATGATTGGGGGGCTATCTTGTTTTGACATTATTGACCATAGTCTTCTGCTGGAAAAACACGTGTTATTGCTTTACACCCCCTGCTATACTGTGGATAAAGAGTTACTTGACTAACAGAACACAGAGGGTATTCTTTAATCAAAGCCTTTCAAAGATAATCCAGGTAGAATCAGGAATTCCCCAGGGTAGCTGTTTAGGCCCCTTGCTTCTTAAAATGTTTACTACCGACATGCCACTGACTTTGAATAAAGCCATAGTGTCTATGTATGCAGATTATTCATCACTATACTAGTCAGCTACTACAGTGACTGAAGTGACTGCAACACACAAAGGGATTCAGTTACTTTCAGAGTGGGTGGCAAGGAATAAATTAGCCCAAAATATGTATAAAACTTAAAGCATTGTATTTGGGACAAAACATTCAATAAACCCTAAACCTCAACTAAATCTTGTAATCAATAATGTGGAAATTGAGTAAATTGAGATGCATGAACAGCTTGGAGTAACCCTGGATTGTAAACTGTCATGGTCAAAACATATTGATACAATAGTAGCTAAGATGGGGAGATGTCCATAATAAAGCGTTGCTCTGCCCTCTTAACAACATTATCAACAAGGCAGGTCTTACAGGCCCTAGTTTTGTCACACCTTGACTACTGTTCAGTCATGTGGTCAGGTACTACAAAAAAGGTATTTTGCAATTTGCTTAGAACAGGGCAGCACAGCTGGCCCTTGAAAGTACACAGAGCTAATTTCACAAGTGTAGAGAGGAGTAGGGAGAAGGCAGCCACAGGTTTAGAACTACTGAATTTATTAAAGCACCATAGATAAAAGCTGGACGAAACCCAAAGTGCAAAATAATAAAGTATTCAGGAAAATAAACTAGAGATTCCTCTCAGGAAAACAAGCAACATATACAATGACCAACAAAGACAAATGACAGGGGAAATACATATACAGTGATAGAGTGGGGATTGGAACCAGGTGTGTGTAATGATGACAAGACAAGTCCGGGGTTAATGAGTGAAGGGCGTTTTCCAGCAGCAGGTTTGGCAGCAGCTAGAAGGCAGGCGACGCCGAACACCTGAGCTGGACAGGAGGGGGAGCCAAAGTGAACGCTGGGGTGACAGTACCCCCCCCCCCCCTCTATTTCAGAAACTATCCGCTGCCATTGTCGCAACCCCTATTACCAGCCTGTTCAACCTCTCTTTCATATCGTCTGAGATCCCTGTTACAGACCTATATCCATCCTGCCCTGCCTATCTAAGGTCTTCGAAAGCCAAGTCAACAAACAGGTCACTGACCATTTCGAATCCCACCGTACCTTCTCCGCTGTGCAATCTGGTTTCCGAGCTGGTCACGGGTGCACCTCAGCCACGCTCAAGGTACTAAACGATATCATAACCGCCATCGATAAAAGACAGTACTGTGCAGCCGTCTTCATCGACCTTGCCAAGGCTTTCGACTCTGTCAATCACCATATTCTTATCGGCAGACTCAGTAGCCTCGGTTTTTCGGATGACTGCCTTGCCTGGTTCACCAATTACTTTGCAGACAGAGTTCAGTGTGTAAAATCGGAGGGCATGCTGTCCGGTCCTCTGGCAGTCTCTATGGGGGTGCCACAGGGTTCAATTCTCAGGCCGACTCTTTTCTCTGTATATATCAATGATGTTGCTCTTGCTGCGGGCGATTCCCTGATCCACCAAACGAAGGGAAAAGGGTGAGAGGAGGAGAGCGCGTAGATGCGAGAAGGAATTATACAACAATCAAAGGGATCGTGCTGTTTGTATGTGGCTGCTATGAAAGTGAACTGTATTTGTGTGTGATCAGGGGTGTATTCATTCCACTGATTCTGTTGAAAAACGATTCTTAAATGGAAAAACAGAACAAAACAGGGATAAACATACCTGAATTTGTCCAATTTAAACTCTCATTTACAACTGTTGGACTAATGATTACAGCTTTGATCAGCTAGATCAGCTAGCAGTAGTGAATGTGTCAATGTCTGTCACCTTGATTACTCAAATTTCTATTAATCTGTACACCTGCTGTAAGTTGTAAACTTCCATTCATTGGCTAGGTTGTATCAACCGTGTCTGTGCCTCGACCAAGGTTGGGCAAAACTAAACATGGCGGTGTTCGCCTTAGCAATCTTAGCAATCTCACTAGGATAAAGACCACCACCTCCATTCCTGTCATTACTGAAAGAGATCATGATACCTCACATCTCAAAATAGGGCTACTTAATGTTAGATCCCTTACTTCAAAGGCAATTATAGTCAATGAACTAATCACTGATCATAATATTGATGTGATTGGCCTGACTGAAACATGGCTTAAGCCTGATGAATGTACTGTTTTAAATGAGGCCGCACCTCCTGGCTACACTAGTGACCATATCCGCCGTGCATCCCGCAAAGGCGGAGGTGTTGCTAACATTTGCGAGCTTTAGTCATGAAATCTATGCAGCCTACTCAATCACTTTTTATAGCTACTGTTTACAGGCCTCCTGGGCCATATACAGCGTTTCTCACTGAGTTCCCTGAATTCCTATCGGACCTTGTAGTCATAGCAGATAATATTCTAATCTTTGGTGACTTTAATATTCACGTGGAAAAGTCCACAGACCCACTCCAAAAGGCTTTCGGAGCCATCATCGACTCAGTGGGTTTTGTCCAACATGTCTCTGGACCCACTCACTGTCACAGTCATACGCTGGACCTAGTTTTGTCCCATGGAATAAATGTTGTGGATCTTAATGTTTTTCCTCATAATCCTGGACTATCGGACCACCATTTTATTATGTTTGCAATTGCAACAAATAATCTGCTCAGACCCCAACCAAGGAACATCAAAAGTCGTGCTATAAATTCACAGACAACACAAAGATTCCTTGATGTCCTTCCAGATTCCCTCTGTCTACCCAAGGACGCCATAGGACAAAAATCAGTTAACCACCTAACTGAGGATCTCAATTTAACCTTGCGCAATACCCTAGATGCAGTTGCACCCCTAAAAACTAAAAACATTTCTCATAAGAAACTAGCTCCCTGGTACACAGAAAATACCCAAGCTCTGAAGCAGGCTTCCAGAAAATTGGAACGGAAATGGCGCCACACCAAACTGGAAGTCTTCCGACTAGCTTGGAAAGACGGTACCGTGCAGTACCGAAGAGCCCTTACTGCTGCTCGATCATCCAATTTTCTAACTTAATTGAGGAAAATAAGAACAATCCGAAATTCCTTTTTGATACTGTCGCAAAGCTAACTAAAAAGCAGCATTAGAAAGCAAATTACGGACTTCTCTTTAAACCTGTGTATTCCTACAAACCTCAGTTGTCCTGAGTCTGCACAACTCTGCCAGGACCTAGGATCAAGAGAGACGCTCAAGTGTTTTAGTACATATCTCTTGACACAAGGATGAAAATAATCATGGCCTCTAAACCTTCAAGCTGCATACTGGACCCTATTACAACTAAACTACTGAAAGAGCTGCCTCCTGTGCTTGGTCCTCCTATGTTGAACATAATAAACGGCTCTCTATCCACCGGATGTGTACCAAACTCACTAAAAGTGGCAGTAATAAAGCCTCTCTTGAAAAAGCCAAACCTTGACCCAGAAAATATAAAAAACTATCGGCCTATATCGAATCTTCCATTCCTCTCAAAAATTTTAGAGAAGGGTGTTGCGCAGCAACTTACTGCCTTCCTGAAGACAAACAATGTATACGAAATGCTTCAGTCTGGTTTTAGACCCCATCATAGCACTGAGACGGCACTTGTGAAGGTGGTAAAATATTTTACATTTTAATGGCATCAGACCGAGGCTCTGCAACTGTCCTCATGCTCCTAGACCTTAGTGCTGCTTTTTTATTTTTATTTATTTTACCAGGCAAGTCAGTTAAGAACACATTCTTATTTTCAATGACGGCCTGGGAACAGTGCGTTAACTGCCTGTTCAGGGGCAGAACGACAGATTTGTACCTTGTCAGCTCGGGGGTTTGAACTCGCAACCTTCCAGTTACTAGTCCAACGCTCTAACCACTAGGCTACGCTGCCGCCCCTTTTGATACCATCGATCACCACATTCTTTTGGAGAGATTGGAAACCCAAATTGGTCTACACGGACATGTTCTGGCCTGGTTTAGATCTTATCTGTCGGAAAGATATCAGTTTGTCTCTGTGAATGGTTTGTCCTCTGACAAATCAACTGTAAATTTTGGTGTTCCTCAAGTTTCCGTTTTAGGACCACATTGTTTTCACTATATATTTTACCTCTTGGGGATGTTATTCGAAAACATAATGTTAACTTTCACTGCTATGCGGATGACACACAGCTGTACATTTCAATGAAACATGGTGAAGCCCCAAAATTGCCCTCGCTAGAAGCATGTGTTTCAGACATAAGGAAGTGGATGGCTGCAAACGTTCTACTATTAAACTCGGACAAAACAGAGATGCTTGTTCTAGGTCCCAAGAAACAAAGAGATCTTCTGTTGAATCTGACAATTAATCTTAATGGTTGTACAGTCGTCTCAAATTAAACTGTGAAGGACCTCGGCGTTACTCTGGACCCTGATCTCTCTTTTGAAGAACATATCAAGACCGTTTCAAGGACAGCTTTTTTCCATCTACGTAACATTGCAAAAATCAGAAACTTTCTGTCCAAAAATGATGCAGAAAAATTAATCCATGCTTTTGTCACTTCTAGGTTAGACTACTGCAATGCTCTACTTTCCGGCTACCCGGATAAAGCACTGAATAAACTTCAGTTAGTGCTAAATACGGCTGCTAGAATCCTGACTAGAACCAAAAAATTTGATCATATTACTCCAGTGCTAGCCTCTCTACACTGGCTTCCTGTCAAAGCAAGGGCTGATTTCAAGGTTTTACTGCTAACCTACAAAGCATTACATGGGCTTGCTCCTACCTATCTCTCTGATTTGGTCCTGCCGTACATACCTACACGTACGCTACGGTCACAAGACGCAGGCCTCCTAATTGTCCCTATAATTTCTAAGCAAACAGCTGGAGGCAGGGCTTTCTCCTATAGAGCTCCATTTTTATGGAACGGTCTGCCTACCCATGTCAGAGACGCAAACTCGGTCTCAACCTTTAAGTCTTTACTGAAGACTCATCTCTTCAGTGGGTCATATGATTGAGTGTAGTTTGGCCCAGGAGTGGGAAGGTGAACGGAAAGGCTCTGGAGCAACGAACCGCCCTTGCTGTCTCTGCCTGGCCGGTTGCCCTCTTTCCACTGGGATTCTCTGCCTCTAACCCTATTACAGGGGCTGAGTCACTGGCTTACTGGGGCTCTCTCATGCCATCCCTGGAGGGGGTGCGTCACCTGAGTGGGTTGATTCACTGTTGTGGTCGTCCTGTCTGGGTTGGCGCCCCCCCCCCCCCCTTGGGTTGTGCCTTGGTGGAGATCTTTGTGGGCTATACTCAGCCTTGTCTCAGGATGGTAAGTTGGCGATTGAAGATATCCCTCTAGTGGTGTAGGGGCTGTGCTTTGGCAAAGTGGGTGGGGTTATATCCTTCCTGTTTGGCCCTGTCCGGGGGTGTCCTCGGATGGGGCCACAGTGTCTCCTGACCCCTCCTGTCTCAGCCTCCAGTAATTAAGCTGCAGTAGTTTATGTGTCGGGGGGCTAGGGTCAGTTTGTTATATCTGGAGTACTTCTTCTGTCCTATTCGGTGTCCTGTGTGAATCTAAGTGTGCATTCTCTAATTCTCTACTTATCTCTTTCTTTCTCTCTCTCGGAGGACCTGAGCCCTAGGACCATGCCCCAGGACTACCTGACATGATGACTCCTTGCTGTCCCCAGTCCACCTGGCCATGCTGCTGCTCCAGTTTCAACTGTTCTGCCTTACTATTATTCGACCATGCTGGTCATTTATGAACATTTGAACATCTTGGCCATGTTCTGTTATAATCTCCACCCGGCATAGCTAGAAGAGGACTGGCCACCCCACATAGCCTGGTTCCTCTCTAGGTTTCTTCCTAGGTTTTGGCCTTTCTAGGGAGTTTTTCCTAGCCACCGTGCTTCTACACCTGCATTGCTTGCTGTTTGGGGTTTTAGGCTGGGTTTCTGTACAGCACTTTGAGATATCAGCTGATGTACGAAGGGCTATATAAATAAATTTGATTGGATTTGATTTGATTTAGATTGGATTTGATTTGATCAACCTCGTTATGGGTATAGAGAACATTTTAGTATCTTGCATTAACCTAAAACAATCCATGTTACATTGAGCTGGGTGAATGGAATATGAATGACAGTCATCCAATATGCTGTAATAGAAATACGGCCATGTTCACTGACAGCCACTGTTTAAAAGTTGTGTAATGGCAAATGTGTGTACTGGGTTCGCATGAATCCCAGGTATGATGTACTGCTCATCCTGTGACCAACCAGACAAAGGAGAGTAGAAGCACGTCTGCCTTGACAGACTCACATACTGATGGTTGACACCTGGACTGTAGGGATGGAGTGCAGGCTGACCTGGCTACCTTTACTTTGATTTCGGATTATCAATATTTCACGAGGCAAGTCATATATACAGTTGAAGTCGGAAGTTTACATACACTTAGGTTGGAGTCATTAAAACTTGTTTTTCAACCACTCCACAAATCTCTTGTTAACAAACTATAGTATTGGCAAGACGGTGCATGACACAAGTCATTTTTCAAACAATTGTTTACAAACAGATTGTTTCACTTATAATTAATTCACTGTATCACAATTCCAGTGGGGCAGAAATGTACATATGCTAAGTTGACTATGCCTTTAAACAGCTTGGGAAATTGCAGAAAATACCATGGCTTTAGAAGCTTCTGATAGGCTAATTGACATCATTTGAGTCAATTGGAGGTGTACCAGTGGATGAATTTCAAGGCCTACCTTCAAACTCAGTGCCTCTTTGCTTGACATCATGGACAAATCAAAATAAATCCGCCAAGACCTCAGGAAAAAAAATATTAGACCTCCACAAGTCGGATTCATCCTTGGGAGCAATTTCCAAATGCCTGAAAGTACTACGTTCATCTATACAAACAATAGTACGCAAGTATAAACATCATGGGACCATGCAGCCAGCCATCATACCGTTCTCTCCTAGAGATTAACATACTTTGGTGCGAAAAGTACAAATCAATCCAAGAACAACAGCAAAGGACCTTGTGAATATGCTGGAGGAAACAGGTGCAAAAGTATCTATATACACAGTAAAACGAGTCCTATATCGACGTAACCTGAAAGGCCGATCGGCAAGGAAGAAGCCACTGCTTCCAAACCGCCATAAAAAAGCCAGACTACGGTTTGCAACTGCACATGGGGATAAAGATTCTACTTTCTGGAGAAATGTCCTCTGGTCTGATGAAACAAAAATAGAACTGTTTGGCCATAATGACCATCATTATATTTGGAGGAAAAAAGGGGAGGCTTGCAAGCCGAAGAACACCATCCAAACTGTGAAGCACAGAGGTGGCAGCATCATGTTGTGGGGGTGCTTTGCTGCAGGAGGGACTGGTGCACTCCACAAAATAGATGGCATCACGAGGGAGGAAAATTATGTGGATATATTGAAGCAACATCAAGACATCAGTCAGGAAGTTAAAGCTTGGTCGCAAATGGGTCTTCCAAATGGACAATGATCCCAAGCATACTTCCAAAGTTGTGGCAAAATGGCTTAAGGACAACAAAGTCAAGGTATTGGAGTGGCCATCACAAAGCCCTGACCTCAATCCCATAGAAAATGTGTGGGCAGAACTGAAAAAGTGTGTGCGAGCAAGGAGGCCTACCATCCTGACTCAGTTACACCAGCTCTGTCAGGAGGAATGGGCCAATATTCACCCAACTTAATGTGGGAAGCTTGTGGAAGGCTTCCCGAAACTTTTGGGCCAAGTAATACAACTTAAAGGCAATGCTACCAAATTCTAATTGAGTGTATGTAAATTGTTGACCCACTGGGAATGTGATGACAGAAATAAAAGCTGAAATAAATCATTCTCTCTACTATTATTCTGACATTTCCCATTCTTAAAATAAAGTGGTGATACGAACTGACATAAGACATGGAATTTTTACTGAGATTAAATGTCAGGAATTGTTAAAAACTGAGTTTAAATATACTTGGCTAAGGTGTATGCAAACATCCAACTTCCAACTGTATGACCATGCCCCTTGACTCTGCCAACAATTTTTTGTTTGCTCGAGTCACAAAATAGTTATGGAAGTGTACTATATCTCCTCTCTCTGGTCATCATGGGTGTACCAGTAATATGTAAGCAGCTTTTAATGAGCTCAGACTGCCTGGTTAAATGACCACCCACTGGGCATACTGGTTGTTTCAATTAAATTAAGTTGACCCAACGTGGAATAGACAGCAGTGCCCAGGGAGCTATAACCAGCTGCTCTGGAGATTCAGATCAACTTTAAGATCCCATCAGGGAAAAATGTATTTGTTAATGTATTTAAAACATAAACTACACAATTTAATTCATTCAAAGTGCTATAGCTACACATTTAAAGTGAAAGTGCAATATGCTGTATACTCGAGGGACCAACAGTTAATGGCTGTTGGAATAAAAGAGTCCCCATATCTATCTGTTTTTCATTTTCTTTTGAAGAAGTCTTTCCCTTTATCCGGCTGCTGCTGTGACTGAATTGAGTGAAGGGGATGAATACTGTCCTGTAAAATGCTTTAAAGTTGAATGAGGATGATATTTTTGTACAGGTTGTTGGCTGATTCTTGATCTATACCAATTATCCTTCCCGCCACCTTAATTAAGCGCTGAAGCTTCACTTGGTCTTGCATGTTACTGAAAATGCATATCAGACCAAAGGACAGCACACTCTGCAGGATAGAATTATAGAACATTTGCAATTTATGGCGGTCAACATTAAAATGGTTCAGTTTGCGTAAACTGTGTGGGCTGCATCAGAGGCTTGACAATCGTGTGCAGTATCTGTGAAAGTATCCAACCTTGAGGGGCTCCCGTATTCACCATTCTAGATCGAGAGATGGCAGAGTTAAACTTCACTTGTTGAGTACGGTTCACAAGGAAACTAATTATCCACCTGATCAGTAGAGAGTTGACACCTACATTCACCAGCTTATCCATCAGTAGGTGGGGTTGGATGGTGTTAAACATTCTACTTAAGTCAATGAATACAATTTTCACTAGGCTATTTGCCTTTTCTAAATGTTCGTTGATATTGTTCAACATGACCAATAACACATCAACAACACCCCTGGAAGCACGGTAGGCAAAATGGTTTGAGTCTTAATTGGAATGAGAGACCATAATTTGTTTTTGAATTTTTCTTTCAATACATTTCATATTGACAGATGTTAGGGCTACAGGGCGTAAATCATTATTTTCTTTTGGCCTGCTGTTTTTAGGCATTGGGACATTCAGTGACTTCTTCCATAAGTCTGGAACTATCCCACTATTCAGTGACAGCTGGAACAGCTTCTGGAACGGTGATGCGAGTTGGTCTGCGCATGACTGAAGTGCCTTCCTGCTGATCGTCTGGACCATATGATTTTTGTGGGTTGACACGTTGAAACTATTACTTGACGTCATTCACAGAGATCTGTATATCAACAACTGGTATGCCGTCTATACTGTCTATACTGTCCAAGGCCACCTTCTGCTGCGATGCAAAATCACAAGTCAAACCGACAATCATTTGCAAAAGCAAGGTCATTTTCAACAGTCCTACATTGTCTCTTTAGTTTGAAGCCTGTGATGGTTTTCCTACTGTCCTTGTCCTTGAAAAGGTTTTCTAATTTGTCTTTGTATGCTGTCTTGCACTTCATGATTTTGCTTTTTTTCCTTTCCTCTTTACTGCCACCCAATTTAAACACTTGTTTTTTCTGGTTGAGGAACTATTTTAATTCCCGAGTTACCCATGGTTTATTATTAGGGAAGATGTTGACTTTCTTTTTGGGAATAACGAGATCCTCACACAAACAGAGGTAATCCGAGATGGTATCCGCTGCCTCTTCCAGGTCATCGGCACTGTCCATCAGTCCCGCCCAGTCAGTCCTGGAGGGCGGTAGGAGTCCAGGTTTTAATTTCCACCTTTTTAGCCTTCTCTCGCATTGTAGATTGGGATGAGCTGAACCATATTATGATCCGAACCCAAGATTGGGTGGTGCTTTGGAAAAATATGCACCTGGGATCTTACCATAACAGAGGTCCAGACATGCTTAGTTTCGGGTAGGACATGTAATGATACCTGGGATCTCATCACCTGCTGGTTATTTCAAGACCAAGTACTCAAAGGTTCCTGTGTTCTACATTATATCAACAACCCATGAGGTGCCTTATTGCTATTATAAACTGGTTACCAACATAATTAGAGCATTCAAAATAAATGTTTTGTCATACTCATGGAATACGGTCTGATATACCATGGCTGTCAGCCAATCAGCTTTCAGGGCTCAAACCAACCAGTTTATAATTTTTGTTGACATGCTCTTGTGTTTATTTAGGTATTGATTGACTGGAAGTCACTCCCCTGCCATCAACCTTGTTCCCATATCTGGCACCTCACCTTCAGCTATAGTATGTTGACAAGGGCTAAAGAGGCCCCTAGTGCTGAGGCCAGGGGTTCCACAGGGACCATACAGGAGGGTCCACGGGGCCGGCAGACATCCATCACTAACCAGCCCAAAGCCACCATGATGGTCCAGACCAGAGCTCAAGGGGAGAACGTTCACGAGCACTCACCTCATCAACGTGAGGGAATCAATGTTTACGTGGATGTTTATTAAATATTGATGAACGTTATTTTAACATGATTTGTTAATAGTTTCTTATATATTTTCTGAAAAAGTAATTCCAATGATTTGTTTGCTCTAAAAGGAAAACAGAAAAGATAACAGGGATTTTATTTTATCACATTTTCTATATTGCAGTTTTCCAGGTGAAAAAGGCATCCCCTGAGAAGGTGTAGAAAGTTTTAAAGTGTAAGTTCAGCAGAGCAGCATGAAACACAAAAAGGGAAACTAAATGTGAGCAAGAAAATAAACATTTATGGCCAGGATCTTGAAAAAGTGGCTTATGAATTGTGGCAGTGGAGTCAGAGGTGAAACTCACAATACAATAAGACAGCGGGAGACTAATTTGTGGTTTCAATCATTGCTCTCAACTTGCGCCGGGTGGCATACTGTCTGGGAATAGGTCCTGCCTGTCTGCCCGACCAGCCGAGTGACTGCACTTCTACTTCTACTCATTTGTGGTAACGCGGGATAGATGGGACCAATTCTAGGTGCCAATTGGTTGCAGAACCTGGACTGGGTAATATTGGTGTTGAATCATCGGCTCCATTTGGTACCTATGAGGCTTCCACTTTTTTGTGCAGTGAATTCTTGTTTTTCCAGCTGCTATAGTTTGTGTATCATTGTCCAACTCTCTCAAACTCATTATCCACCCCTATTCTCTCCTCCTGGACTGATCTAACCTGTCTGTATCTTGTTCTCTCAGTGCTGTAACCATACAGGTGCCACAGGGGGCTGCTGTCTTTCCTCCTGCCAAACCAACGACCACTTCATGTGTGCCCTCTCCCGCAACTGTGTATTCCAGGATGACAAGAAGGTCTTACTGCTACAAACACAGAGACCTCATCAGTGGCAAGGTAAAGTCCTGGGACTACTCAGCAGTTGGGACTGTTGTTTTTTGAAACATGTCAATGAGTTTCCTCACGCATGTGTACATTGTTCTTGTTCATTGCAGATCATCACCGGCCAAGGGTTTGAGGTGAATCGGAGGATGTACGTGGACTTTGACGAGATCCATCTTCGCAGGAAGTTCTTGACCGGACCGGACTGGATCAATTTGATGAGTGGTATATTTTCTTGACACGTTACATTGTTATTTTTAGCTCACTTGAGGACAGGAATCACAGTACAGTGGACGCAGGACTGGTCATGGGTTTTGCCCATCTAATCAATGTTATTTTCTGATTTCAGGCTCTTTGCAGATTGAAAAGCTAGGTATGTTGACTGAGCTGTCTGCAAAGCAAGATAAGTAGCAGAAATTCATAATGAAACAGAAATATGCATGTTACGACTTGGTTTTGTATGACTTCCTTTCTTTCAACTCCTCGCCTTTCTCCAGGTGTTCTCGTGGGTACTGGAGCACGGTGAACCCACTGCGATGCAAATACACGTGAGGTCCGCCCTCCGGTCCCTGAGAAATCTGCTGAAGAGATGCCTGACAAGGGAGAGAATAACACTATAGCACACAGCCCCTCTGCAACCAGTCAGATGAGAGTCCTGGTAACACAATACTGCATCAAACCCTCACTACTACACTGAACAAACATATAAGCTCAACATGTAAAGATCATAACAATTTTCCATACGCTCAAAAGCATATTTGGTTGACGTCCCTGTTAGTGAGCATTTGTCCTTTCGCCTAGATAATCGATTCACCTGACAGGTGTGGCATATCAAGAAGCAGATTAAACAGCATAATCATTACACAGGTGCACCTTGTGCTGGGGACAATAATAGCCCACTCTAAAATGTGCAGTTTTATCACACAACACAATACCACAGATGTCTCAAGTTTTGATGGAGCATACAATTGGCATGCTGACTGCAGGAATGTCCACATATGTGGGCAAGCATAAGCTACAGATATCGAACACAAATGCATTTTATTTATGGCAATTTGAATGCTTCAGAGATGACCATGACCATGACGCTATCTTGAGCCCATTGTCATGCCATTCATCCACCGCCATCACTTCAAGTTTCAGAATGATAATGTACGGCCCCATGTCGCAAGGATCTGTACACATTACCTGGAAGTAGAAAATGGCCCAGTTATTCCATGGCTTGTATACTCACCAGACATGTCACCCATTGAGTATGAGCCTTTTGGTCCTAGACTTGGTTCCAGTACCGCTTGCCATGCAGTAGCAGAGAGAAGAGTTTTTGACTTGGGTGACTGGAATCTTTGACAATTTTTGGGACTATCCTCTGACACCACCTAGTATATAGGTCCGGGATGGCAGGAAGCTTGGCCCCAGTGATGTACTGGGCCGTACGCACTACCCGCCGAACCAGGCGGTGATGCACCCGGTCAGGATGCTCTCGATGGTGCAGCTGTAGACCTTTTTGAGAATCTGGGGACCCATGCCAAATCTTTTCACTCTCCTGAGGGGGTAAAGGTGTTGTCGTGCACTCTTCACGACTGTCTTGGTGTGTTTGGACCATGATAGACCTTTGGTGATGTGGACACCAAGGAACTTGAAACTCACGGCCCGCTCCACTACAGCCTCGTTGATGTTAATGGGAGCCTGTTCGGCCCGCCTTTTCCTTTTGTCCACAATCGCCTCCTTTGTCTTGCTCACATTGAAGGAGAGGTTGTTGTCCTGGCACCACACTGCCAGGTCTCTGACCTCCTCCCTATAGGCTGTCTCATTGTTGTCGGTGATCAGGCCTACCACTGTTGTGTCCTCAGCAAACTTAATGATCAACTCTATGTGAAGGAGATGTGTTGCGCTGCATGAGGAAAAAATAATGGTGACACCAGATACTCTACTGGTATTCTGATCCACACCCCTACTTTTTTTAAAGGTATCTATGACCAAAATATGCATATCGGTATTCCCAGTAATGTGAAATCCATAGACTAGGGCATAAAGAATTTATTTAAATATTTGATATTGTTGAACGTTGTGTTTCTATTTTTGTTCAGTATAAAATATTAATGTGAATGTGTGACTGTTTCTTCCACTGCAACGTGGATATTGGCAAGACTTAGATGTGGCATAGGAAACAGAGTTGTTGTTGTTTCACCTCTAGAATCTGATGCCCAAGAGGTTGACATGGCACATTCCCGACCCACTACTCCCAGCTTCTCGGCTCCACTTCCTAAACCTGACCAAGGGGCAAGGCCCAAAATCAGGAGACCAGCTGGAGGACTGTTCCCGGGGACTGACATCTGTTCTGATGTTGTTTTCTAAAACATATCTGGGTTTGAAGAAATAAACTTTGTTAGGACTCTTAATTGTCAGGTTTTGAGTGATTTATAGATATTACCCATAAAGCATTGATTGTTAACTTCCGGCGCCGACTGAGATGGCCGCCTCGCTTCGCGTTCCTAGGAAACTATGCAGTTTTTTGTGTTATTTCTTACATTAGTACCCCAGGTCATTTTAGGTTTCATTACATACAGTCGAGAAGAACTACTGAATATAAGATCAGCGTCAACTCACCATCAGTACGACCAAGAATATGTTTTCCGCGACGCGGATCCTGTGTTCTGCCTTACAAACAGGACAACGGAATGGATCGCATGCAGCGACCCAAGGAAACGACTCCGAAAAAGAGGGAAACGCGGCGGTGTTCTGGTCAGACTCCGAAAAAGGGCACATCGCGCACCACTTCCCAGTATTCTTCTTGCCAATGTCCAGTCTCTCGACAACAAGGTTGATGAAATCCGAGCAAGGGTGGCATTCCAGAGGGACATCAGAGACTGCAACGTTCTTTGCTTTACGGAGACATGGCTTACTGGGAAAACGCTATCCAGGGCGGTGCAGCCAACGGGTTTCTCCACGCATCGCGCCGACAGAAACAAACATCTCTCTGGTAAGAAGAGTGGCGGGGGCGTATGCCTCATGACTAACGGGACATGGTGTGATGAAGGAAACATACAGGAACTCAAATCCTTCTGTTCACCTGATTTAGAATTCCTCACAATCAAATGTAGACCGCATTATCTTCCAAGAGAATTCTCTTCGATTATAATCACAGCCGTATATATCCCCCCCAAGCAGACACATCGATGGCTCTGAACGAACTTTATTTAACTCTTTGCAAACTGGAAAACATTTATCCGGAGGCTGCATTCATTGTAGCTGGGGATTTTAACAAAGCCAATCTGAAAACAAGACTCCCTAAATTTTATCAGCATATCGATTGCGCAACCAGGGGTGGTAAAACCTTGGATCATTGTTACTCTAACTTCCGCGACACATATAAGGCCCTGCCCCGCCCCCCTTTCGGAAAAGCTGACCACGACTCCATTTTGCTGATCCCTGCCTACAGGCAGAAATTAAAACAAGAGGCTCCCACGCTGAGGTCTGTCCAACGCTGGTCAGACCAAGCTGACTCTACACTCCAAGACTGCTTCCATCACGTGGACTGGGACATGTTTCGTATTGCGTCAGATGGGAATATTGACGAATACGCTGATTCGGTGTGCGAGTTCATTAGAACGTGCGTCGAAGATGTCGTTCCCATAGCAACGCTAAAAACATTCCCTAACCAGAAACCGTGGATTGATGGCAGCATTCGCGTGAAACTGAAAGCGCGAACCACTGCTTTTAATCAGGGCAAGGTGTCTGGCAACATGACTGAATACAAACAGTGCAGCTATTCCCTCCGTAAGGCTATTAAACAAGCTAAGCGTCAGTACAGAGACAAAGTGGAATCTCAATTCAATGCCTCAGACATAAGAGGCATGTGGCAGGGTCTACAATCAATCACGGACTACAAGATGAAATCCAAGCCCAGTCACGGACCAGGATGTCTTGCTCCCAGGCAGACTAAATAACTTTTTTGCCCGCTTTGAGGACAATACAGTGCCACTGACACGGCCTGCAACGGAAACATGCGGTCTCTCCTTCACTGCAGCCGAGGTGAGCAAGACATTTAAACGTGTTAACCCTCGCAAGGCTGCAGGCCCAGACGGCATCCCCAGCCGCGCCCTCAGAGCATGCGCAGACCAGCTGGCCGGTGTGTTTACGGACATATTCAATCAATCCCTATGCCAGTCTGCTGTTCCCACATGCTTCAAGAGGGCCACCATTGTTCCTGTTCCCAAGAAAGCTAAGGTAACTGAGCTAAACGACTACCGCCCCGTAGCACTCACTTCCGTCATCATGAAGTGCTTTGAGAGACTAGTCAAGGACCATATCACCTCCACCCTACCTGACACCCTAGACCCACTCCAATTTGCTTACCGCCCAAATAGGTCCACAGACGATGCAATCTCAACCACACTGCACACTGCCCTAACCCACCTGGACAAGAGGAATACCTATGTGAGAATGCTGTTCATCGACTACAGCTCGGCATTCAACACCATAGTACCCTCCAAGCTCGTCATCAAGCTCGAGACCCTGGGTCTCGACCCCGCCCTGTGCAACTGGGTACTGGACTTCCTGACGGGCCGCCCCAGGTGGTGAGGGTAGGCAACAACATCTCCTCCCCGCTGATCCTCAACACGGGGGCCCCACAAGGGTGCGTTCTGAGCCCTCTCCTGTACTCCCTGTTCACCCACGACTGCGTGGCCACGCACGCCTCCAACTCAATCATCAAGTTTGCGGACGACACAACAGTGGTAGGCTTGATTACCAACAACGACGAGACGGCCTACAGGGAGGAGGTGAGGGCCCTCGGAGTGTGGTGTCAGGAAAATAACCTCACACTCAACGTCAACAAAACTAAGGAGATGATTGTGGACTTCAGGAAACAGCAGAGGGAACACCCCCTATCCACATCGATGGAACAGTAGTGGAGAGGGTAGCTAGTTTTAAGTTCCTCGGCATACACATCACAGACAAACTGAATTGGTCCACTCACACTGACAGCGTCGTGAAGAAGGCGCAGCAGCGCCTATTCAACCTCAGGAGGCTGAAAAATTTGGCTTGTCACCAAAAGCACTCACAAACTTCTACAGATGCACAATCGAGAGCATCCTGGCGGGCTGTATCACCGCCTGGTACGGCAACTGCTCCGCCCTCAACCGTAAGGCTCTCCAGAGGGTAGTGAGGACTGCACAACGCATCACCGGGGGCAAACTACCTGCCCTCCAGGACACCTACACCACCCGTTGTTACAGGAAGGCCATAAAGATCATCAAGGACATCAACCACCCGAACCACTGCCTGTTCACCCCGCTATCATCCAGAAGGCGAGGTCAGTACAGGTGCATCAAAGCTGGGACCGAGAGACTGAAAAACAGCTTCTATCTCAAGGCCATCAGACTGTTAAACAGCATCCACTAACACTGAGTGGCTGCTGCCAACACACTGTCATTGACACTGACCCAACTCCAGCCATTTTAATAATGGGAATTGATGGGAAATGATGTAAATATATCACTAGCCACTTTAAACAATGCTACCTTATATAATGTTACTTACCCTACATTATTCATCTCATATGCATATGTATATACTGTACTCTACATCATCGACTGCATCCTTATGTAACACATGTATCACTAGCCACTTTAACTATGCCACTTTGTTTACTTTGTCTACACACTCATCTCATATGTATATACTGTACTCGATACCATCTACTGTATGCTGCTCTGTACCATCACTCATTCATATATCCTTATGTACATGTTCCTTATCCCCTTACACTGTGTATAAGACAGTAGTTTTGGAATTGTTAGTTAGATTACTTGTTGGTTATCACTGCATTGTCGGAACTAGAAGCACAAGCATTTCGCTACACTCGCATTAACATCTGCTAACCATGTGTATGTGACAAATAAAATTTGATTTGATTTGATTTGATTTTGATTTGTCTGTTCAGTTGCCTTACTGCTAACTGATTTTCCTCCGCAGGAGCTACCGAGTCCAAACCCCACCACATGCTGACCATCAGTGACCTGGTGGAGACGCGTAGGCCCACGTCGCCACAGCCCCCACTCCCAAACCCGTAGGGACATGTCCTCCCCAAACCTGGGCTCTCCCACTGCACCTGGACTAATTGTCCTCTGCACTGGGGGCTCCATGCATCCCAAGGCCTCCGTACCCACATCTCCGCTGTTTCCAATCGGTGCTACTGATATCCTCCTGACCTCTCCCTCTGCCCGCCCTGTTGGAGGTCGAAGTGCTTCCTCTGCCCGTTGCCCCAAAAATATTACCCACTCTACCTCAGGACTCTTTCCCCAGACACCGTGGGAAGACAGTGTGGGCAGCTTCCCTTGCCTGTCCCTCTCCCCAACCGTCCAGCACTCCCCTAGACCCAGGCTGTCTTTTGACCTGAACCAGTCAGACTCAGTGGAGGTACCACACAACTTCCTGGCTTCCCCAGAACCGGAGGATAACCCTGCACCTAACAGCGCCTCACCACTTAGGGGCTCTTTCACACAATTCCACGAGGACTCTGACGTGGCCATGGTCTCCGAGTTGAAGACTGAGCTTGAGATTGAGGAGACGCTAGTGAATGAGGGAGTGGCCATGAACTGTGGTTCCCAGATAGATGTGGAGGGCAACGACAATCAAGAGGAGTTCTGGGAGCCCGAGGTTTGCAAGGGGAAAACACGTACAGCTCTGACCCGCTCAGCTGCATCCACCAGGCAAGACTGGGGGAACACTTCCTCCGATGAGGACATGGAGCACTATTTTGACTCCACGCGCGCTGTGGTCAGTCACACAGGCTCCAGAGACCCGCCCCAGGCTCCTGCCTCTCCAAACCTCAAGATCTATCCCTCAGCTGGATGGCATAGACAATGGGATGGAGAGTGATGCCAGCATGACAACCATGGACGGGGCTCAGAAACTGAAGAGCGCCAGTCAAGTCCAGAACCCAGCTCAAACGCCTGATGTTGAAACGACAACAAATGGTCTAAGTGCAGACTCTCGAAGCCCTGTCCCAGATCAGTCACCCTTTGGCAACCCTCCTGAGTCTACAACCGGAGTTGTCCTCCCTGCTACCAAACCTCCCCCACTGTACACATATGGAATCATGTAGTAACCAAAAAAGTGTTAAACAAATCAAAATATATTTTGATAGCCACCCTTGGCCTTGATGACATCTTTGCACACTATTTTCATTCTCTCAACCAGCTTCATGAGGTAGTCACCTGGAATGCATTTCAATTAACAGGTGTGCCCTAAGAGTTCATTTGTTGACTTTCTTCCTTAATGAGTTTGAGCCAATCAGTTGGATTTTGACAAGGTAAGGGTGGTATACAGAAGATAGTCCTATTTGGTAAAAGACCAAGTCCATATTATGGCAAGAACAGGTCAAATAAGCAAAGAGAAAAGAAAGCCCATCATTACTTTAAGACATGAAGGTCAGTCAATACAGAACATTTCAAGAATTTGAATGTTTCTTCAAGTGCAGTCGAAAACACCACCAAGTGCTATGATGAAACTGGCTCTCATGAGGACCGCCACAGGAAAGGAAGACCCAGAGTTACGTTTGCTGCAGAAGATAAGTTCATTAGAGTTACCAGCCTCAGAAATTGCATCTCAAATAAATGCTTCACATCTTTCAAGCAACAGACACATCTCAACATCAACTGTTCAGAGGGGACGGTGAATCAGGCCTTGGTCGAATTCCTGCAAAGAAACCACGACTAAAGGACACCAATAATAAGAAGAGACTAATAAGAAGACACTTGCTTGGGCCAAGAAACACGAGCAATGGACACTTGACTGGTGAAAATTTGTTCTTAGGTCTGGAGTCCAAATTGGATATTTTTGGTTCCAACCGTCATGTCTTTGTGAGACGCGTGTGGGTG
Source organism: Oncorhynchus gorbuscha (assembly GCF_021184085.1). Lineage (NCBI taxonomy): Eukaryota > Metazoa > Chordata > Actinopteri > Salmoniformes > Salmonidae > Oncorhynchus > Oncorhynchus gorbuscha. The sequence goes on from NC_060191.1 coordinate 9,669,296, forward strand.
AATGGATGATCTCTGCATGTGTATTTCCCACCGTAAATCATGGAGGAGGTGAGAGTGCTTTGCTGGTGGTGTGGGGGTGCTTTTATGGTGACACTGTCTGTGATTTATTTAGAATTCAAGGCACACTTAACCAGTATGGCTAGCACAGCATTCTGCAGTGATACGCCATCCCATCTGGTTTGCGCTTAGTGGGATTATCATTCGTTTTCAACAGGTCAATGACCCAACACACCTCCAGGCTGTGTAAGGGCTATTTTACCAAGAAGGAGAGTGATGGATAGCTGCATCAGATGACTGGCCTCCACAATCTCCCAACCTCAACCAAATTGAGATGGTTTGGGATGAGTTAGACCGCCAGAGTGAAGGAAAAGCAGCCAAAAAGTGCTCAGCATATATGGAACTCCTTCAAGACTGTTGGAAAAGTATTCCAGGTGAAGCTGGTTGAGAGAGTGCCAAGAGTGTGCACAGCTGTCATCAAGGCAAAGGGTGGCTATTTGAATAATCTCAAATATAAAATATGTTTAGATTTGTTTAACACTTTCTTGGTTACTACATGAACCATATGTGTTATTTCATAGTTTTGATTTCTTCACTATTATTCTACAATGTAGAAAATAGTAAAAATAAATAAAAACTTTTGACCAGTAGTGTATACCCCAGGATCCATCCAAGCCTTCAATTCCACACAACTAGCTGGGACTGAATTGGACAGTGTGACCCTTGCACCAACTGAGATCTTACCAGAAGCTCGAAGACCAGCTGCAGTGGACCCTTCCACAACATACAGCCCTGCTGATGTGAATACTACTCCACTGCAGTTATACACCTTCCCAACTCCTGTAGAGCAAAATAACTCAGTCCCCTCCTTAGACTCCCACGAACCAGTGCTGATTGCACCCCTTCAAAGAACTCTGCTGGACTTTGTCCTAACTAAGGTGCCTGATACGGTCTACCTATAGGATTTATTTCAAGTTTCCGGTATGGACTTTGTCCCTCGAGCTCCACTTGTTCTTGAAAGGTGTGATCCTCCCCCAGCACTTGTTTCACTGAGCTGGTCTCTGTCCAGGTTGATGCTCCCATGGAAACCCATCAGCCTCAAGACCCAAAAGACCTCTTCTTGGATTCTAACATCGGCCACTTTGTATCGCCCACAGATGGATCTTCCATTTACATGAACCACTTGACAGAGAGTTCACGAGTTCCCTCGTTGAGCAGTAGTCAGGGCACCCTGTTGGAGCTTCTTCAACCCTCTTCTTATCTCCTCAGACTTCCCTAACCCCAGCGTAGCCCCGATTAATCCTTTACAAATGAGTCCCTCTGTGCAGTCCTCTTTGCCTGGCTTTAACCCTTCAAGGCCACCGCTCAGTAGCATCTCGCTACAACCCCTGACATCCTCCCAAGGGTCAACAGTCTTGCCACCCATAGAGACCTTTTGTACCAAATTATCAGCACCTATTCCAGACAGTGCACTTCCACAATTTGTCCTTACATTTTTCCTCTCAAATTGATCCCATTTTGTTTGCAACATCAAGCGCCAGTCTCCCAACTTCCCTGAAATCTGTGGTCCTGCCCCCAGGACTACTCACTGAGCCCGCAGCCCCCACACCACGTGTTTCAACACCCCGCCCTTCTCTCACCTATGTCCGTGTAACAGGGTTATATTGGCGATTCCCCTTGCCACTTTATTGTTAAGCCAATGGGTTTTTGGTTTGAGTTGTCTTGCCTTCACCTACTCAACATGGCATCTTATTGGCTGGTTTGCGTAGCTTGCTTACGAGGGGGATGTTCCAGTTAGAATCGTCCCAGTGAACAAGCACCAAACCAGCGGTAAGTTGTTGGTTGCAAAGCACCGTACGTCAAAAGTGATTTTATGCTCTCAAGTGATGATTTAAATGTACAATTTATATCAAATAGTTCGTAAATGTTATTCAAATATCACACATATGATGCAGGGGTTTTTGGAGAATATTTGTTGTGCATTTTGTTGTAGAGAATTCTCGCCAGTATTAGCTAGCAACTTACTGTGTCTGGTGGGAGTTGGATGGTGAGACGGGCATTGCATGACGTGCAATTTTGTGTCGTTCTTATCAGGTACAGTGTTAAAAATATTATATTGTATATTGTAATTGTATTATTTTGGTAACTGCCCCAGTGAACAAGCACCAAACCAGCGTGCGTGAGTGCAGAGTTGGATGGTGAGACGGGCATTGCATGACGTGCAATTTTGTGTCGTTCTTATCAGAATAAAGCTACATGACTGGTGCTACATATTGGAGTTCCGTGTCGATGACTGATGTACACAACGCCAGAAGAGTACTGTTACATCCGTATGAAGAGGGTGTCCTCCATTTCAGATCGCATTGGTGCCACAAAGAAGTCCAAGACAGACTTCCTAGAGCCAGAGCCCCCTAGTGCTAAGGAGGACCTGTCGGTACCCAAAGACAGCTTTGCTGCTGTCTCCAGCAGAGCTGGGGGTAGGGCTGAGCGATATGACGATATATATCGTGTGACGATAGAAAAACTTATATAGTTTCATATTATGCTCTATCGTTTATTTCATTGTGTCGCAAATCACTCTCTTTACGGCAATATTTGGACGTCGTTCTGTCCATATGGCAAAAAATCATGAAGATTGAAGAATATAACAGCTACCGTTACAACTTACATCTGCAAAGACATGGCCCTAATTTACACGGTGGAGAAATGGGGGTTTCGTGAGTTGGTGCTGACACCCGACCCCAATGCAAACACCTTTTATCTGTAAACGTATCATTCAAAATGTAATAAGAAATAGGCCTTTACATGTGGTCATTTTATATAAACTATTCATTGAATTTACAGAAAATGTGTGTATCGTGATATGTATCGTTATCAGGATATGAAATTACCTATATCGGGATATGAGATTTTGGCCATATCGTCCAGCCCTAGTCAGTGGTGTTCACATTAAAACCTCAATGGTTTTAAGCTCCAGGTTAGTCTTTTGGAACTTATCAGGGCAGTGATCTAATGAAGTGAGTAATGAGACAAAATGTACAAGTATCTTCAATGAATAATAGAAGAATAGTCATGCCTTTATGTTTAATGGCCAGTGAGTCTCCTGTAGAGTTCCATTTTAATTTAAAGTGATTAAGCTACATCTGCAACTATGCTCAAAAGTCAGATTCATATTGAAATATTTTTTTACACAATTGGCACGTCGCTCATGTTTCCAGTGTGGGCCTCTTCTCTTTAGTGTCGATAAGATCATGTCTGGCTATTTTTAACCTTACTCTTAACTCTTCCTCTCCCTACTAGTAACTTAAAGTATGATATGACAAATGGAACAAGCCGTTTTACTCCTGAAATAGAACTGTCGATAGGCTATGTAGAGGTCAGTAACTATAAAGAGCAGGTCATGCATAGAAACCTTTTTTGAAGTCATAACTGAGATTGTCATCGTCACCACTCATTTACCAATCTACAATACAGCTCCTAGTTTGCACGTTGCTCTCCAATTGTCATCACTGCATTTCTGCCCTAAGGTGTGTATCTGATAAAGTGAGTGATATTCAGCCTGTATTCAGTCGATTTCAGTGTTTCTCTTGTATTGCTCACAGGCCAGGGCCTTTAGGAATGCCTGTCTATACCTCGACTAGGGGGGAACACGAGTAAACAACAGAACTGTGTCGCAGTGCCCTGACTGACTGGAACAAATACTCAGGTACTTACAGTGGGGAGAACAAGTATTTGATACACTGCCAATTTTGCAGGTTTTCCTACTTACAAAGCATGTAGAGGTCTGTATTTTTTTAAATCATAGGTACACTTCAACTGTGAGAGGTGGAATCTAAAACAAAAATCCAGAAAATCACATTGTATGATTTTTAAGTAATTAATTTGCATTTTATTGCATGACATAATTATTTGATACATCAGAAAAGCAGAACTTAATATTTGGTACAGAAACCTTTGTTTGCAATTACAGAGATCACACGTTTCCTGGTTTGCACACACTGCAGCAGCGATTTTGGCCCACTCCTCCATGCAGACCTTCTTCTGATCCTTCAGGTTTCGGGGCTGTCGCTGGGCAATACAGACTTTCAGCTCCCTCCAAAGATTTTCTATTGGGTTCAGGTCTGGAGACTGGCTAGGCCACTCCAGGACCTTGAGATGGTCCTTACGGAGCCACTCCTTAGTTGCCCTGGCTGTGTGTTTCGGGTCGTTGTCATGCTGGAAGACCCAGTCACGACCCATCTTCAGTGCTCTTACTGAGGGAAGGAGGTTGTTGGCCAAGATCTCGCGATACATGGCCCCATCCATTCTCCCCTCAATATGGTGCAGTTGTCCTGTCCCCTTTGCAGAAAAGCATCCCCAAAGAATGATGTTTCCATCTCCATGCTTCATGGTTGGGATGGTGTTCTTGGGGTTGTACTCATCCTTCTTCTTCCTCCAAACACAGCAAGTGGAGTTTAGACCAAAAAGCTCTATTTTTGTCTCATCAGGTCACATGACCTTCTCCCATGCCTCCTCTGGATCTTCCAGATGGTCATTGGCAAACTTCAGACGGGCCTGGACATGCGCTGGCTTGAGCAGGAGGACCTTGCATTTTAATCCATGACGGCGTAGTGTGTTACTAATGGTTTTCTTTGAGACTGTGGCCCCAGCTCTCTTCAGGTCATTGACCAGGTCCTGCCGTGTAGTTCTGGGCTGATCCCTCACCTTCCTCATGATCATTGATGCCCCACGAGGTGAGATCTTGCATGAAGACCCAGACCGAGGGTGATTGACCTTTAACTTGAACTTCTTCCATTTTCTAATAATTGCGCCAACAGTTGTTGCCTTCTCACCAAGATGCTTGCATATTGTCCTGTAACCCATCCCAGCCTTGTCCAGGTCTACAATTTTATGCCTGATGTCCTTACACAGCTCTCTGGTCTTGGCGAGTTCAAACAGGTGCAGTTAATACAGGTAATGAGTGGAGAACAGCAGGGCTTCTTAAAGAAAAACTAACAGGTCTGTGAGAGCCGGAATTCTGACTGGTTGGTAGGTGATCAAATACTTAAAAATCCAGAAAATCACATTGTAGGATTTTTAATGAATTTATTTGCAAATTATGGTGGAAAATAAGTATTTGGTGACCTACAAACAAGCAAGATTTCTGGCTCTCATAGACCTGTAACTTCTTTAAGATGCTCCTCTGTCCTCCACTCGTTACCTGTATTAATGGCACCTGTTTGAACTTGTTATCAGTATAAAAGACACCTGTCCACAACCTCAGTCACACTCCAAACTTCACCATGGCCAAGACCAAAGAGCTGTCAAAGGACACCAGAAACAAAATTGTAGACCTGCACCAGGCAGGGAAGACAGAATCTGCCATAGGTAAGCAGCTTGGTTTGAAGAAATCAACTGTGGGAGGAATTATTAGGAAATGGAAGACATACAAGACCACTGATAATCTCCCTCGATCTGGGGCTCCACGCAAGATCTCACCCCGTGGGGTCAAAATGATCACAAGAACGGTGAGCAAAAATCCCAGAACCACACGGGGGGACCTAGTGAATGACCTGCAGAGTGCTCGGACCAAAGTAACAAAGCCTACCATCAGTAACACACTACGCCACCAGGGACTCAAATCCTGCAGTGCCCATCTGAAGTATGCTAGAGAGCATTTGGATGATCCATAAGAAGATTGGGAGAATGTCATATTGTCAGATGAAACCAAAATATAACTTTTTGGTAAAAACTCAACTCGTCGTGTTTGGAGGACAAAGAATGCTGAGTTGCATCCAAAGAACACCATACCTACAGTGAAGCATGGGGGTGGAAACATCATGCTTTGGGTCTGTTTTTCTGTAAAGGGACCAGGATGACTGATCCGTGTCAAGGAAAGAAAGAATGGGGCCATGTATTTTGAGTGAAAACCTCCTTCCATCAGCAAGGGCATTGAAGAGGAAACGTAGCTGGGTCTTTCAGGATGACAATGATCCCAAACACATCGCCCAGGCAACGAAGGAGTGGCTTCGTAAGAATAATTTCAAGGTCCTGGAGTGGCCTAGCCAGTCTCCAGATCTCAACCCCATAGAAAATCTTTGGAGGGAGTTGAAAGTCCGTGTTGCCCAGCAACAGTCCCAAAATAGCACTGCTCTAGAGGAGATCTGCATGGAGGAATGGGCCAAACTACCAGCAACAGTGTGTGAAAACCTTGTGAAGACTTACAGAAAACGTTTGACCTCTGTCATTGCCAACAAAGGGTATATAAAAAAGTATTGAGAAACTTTTGTTATTGACCAAATACTTATTTTCCACCATAATTAGCTAATAAATTCATTAAAAATTCTACAATGTGATTTTCTGGATTTTTTTTCTGTCATAGTTGAAGTGTACCTATGATGAAAATGACAGGCCTCATCTTTTTAAGTGGGAGAACTTGCACAATTGGTGGCTGACTAAATACTTTGCCCCACTGTATGTCATGCAATAAAATGCAAATTAATTACTTTAAAATCATACAATGTTATTTTCTGGATTTTTGTTTTAGATTGCGTCTCTCACAGTTGAAGTGTACCTATGATAAAAATACAGACCTCTACATGCTTTGTAAGCAGGAAAACCTGCAAATCAGCAGTGTATCAAATACTTGTTCTCCCCACTGTATGTGTAATGGTGCCGTATGAACAGTATGCCTGTATGACGATGACTTGGAGGATGATGACTGATGATACGTCTTATACCTGTAAACAAGTGTGCCTGATTTGAAAATAGCCTGTGGTATTTCCATCCTGCCAGGTGATGTATTGTGCTCAGATGATGAGCTGCTGCCATCAGACGAGGACGATGAGTATCCCCCCAGCCGAGACCAGCCCCACCTTCGCTTCGAAATCAAAAGCGATGACGGCTTCAGTGTGGAGGCAGACAGCATAGAGGGTGAGGTTTCAGGGAGGAAAGGGCAAATGAATAGACTGCATGTGTCTTATTTGTGAAGTGTTTGTTTAGAAATTATTACATTTCCCAACACTCAAGGCAATGATTTCTGTACAAATACCCACTATTTCTACATGTGACTAAATATAAGATGAAAAATATTTGTTCTCGTACTTGGCGAGAATTAACATGTGTAAAAAACCATCTAGCACAAAATGTAGGCTAATTTCCATATGAATTACATTTTTGAGTTATCCTGTGTTACTCACACCTTACTCTCTCCCTCTCCATTCTTCTTCCCCCTCCTTTCCCTCAGTGGCCTGGAGGGTAGTGATAGACTGTCCAGGGGGCGCTGGCTGGGGCCAGGCTGAGGAAGCTGTCCTTCTCTAGGATGACAGGTGTCCGTATGCTGGGCCTGCTCCACGACACGGTGGTCTTCTTGGTGGAGCAGCTCCAGGGGGCCCGCCGCTGCCATAGCCACGCCTTCCGCTTCTTTAAACAGATCAGCCAAGAGGAGGACCTGCCTGTCAACCCCTCTGGATGTGCCCGCTTTGAGGTCTACCTCAGGTCAGTGTCCCTGTGTTCTGTCCACTACAGGTGCCCTGGAAGTTAATTATAGAAATTACAAGGGAAGTTTATTTTGGAATGTAAATCAGAAATTGAGTCCAAGTTGTCTTACATATCTTGTTAATATTTCAACCAAGACTTCCTAGGTATCATGAGTCTTAGTCGAAATTTCAGAGAATTGGTGAATCACCACAAGTGTAATGGTGGAAACAGGTATTACTTTGTCCTCACCTTGCATTTGGTAAACCCATACCACTGTCTAGCAAATTTCTAGAGAATCTGGGTTTTCCCCTCTGTAGGTGGTTTTCAACTTCAAAGTGGAAGCTAGTCTCTGTGTGGAGTATTGGTGAAATGTCTGTTTTGAATGTAGACAGCTGTCAGGTTTAGAGGAACAAAGGATGTCTGTGGTTGTTGTGTTTCGATGTGAGTGTTAACTCCAACTCCACAGTCTGAGTAAGCTGGAAATAAGACCTGTATGACGTCTATGCTGCTCCTTTCAGTAACATATGAAGAGTGTGTGGGTGATGTCCACATCCCAAATTCTACACCAGTGCTGGGCAAAATAACTATGATAAAGAAAGTCTGCATACTGTAAAATGTAACGTAACACCTTGTTCCTGTCTTCTCTTACAGGAAGTCCACCTTCGACATGTTCAACTTCCTGGCTTCCCAGCACCGCCAGCTCCCTGACATCAACCCCTACGATGAGGAGGAGGATGAAGTCCCACTCAAATCCACAAGGTCAGATTACAGAGTTATTGTATGCTGGCCATCACAAAGGAAGCTAGCTAATATCTTAAAAAAGGAACCTTTGGCTTAAATACTGCAGTAGCTAGTCCATAAAAGATCTTGTCTAGCGGAACATTCTTAGAACTTGTTTTACATGGCCGCAAATGTTGTTCCTTTGAAAAACAACTTTCACATCAACAAATGATCCATTTTTAGTTGGTAGACATATCAATGTATTCCTTCAGCCTGATGAGTAACAAAGGAGCCAGCTGTACAGCTACAGGTTTACACAATCGTTTTTATAGCTGTGACTAATTCACTATTGAAATGTTGTCCATTCCTGTATTTGTAACTCCCCTAAAGTGATCTTTGTGGTTGGACTAAACCATTCCGTCATTTCTGCAACCTCCCCCAAACAAGCAACGTTACAATTGTGTTCTACCCTTGTGTCTTAGTCTCTAGTGACTCTTTTCTCAGAGTTCAATGTGAAAGGTCAGAAGCACATCGTCATCTTCTCTGCTTATCCCTTTTCTCCTAGACGTGCCACTACATTTACATTACATTACATTTAAGTCATTTAGCAGACGCTCTTATCCAGAGCGACTTACAAATTGGTGCATTCACCTTATGACATCCAGTGCATCTAAATCTTTTAAGGGGGGGGGGGGGTAGAAGGAATACTTATCCTATCCTAGGTATTCCTTAAAGAGGTGGGGTTTCAGGTGTCTCCGGAAGGTGGCGATTGACTCCGCTGTCCTGGCGTCGTGAGGGAGTTTGTTCCACCATTGGGGAGCCAGAGCAGCGAACAGTTTTGACTGGGCTGAGCGGGAACTGTACTTCCTCAGTGGTAGGGAGGCGAGCAGGCAAGAGGTGGATGAACGCAGGGCCCTTGTTTGGGTGTAGGGCCTGATCAGAGCCTGGAAGTACTGAGGTGCCGTTCCCCTCACAGCTCCGTAGGCAAGCACCATGGTCTTGTAGCGGATGCGAGCTTCAACTGGAAGCCAGTGGAGAGAGCGGAGGAGCGGGGTGACGTGAGAGAACTTGGGAAGGTTGAACACCAGACGGGCTGCGGCGTTCTGGATGAGTTGTAGGGGTTTAATGGCACAGGCAGAGAGCCCAGCCAACAGCGAGTTGCAGTAATCCAGACGGGAGATGACAAGTGCCTGGATTAGGACCTGCGCCGCTTCCTGTGTGAGGCAGGGTCGTACTCTGCGGATGTTGTAGAGCATGAACCTACAGGAACGGGCCACCGCCTTGATGTTAGTTGAGAACGACAGGGTGTTGTCCAGGATCACGCCAAGGTTCTTAGCGCTCTGGTAGGAGGACACAATGGAGTTGTCAACCGTGATGGCGAGATCATGGAACGGGCAGTCCTTCCCCGGGAGGAAGAGCATCTCCGTCTTGCCGAGGTTCAGCTTAAGGTGGTGATCCGTCATCCACACTGATATGTCTGCCAGACATGCAGAGATGCGATTCGCCACCTGGTCATCAGAAGGGGGAAAGGAGAAGATTAATTGTGTGTCGTCTGCATAGCAATGATAGGAGAGACCATGTGAGGTTATGACATAGCCAAGTGACTTGGTGTATAGCGAGAATAGGAGAGGGCCTAGAACAGAGCCCTGGGAGACACCAGTGGTGAGAGCGCGTGGTGAGGAGACAGATTCTCGCCACGCCACCTGGTAGGAGCGTCCTGTCAGGTAGGACGCAATCCAAGCGTGGGCCGCGCCGGAGATGCCCAACTCGGAGAGGGTGGAGAGGAGGATCTGATGGTTCACAGTATCGAAGGCAGCCGATAGGTCTAGAAGGATGAGAGCAGAGGAGAGAGAGTTAGCTTTAGCAGTGCGGAGCGCCTCCGTGATACAGAGAAGAGCAGTCTCAGTTGAATGACTAGTCTTGAAACCTGACTGATTTGGATCAAGAAGGTCATTCTGAGAGAGATAGCGGGAGAGCTGGCCAAGGACGGCACGTTCAAGAGTTTTGGAGAGAAAAGAAAGAAGGGATACTGGTCTGTAGTTGTTGACATCGGAGGGATCGAGTGTAGGTTTTTTCAGAAGGGGTGCAACTCTCGCTCTCTTGAAGACGGAAGGGACGTAGCCAGCGGTCAGGGATGAGTTGATGAGCGAGGTGAGGTAAGGGAGAAGGTCTCCGGAAATGGTCTGGAGAAGAGAGGAGGGGATAGGGTCAAGCGGGCAGGTTGTTGGGCGGCCGGCCGTCACAAGACGCGAGATTTCATCTGGAGAGAGAGGGGAGAAAGAGGTCAGAGCACAGGGTAGGGCAGTGTGAGCAGAACCAGCGGTGTAATTTGACTTAGCAAACGAGGATCGGATGTCGTCGACCTTCTTTTCAAAATGGTTGACGAAGTCATCTGCAGAGAGGGAGGAGGGGGGGAGGATTCAGGAGGGAGGAGAAGGTGGCAAAGAGCTTCCTAGGGTTAGAGGCAGATGCTTGGAATTTAGAGTGGTAGAAAGTGGCTTTAGCAGCAGAGACAGAGGAGGAAAATGTAGAGAGGAGGGAGTGAAAGGATGCCAGGTCCGCAGGGAGGCGAGTTTTCCTTCATTTCCGCTCGGCTGCCCGGAGCCCTGTTCTGTGAGCTCGCAATGAGTCGTCGAGCCACGGAGCGGGAGGGGAGGACCGAGCCGGCCTGGAGGATAGGGGACATAGAGAGTCAAAGGATGCAGAAAGGGAGGAGAGGAGGGTTGAAGAGGCAGAATCAGGAGATAGGTTGGAGAAGGTTTTAGCAGAGGGAAGAGATGTTAGGATGGAAGAGGAGAGAGTAGCGGGGGAGAGAGAGCGAAGGTTGGGACGGCGCGATACCATCTGAGTAGGGGCAGTGTGGGAGGTGTTGGATGAGAGCGAGAGGGAAAAGGATACAAGGTAGTGGTCGGAGACTTGGAGGGGAGTTGCAATGAGGTTAGTGGAAGAACAGCATCTAGTAAAGATGAAGTCGAGCGTATTGCCTGCCTTGTGAGTAGGGGGGGAAGGTGAGAGGGTGAGGTCAAAAGAGGAGAGGAGTGGAAAGAAGGAGGCAGAGAGGAATGAGTCAAAGGTAGACGTGGGGAGGTTAAAGTCGCCCAGAACTGTGAGAGGTGAGCCGTCCTCAGGAAAGGAGCTTATCAAGGCATCAAGCTCATTGATGAACTGGAGGGCGATAAATGATAAGGATGTTAAGCTTGAAAGGGCTGGTAACTGTGACAGCATGGAATTCAAAGGAGGCGATAGACAGATGGGTAAGGGGAGAAAGAGAGAATGACCACTTGGGAGAGATGAGGATCCCGGTGCCACCACCCCGCTGACCAGAAGCTCTCGGGGTGTGCGAGAACACGTGGGCGGACGAAGAGAGAGCAGTAGGAGTAGCAGTGTTGTCTGTGGTGATCTATGTTTCCGTCAGTGCCAAGAAGTCGAGGGACTGGAGGGAGGCATAGGCTGAGATGAACTCTGCCTTGTTGGCCGCAGATCGGCAGTTCCAGAGGCTACCGGAGACCTGGAACTCCACGTGGGTCGTGCGCGCTGGGACCACCAGATTAGGGTGGCCGCGGCCACGCGGTGTGGAGCGTTTGTATGGTCTGTGCAGAGAGGAGAGAACAGGGATAGACAGACACATAATTGACAGGCTACAGAAGAGGCTACGCTAATGCAAAGGAGATTGGAATGACAAGTGGACTACACGTCTCGAATGTTCAGAAAGTTAAGCTTACGTAGCAAGAATCTTATTGACTAAAATGATTAAAATGATACAGTACTGCTGAAGTAGACTAGCTGGCAGTGGCTGCGTTGTTGACTTTGTAGGCTAGCTGGACCTCCTCATTGCCATGCGCTTCAGACATCTGGAGAGGACATCTAAGGAGGCTGTAGGCGTGTACAGGTCAGCACACAACTAGTCCTGGTCCCCAGAGCCTGTGACAATGATCATGATTCTGGGCTAAAGAGCTCATGTGTTTCTCAGTGACGTGGCCAACTGACCCCACAATAGATCATTTGTGGTCTGTCTGGAGAGGAAGCAGTCAGTGGTTTTCTACAGTTGTCACAGCAAACTAGGGACAGAGTCATGGTTTATATTTCCTGCTTCTCCCTTTTTAAGTCTTCCTCAAGAAGTGTCATAGTGAAGGCTGTTATTATGCTGCAAAATGAGTGACATGAATTCCAATTGACTCAGCGTCAGATAATAAATACATAAAAATAGATTTAAATAAATGAATTGAATAGCCAAGGAGAATAGCTATGGAAACTGGTGTTCAATCAGTCCAGAGTGTGTTTGCGGAGACGACATGAATCCTATGGTTCATCCCAACGAGACCTTATTTGGTGGATCCACTAATTGTGGGTTTGAATAAATACATGTCATTGATACCAACATAATACATGTTCCTTAAACTAAAACTAAGTCCCCTGTCTCTTTTCCCTCCTTCCTCCACAGGGTATCGGCTGCTACATGTTCCGTATCGATGACTTTGACGTGGTGGACGCCACGATGCGCAGCAATGCGGGGTGCTTCATCAACCACTTGTGCGAGCTCAACTGCTACTCACGCGTCATCAACGTGGAGGGCCAGAAGCACATCGTCATCTTTGCCCTGTGCAAGATCTACCAGGGCAAGGAGGTTACTGTCATGACTGTCCTGTGAGGATTACAATGGGTTAGATCAGCCTGGTAATGGTTGACAATAACCAGACCTTCTCTCACCCACTAAAGAGGGGAGGAGGGAGCCCTGTCGTAAATGTAAGTAGACTTTCTCTCCCCCTCCAGTATTTAACCCAAGTAATGCTCTTTGTTAACTTTTCCCCCCGAAACTCTAACACGGTCTAATGGAACAATAATTCTAACATAAGAATGTGGGGAATGGTCAGTGGAGAGCTATGGAAAACTAATGTAACATTGGTTTTCATTTTGTGATATCATTAAACTCTATGGACAAAAAACTGTAACTTGCAAAGTAAATCCCCGTTATCTGTCAAGTTTCCATGTAATACGTTGCGCATATAATATGAAAAATGATTAAAGTATTGTTGTTAAGATATTAATGTGGTTTTAGGAGGTATAAGATAATCTATCTCCTATAAACTGTGCATAAGTAAGTAGCCAAGCCCCGAGTGAGGTCGGAGAGCATGTCAGACTGATGGAACCGTCCTTTTCGGCCAGAGTGCATGACGAAATGGTAACGAAATTAACATTAGACCAGAAAATGTGAGGCAGTAGCTACATGTTTGAAATGGTTGGAACTTTGAACCTCAACAGGAGGTGAAGAAATAAACTCACCTTCCTTTAGACCAGAGAGACGGCAAGCTGCATCTCAAGACCATAGTAGTATGAATCCTGAATAATCAACCCAAGGTGTAGACGAGAAGCTCACCTCCCAGACAACCACTGAGACAGCTATCGAGTCAAATATCTAGAAAGGGAATATAAATTAGACTTTTCTACTAAGCTCATCACCAATGGGAACCGTTGACCCGGCTGACTAGTTATCTTCCAGAGTGAACAACAGTAGAAGACGAGAAAAGGGATACCCCATTTGGGTAATCAGAGCCATACAGTTTTCCCCTGAAAGGCCAACAACCTTCCTAACGAGGGCTGGTTCCGACCAAATAAAGGAACATGCACGTAAATATATTAATGATTTCTTATTTCAAAGGTGCAGCGATTCGTGTGCAAACTACAGTTGAAGTTGGAAGTTTACATACACTTAAGTTGGAGTCATTAAAACAAATTTTTCAACCACACCACAAATTGCTGGTTAAACCTGTTATGGCAAATAGTTCCCCAAGGGGAACTCCACCCTCCCATTCAGCTGAAAAGGTGGCACAGGGAATTCAAAAATATTCTTTAGAAATATTTAACTTTCACACATTAACAAGTCCAATACCTCAAATGAAAGATAAACATCTTGTTCATCTACCCATCATATCCGATTTTTAAAATGTTTTACAGCGAAAACACAACATGTTATGTTATACCACCACCAAATCAAAGGGAAAACGCAGCCATTTTTTCCAGCCAAAGATAGTCACAAAAGTAGGATTAGAGATAAAAATGCATCACTAACCTTTTGAAAATCTTCCTCTGATGACACTCATATGACATGTTACACAATACATTTATGCTGTGCTCGATAATATGCATATTTATATCCACAAATCTCGGTTTACATTGACGCCATGTTCAGAACTGCCTCCAAAATATCCGGAGGAATTATAGAAAGCTACGCCAGATAACAGAAATACTCATCATAAACTTTGACTAAAGATACATGTTCTACATATAATCAAAGATACACTGGTTCTAATGCAACTGCTCTGTCAGATTTTTTAAAAACGTTACAGAAAAAGCCTACCATGCAATAATCTGAGACAGCGCTCAGACGTAAAAGTATTTCTCCGCCATGTTGGAGTCAACAGAAATACGAAATTACATCATAAATATTCCCTTACCTTTGATGATCTTTCATCAGAATGTAGTGCAAGGAGTCCTAGTTCCACAATAAACTGTTGTTTTGTTCCATAATGTCCAATACTAGTGTCCAATTAGCTGCATATGCTACCACTTTCAGCTCACGTGCCCAAAAACTGACTGCTGGTCCAGGACAACTCGCACGAAAACTTCAGAAAGATATATTCCAGGTCGAATAAACTGGTCAAACTAAGTAGAGAATCAATCTACAGGATGTTGTTTTCAAATATATCCAATAACGTTCCAACCGGATCATACGTTTTCAGCTGCAGCCAAATGGAATGGCAGTGGCACCCACAGAGAAATGCGCCACAGGAAAATGGCATTCTGTCGGGATAGTGACTATTTCCCATCCAATTCGGTCAAAGTTCACAGCAAATGCTCCATTCCACTTTCTACTGAATGAGGACATCTAGTGAAAGGCGTAGGAAGTGCTACCAGATCCATATCTTGTTGGGAAAGGAGGGGCGATGACGTCAAAGTTGACCCACATTCAGAATTTCACTTCTTGTTTGGAAGATTGCCTGCCCTATGAGTTCTGTTATACTCACAGACATAATTCAAACAGTTTTAGAAACTTCAGAGTGTTTTCTATCCAATAGTAATAATAATATGCATATATTCTCAATCTAGGACAGAGTAGGATGCAGTTCACTATGGACACGCAATTCATCCAAAGTGAAAATACTTCCCCCTATCCTCAACAAGTTCTAACTATAGCTTTGGCAAGTCGGTTGGGACATCTACTTTGTGCATGACACAAATAATTTTCCAAAAATTGTTTACAGACAGATTATTTCACTGACCCACTGTAGCACAATTCCAGTGGGTCAGAAGTTTACATAGACTAAGTTGTCTGTGCCTTTAAACAGCTTGGAAAATTCCAGAAAATGATGTCATGGCTTTAGAAGTTTCTGACATAATTTTGAGTCAATTGGAAGATCACCTGTGGATGTATTTCAAGGCCTACCTTCAAACTCATTGCCTCTTTGCTTGACATCATGGGAAAATCAAAAGAAATCAGCTTCAGAGAAAAAATAGTAGACCTCCACAAGTCTGATTCATTATTGGGAGCAATTCCCAAACGCCATGGGACCACGCTGCCGTCATACCACTCAGGAAGAAGACGCGTTCTGTCTCCTAGAGATGAACGTACTTTGGTGCGAAAAGTGCAAATCAATCCCAGAACAACAGCAAAGGACCGTGTGAAGATGCTGGAGGAAATGGACACAAAAGTATCTATATCCACAGTAAAACGAGTCCTATATCGACATAATCCGAAAGGCCGCTCAGCAAGGAAGAAGCCACTGCTCCAAAACCGACATAAAAAAGCCAGACTACGGTTTGCAACTGCACATGGGGACAAAGATTGTACTTTTTGGAGAAATGTCCTATGGTCTGATGAAACAAAAATAGAACTGTTTGGCCATAATGACCATCGTTATGTTTGGAGGAAAAAGGGGGAGGCTTGCAAGCCGAAGAACACCATCCCAACCGTGAAGCACGGGGGTGGCAGCATCATGTTGTGGGGGTGCTTTGCTGCTGGAGGGACTGGTACACTTCACAAAATAGATGGCATCATGAGGGGGGGAAATTATGTGGATATATTGAAGCAACATCTCAAGACATCAGTCAGGAAGTTAAAGCTTGGTCGCAAATGGGTCTTACAAATGGACAATGACCCCAAGCATACTTCCAAAGTTTGGCAAAATGGCTTAAGGACAACAAAGTCAAGGTATTGGAGTGGCCATCACAAAGCCCTGACCTCAATCCTATAGAACATTTGTGGGCAGAACTGAAAAAGTGTGTGCGAGCCTTGAGGCCTACAAACCTGACTCAGTTACACCAGCTCTGTCAGGAGGAATGGGCCAATATTCACCCAACTTAGTGTGGGAAGCTTTTGGAAGGCTACCCGAAATGTTTGACCCACGTTAAACAATTGAAAGGCAATGCTACCAAAATACTAATTGAGGGTATGTAAACATCTGACCATCTGGGGATGTGATGAAAAAAATAAAAGCTGAAATAAAACATTCCCTCTACTATTATTCTGACATTTCACATTCTTAAAATAAAGTGGTGATTCTAACTGACCTAAGACATTGAATTTGTACTAAGATTAAATGTCAGGAATTGTGAAAATCTGAGTTTAGATGTATTTGGCTAAGGTGTATGTAAACTTCCGACTTCAACTGTATATCATTATGGATATCTTTAAGAAATGGCTTTCTTCTTGCCACTCTTCCATAAAGGCCAGATTTGTGCAATATACGACTGATTGTTGTCCTATGGACAGAGTCTGTGGTTTGGGCCTGCTTTTCTTCAGCAGGGACAGGGAAGATGGATGGAGCCAAATACAGGACCATTCTGGAAGAAAACCTGATGGAGTCTGCAAAAGACCTGAGACTGGGACGGAGATTTGTCTTCCAACAAGACAATGATCCAAAACATAAAGCAAAATCTACAATGGAATGGTTCAAAAATAAACATATCCAGGTGTTAGAATGGCCAAGTCAAAGTCCAGACCTGAATCCAATCGAGAATCTGTGGAAAGAACTGAAAACTGCTGTTCACAAATGCTCTCCATCCAACCTCACTGAGCTCGAGCTGTTTTGCAAGGAGGAATGGGAAAAAATTTCAGTCTCTCGATGTGCAAAACTGATAGAGACATATCCCAAGCGACTTACAGCTGTAATCGCAGCAAAAGGTGGCGCTACAAAGTATTAACTTAAGGGGGCTGAATAATTTTGCTCGCCCAATTTTTCAGTTTTTGATTTGTTAAAAAAGTTTGAAATATCCAATAAATGTTGTTCCACTTCATGATTGTGTCCCACTTGTTGTTGATTCTTCACAAAAAAATACAGTTTTATATCTTTATGTTTGAAGCCTGAAATGTGGCAAAAGGTCGCAAAGTTCAAGGGGGCCGAATACTTTCGCAAGGCACTGTAGATGTATACCTTCTATGAGTTCAGTTTTCATGATGGTAAACACTTTAAACCACCTCTTCCATGGTGGCCCAAATCCTAATGAGTTAATTGTTACAGAATTATTTAATCGGGTAACAATTAAACATAGTTAACAGATTAAATAAGTCATTAGATTAATGAAACAAGTTCCCCATCAAAGACCCAGCAAGCAAGCTCAACTGCAACTACAGAGCCCAGAAATGTAGATACTTCCTCAACTAGGGGCAGGACGACGTGGGACTGCCTCAGTCCCAGCAGGGTGAGCAAGGTGCTAGGGGAGGGGTAAGAGAGCAGAGGCAACATGGGAAGACAACAGAGGTGAATAGGCTCTGGAGGAGTTGATACAGGGGAAGATGAGCCACTACGAAAAGACTGGGAGAGGAACCAGGGCCAGGAGATGGGGAGCAAGAGGGAAGAGGAGCGCCACACAGGGACATGCGGGTGGACCTGATAAGCTAGACTTGGAGAGATTCCTTATCTTTTTTTGTCAGGAGGCGGGGGAGTTTTTATTTTTTCGACACCCATGATCATGTTGGCTCCATCCTTTCTAGTTGATCCCTTAGAGATATAGCTATCTTTACTTTAATCATTGTTTTATTTATTTGAAATTATTTTTCACACAACTCATCATGCGTCAGGTTGTACATATTTGCTTTCCGACTGTTCAGAGAACCATGGTGGAGTTAACAAAGTACTGACTTCTCCTTCTGACATTCTCTGCCATCCACAAAGGGTGGAACACTGTCCATGTTACACCACTAAGAGATGTGTTATATAAACTCTATATATACGTGACTGTGGACTGACAGCACCCCTGTGCACTGGAGATCTCAAGCATAGCATTAGGCCAGTACTGTACTGTGTGTTGCTCAGTAGGATGGCTTTAAGAGAGAATAATGTCTTGGTGTAAAACCAAGATAGGGAGAGAATGCACTCAGCACCTTAACATTTGCTGTCGTACAACTTTAGACAACGCTGTCAGTCAGTTCAGTCATCAAATGTACACCCAGTTGTTCACATCTCTACAATAAGAGATTGCTTGAGCTCTAGAATAGTTGTATTTATTCATGTTTCTGTTCAGATTTGGACTGGTGAAACTAGCTGTGCTTTGTATACATGGTGGTCTAGTGGGAAATCCTCCTCACCTCGTTTCCTCTTTTCTTACTAGAACCTTGATGTTTGAGGACAGTTGTGTATTACATTTCATCCTTTACAAGACATTGTTCTATAGCAGGTATTTTTTTTATTGTTTTTGTCCTGGTAGAATTTTTATGGAGAAAGTTTGGCAGGCCTTAACAGGAGAAAAATCAAGCATTTGAGTCCACGCTATTCTTCACATCTGCGTGCTACAGAGAACCCTTCAAGGTACAGATAATATTCTAAAGGAAATGAGCACTGTCCTTTTGGAATTTATTACCCAGTTAGGAAGAGCTTTAGCCCATCTGCCTGCCTGACCAATCAGTGAGATGGAGCCTGTATTCCCATGTGTCAATCATCTAACACCCTTAGCAGAGTTTGCCAATAACAGGATGCATCTGTTTTTCAGGGATACGGCTATCCTTAACCTAGCTTCCTTTTTCGCTGAAAAACTGATGTTGTAACAATGCTCAGAGCAGGGGTCTCTATGCCCACTCCACTCCCTAACCTCTTGCCAGGATTCTACCTCAGTTGTTCTGACAGAAAGAATACCAATGCAAAAAAAATGACAATATAAGAGTAACTTGGTTTTAATGTCCTGCAGAGCTGGCCTGTGTGTTTGATGAAACATGCAAAGCACTAGTTGGAAACCTGAAGTTACCATGACGATCTCTCTCTGAACTGGTTCAGAAAGCTGTAGGGTTATTTTAAAGTATAACAAAGTGTTAAACACATGAAAATATGTGTGAACTTGTACAAATAAACCCTGAGTTTGTAAATAATTGTATACATATTTCTAAACCTGTTTAATTTTTCTATGCACTTTTATTTTATGTTATATGCCTAAAAATCAGACTTGGTCATTCGAAAAGAGTTTGAAACAAATAAATGCTGAAATGTCATTTATATAACATGCAATGTATAAATAAAGCAATATCATTGGTTGGTGATAATACATTTGACATAAGATGATAATGATTAGTTGGCCACGGTTGGGAACTTGGCCTGGATACAGGGTTTACCATCCTTGCTTTAAGTGCCATGTCATCGAAGATAGATATATTTTTTGAACCTTAATGCAAAGGAGCAGTGTTCCCCAATCACTACCTTGGGACTTCGGTGTCCCCCAGGGAAATGCCTCTCCTGTGAAGTCGTGACATACGCCTCGTTTCCTGAAACGAGTCACATATCTGTGAGTTGGCAGGGGGTAGAGACTCGCAGTTGTATCAGGATGGAGCCATCTCTTCTGGACCCAACACACCCAGACTAGACAACCTTAAGCAAGCTGAGCACCACCACTGCGTCGTTCCGGTCCATCTCTCTCAGCAACCTGGCCAGGTGTCCTACAGTCCACTCTGGGTGTTTGGTGGTGACCCCCTCCAGCACGGCCCTCAGGGGGCTCTTGCTCTCCCTCAGGGAGTAGGTGTAGGTAATCCAGGTGGCGGGGAAGGAGCAGCGAGATGCTAGGTGGCTGGTGCTCTTCACCCCAGGGCTCTCCGGGTCCAGCAGGATCACAAGCTCCTCTAGAACATCCAGGTTGTCCAGAACCGTCTGCAGTGGCGCAGACTGGAGGTCAGAACCTGGTAAGACATGGGGAAATATCACTACGGGTGAGTGATGTGTCTGGAATGTTGACTACGTAAATCAAGTATTAATGGGTCGTTCCACTAAATTAGTCCCTTTTGGGTAGTGTAACTTGGTTTAAAAAAAATCTGATTATAACATTCTGTCATGAAAAGCACACTGTCAACTTAATCAAAAACACGTTTTCCCATCACGAGGTTAAATAAAATAATGACTATATTAAGTGCCAAATAATGTAACATGATTGACGATTGTCTTAAATCAGCCATAAATCCCCTTTTGACAGGGTGAATGGAAGCTTGTGTGTAACAGGGAGAGGCAATTGAATGCAAGCTTCACAATGTAAACTGTTGGGTAACAGGGTTGACGTGTTCTGCTCGACCCACTCAGTTTTCCACCACAAAACACCATACAATTGACAGTAGAACCAGCTCACCCGCTTTTACACTATGATTTGACTATTAGATGTTAAACTGTTCCTTTAAGTAATTGCTTCAAAAGAAACATTGTGTAACGGCGTTCGTCTGTTGAATGAAGAGAGTCGGACCGAAGCGCAGCGTGTAGGTTACTCATGACTTTAATGAAAGAATATGACGGTACATGAAATAACTGAAATACGAAAACAACAAACGAAACGTGAAATAATTACAGGCTATCTGGTGAATAACTACACAAAGACAGGAACAAACACCCACGAAATACAAAGCGAACTCAGGCTGCCTAAATACGGTTCCCAATCAGAGACAACGATAAGCACCTGACTCCAATTGAGAATCGCCTCAGGCAGCCAAGCCTATACAACACCCCTAATAGGCCGCGATCCCAAATACTACAAACCCCAATACGAAAAACAACATATAAACCCATGTCACACCCTGGCCTAACCAAACATATAACAAAAACACAAAATACAATGACCAAGGCGTGACACATTGAACATCTTTTCAGTCTTCATTGAATTATCCATGTGGTCTACATTAAAGGGCACTTCATTTAATATAACAGACGTTTAAAATTAAATATGGGGCACAATTTCTACTTAAAATATTTAAAAAAGACACAAGGGACCCATATCATGGGAGATTTGTGCTGAAATTCAGGTGGCGCACTGAAACCTCCAGCCTTTTTGCAACTTATGGAAGAGTAGTGATGTAGAGGTACTGGTAATACCAATGAATAACAGACTGGTAGTAGCTCTATTAGTAATAGCACTTGATAACTCACTCAAAATGTCCTCTAGGCTCCTGGTCTCTGACTGTAGCAGAGCAACCTCTTCATTGACAGCTGCTGTTGTCTTACTGCTCCGTGACCGTTGGTGGGTATTCTCCTCATCTGTGTCAAACCACAACCATTCAAACAGGACAGGAAAAAAGTGATTTTTACACAGAGTACGGCAAATGGAAGAGCTAGAGCAGTTTTAAGCAGCCTGACAGTTTTCATTTTTTAATTCTCCCTAATGTTAATCATCCTGCTCACCTCTGAAGCAAAAAGCTCTTGATCTTTTCCTTCTCTTCTTAATATAGATGAATAAGAGAAATGCAAGTACAGAGAAAACCAAGATGAGGGTAAGCACTATCCCTGAAAGAACACAGAGGAGCGTGACAATGAGCAGTTAGACATGTTCAGCAGTATCCTAACAAAACAGTTCAGTCATCTTTTTGAATGGTGAAGGACTGGTATTATCAAACTCTGTACCTTTTAAATTACTTCTAAAATGGCTCATATTTGGGGGTTGGAACTTACATGCAGTCTGATGGTTGACATGTGAAGTTACAGAATCACCATGTAATCTTGGATCAATGTGTTTGGCTGTGGTGGGATTTGATGTTGACACTTGGACCCTTAATGTTGTTGACCGTTGGACCTGTTGAGTCTGAAATTGACGTGAAATCAACATATTTGTCATTCCTAATGTAATACATTTGTTTTGTTTGCTCATTGCCCGATTGAGAAGACATTGACCAAAATTGAAAACATTTGTGAATAAATATCCTCCCTGGGGCACTGTTGTTGATGTATTTAGTCCACAGATTAATAACAGCCATGATACATTTTCGAGTGGTCTTCAAAGTCTAGCAACACAAACGCTCTTCATCAGCTTCATCCTCATAGGTGAAACTCACCGTGGTACTCAGGGCTCCTTTCCAACACCGTGTCTGGTCCCTAGACATAGGGTCTACAGTTAAACATTTTACTCAAACAACCAAGCACCCATAGTTTCAGCACCAGATCGAAGACAAATGGCCATCCTTTCTTTTCCTATGAAGATTTGAAGCCAACCCAGAGATCATTTGCGCTCACCTCGCTACGCAGCATTGCGTGTCTGTCGTTTCGCTGCATTCGGACAGCCTTTGATGATTTGGAGCGCAGCGAGAACAGGGTTGGCATTTCACGAAGCTCCCGTTATTGAAGCTCTGGGCGGCGACACACGGTCGATACGGTATTTCCGATCTTCCCCCATCATCATGCCTGCCACAGTTTGGACTAAATTCGTACCCTGGTCAAAAATGTATCATTGTTTGTAGACTACAAGTGGCCGCTGTGCACAGAAAAACATCTAAATCTTTATTTTAAATCAAGTTATCTTTGCAGCATGTCGAGTTTACCTGGTCGGATCGGATTATGTTGATGACATGGCACACATGTATTACTCAACTCATCCCAAAATGTATCCAAGTCATCAGAGCAATTATGAGAATAGTGGTCCATTTCGTTCAGAGAAGACGTAAGGAATAGACTAGGCTCTGTTAGTGGAAGCGAAACAGCAACCCTCTGTCTCAGTAATTCAGTGTTGCCAACTCCTCAGTAAGGAAAGTAGCCATTGGCTGTCCTAAAAGTCACCAAATTACGTCATTGCCTAATTTGCATAATTGACCATGTGCCTGTAATTGTGATGGACGTTGTAGAAGAGAGGAATAATGTCGTGGGGAGAGACAAAAAGTGAGTAAAAACACCCTAAATATGTTTTGAACTACAAATGAACTTTCTTCTTTCGCTTTTTTTTATTTTTTATGTCACAATTCCAACCCTCCTCCTTTATCTGGGCTTGGGACCTGCAAAAGAGACACTGACCGAGTTACTTATCTTATTTTAAATTTTTAAATTTTTGTTTTTTATATCCCCTCCCTGAATGTATGCCAGGGCGGGATCAGCCAGCGGCGGCTTCCCGCATGTGCTATTCATTTGCAGTCTGGACACAGAGGGGTGAACATCTCAATCAAATGTATTTCAATCAATCAAATGTATTTATAAAGCCCTTTTTACATCAGCCGATGTCACAAAGTGCTGTACAGAAACCCAGCCTAAAACCCCAAACCGCAAGCAATGCAGATGTAGATCTGAACTAGCACCTTGCCACCATGTTTTTACTCTTGTCTGCTCAAGTTTCTTTCCCTCTAAGAGAAAAGTAATCGTTGTGAGTCATGTAGATGCCTACTGGAGAACTTTATTTTTATTGCTTTTCATCTTTTTTAATGAATTTACCTTAACACTTTGTTCTAGCTCGCTATTTGTGTTGGTAGCTATCAAGTAAACACAATGATGGGGGACCAGTACAAATTAAAATAACTGTTTTCAATATTCTGTAGGAGGAACTGTACCTGAAGCGTGTGGCTGAGTTGGATGAGATCACCATAGAGAGAGACAACTTCAAGCGTGGCTGTGAGGACCTGCGCAAGCAGAGACTCAACGAGTTCATGGCTGGCTTCAACATCATCACCAACAAGCTGAAGGAGAACTACCAGATGCTGACGCTAGGAGGTGACGCTGAGCAGGGGCTTGTCGACAGCCTGGACCCCTTCTCTGAGGGCATCATGTTCAGGTCAGCAGACACTGGCCCATCCCGTTGTTTATAACATATTTGTATCCATGATATATGAAATTGACCTATTTCCAACCTGGTTTCCCCTTTCTCCTAATTTTATTGTTGTATTCATTAAATGTATGAATGACTCTGGCTCATTCTCTTGTCTCTGTCCATGGCCACAGTGTGCGTCCACCTAAGAAGAGCTGGAAGAAGATTTTCAACCTGTCTGGAGGAGAGAAGACCCTGAGCTCTCTGGCTCCTGAGTGCAGCTGGGAGGGACTACTGCACGAGGACTGGGACGCCTGTCGGTGCTTTGGGATTGGGATGGGGGTGGGGGTGGGGCCACGGCAGCACCCGCTGCTCTTTGAGAAGAGTAAGAACGATACCTGCTTTCACATCAGAGTCTCCAAAAGTCTCCAAGTCTCCAAAGTCGCTAGATTTGTCGTTAGTTGCTTTTTTGAAAATGTGTTGCATAGCCTGTTTTCTGTACATTGTCAAAGCTTTCCTTAAGTTTGGGTCAGTCACAATGGTCAGATATTCTGCCACTGTGTACTCTCTGTTTAGGGCCAAATAGCGTTCTAGTTTGCTCCGTTTAAAAAAAAAAATATTTCCAATGTGTCAAGTAATTATCTTTTTGTTTTTTCATGATTTGGTTGAGTCTACTTGTGTTGCTGTCCTGGGAGTCTGTGGGGTCTGTTTGTGTTTGTGCTTTCTTTGATGATATCGTTTCAGCACAGATGAAGCGAGAGTGCTCACTCTCACCAAAATCTGTCCAGAATAAGCCCAATTAGTTTCTATGGGAATAATATGCAGACCTAAACGTGTCGCCTGCTTTCCCGCCTTTGGAACAAAGACTCCCATTTTAAGGGCGGAGACATGAACATCTCATCATTATATACAGATCTCTGGTTTCAGCACCTTGCAAATTGTAAAGGAAAGTTGGTGGGTGAAAAGTGCACTGTTAGGATGCTTGATTGCCCTAAAGTAAATTGATGTTACACCAAAATTATATAATTACTCCTGTCTAAACAATATCATTAAAATACTTCACCAGAGAGCATGACATTGCCACGGAGGATCATTTGTTTATTTGTTATTTTTTTTATCTGTGGATTGCTTCATATCACAAGTGTGTTTGGGAAGCCCCAATTTGGGTAGTGCATGTGTGGCAGTAGGTCTAGCTGATTGAGTTACAACTGTCAGTGAAAGTGTCTAAAACGTCTGAACATAATGTGCCTTGAGTGTAATTTAAAATGTTGCAACAAGAAGAAGGAGAGGGTTGTGTGGCGAAGATATGGTGCTTCTCTCTCCAGAATGCATTCACATGTAGGAAAGTGCCCATTTGGCAATGGCTTATTTCTTATTGTCTTAACTCACCAGGTACACCACAGTGCATTCGGAAAGTATTCAGACCCCTTGCTTTTTCCACATTTTGTTCCATTAAAGCCTTATTCTAAAATGGGTTGAATCATTTCTCCCCCCCATCAATCAACACACAATACCCCAAAAGAAAAAATAGGTTTTTAGATTTTCTTTGCAGGAGGTCCACTGAAAAAACGTGTCCCTGTATGGAAATCAAAGGCCCGTCCAACTGATTCGTTCTGCTGCCAGCCCTGGAAAAGGGTAGGAGGGTTGGCTTGTGGGAGGTGGCTACGTGGCAGTAGATAGAGCTCAACTACATTAGGCCTCTGCTTATTTATTCGATATGAGATACATACTCAAGCAGCCCAAATCTGATCTTTTGCTCAATTATGGGCAAAACAGCTGAGCCAATTAAGACAAATTAATTTTTTTAAAGATCAGAATTGGGCTGCCTGTGTAAATGCAGTCTAAGTTATTTGTTCATCTTATTCATTAGTTAAAGGCAGTTGAGGATCCTCAGAGGAGGAAGTGGAGGACCATCCTCTTCAATGAATTTCATAAAAATAGCCTCAACAGCACCCTCTGGTGTAGCACCGTGGTGTAGCCAGGGCAAATTTAGTTTCCATCCTCTGGGCACATTGACTTCAATACAAAACCTAGTAGGCTTGTGGGTCTCAGTTCCTTCCATAGTTACACAGTAATTATGACTACTTCCGGAAGACCTCATCCAACCTAGCAGAGCTCTTGCAGCATGAACTGACATGTTGTCCACCCAATCAAAGGATCAGAGAATGAATCTAGTACTAAAAGCATAAGCTAAAGCCAGCTAGCACTGCAGTGCATAAAATGTTGTTAGTAGTTGACTCAAAAAGAGAAAAACAATAGTATAACAGTTTTGAACAAATTCATTTATTCCTAAATTAAGGAGACGCAAGAGAGAGAGCGAGAGCTATATTTTGTTGTATTTTTTTTACTTTCACCTTCACTAAACTAGCAGATGCAGCTAGCTAGTTTAGCCTACTCAAACACCTGGCTCAAACAGAGAGGGATGTTAGGTTAGCAAGCTGGATATGGCTATCAAACACTGGAACTCTTCCAAGTTGAAGTAAGCTTTTGGTTTTATTAATTTATTGCCACCGGGGCCCGCCGATGTAGCTGCTTACTGTACAATGTACTGCATGTTTGTAGCGTGTTAGTACTAGTAGCTATGTTGACTATGATGTTAATATGGTGAGAACGATGTAGGCTGTGTGTAGCGGTTACAATTTCTTAGGGATAGGCATCCCGTCAACAGGACAGTTGTAAATCATGCAGCGCCGTGTGTCACGATCGCAGATTTTAGAGAAACAACAAATGTCGGTTGTCTTATACCGGCTGAAAGCATAAAATATTGTTAATATATCTACACTGTCCAATTTAAAATAGGAGGAGGAGAGCTCCTAACAACAAAACACTTTTTTCACTGCGATAGGTTTGATAAATTCACCTCTGACAGTGAAATGTGTACTTACATTCTGAAATCTTGCTCTGATTTTGCTCTGAGATACCATAAAGTGTCGTTTTCTTAGATAAAATCATTTTTCATATCCTAAAAAGGTCATGCATGATCGATTTTGTATATTTCCATTCGTTCAGCTCCACCCCCCCCCCCCTACTCCGCCGCCATTGTTGCAACCCCTATTACCAGCCTGTTCAACCTCTCTTTCGTATCGTCCGAGATCCCTAAAGATTGGAAAGCTGCCGCGGTCACCCCCCTCTTCAAAGGGGGTGACACCCTAGACCCAAACTGTTACAGACCTATATCCATCCTGCCCTGCCTATCTAAAGTCTTAGAAAGCCAAGTAAATAAACAGATCACTGACCATTTCGAATCCCATCGCACCGGTTTCCGAGCCGGTCACGGCGCACCTCAACCACGCTCAAGGTCCTAAATGATATCATAACCTCCATCAATAAAAGACATTACTGTGCAGCTGTCTTCATCAACCTGGCCAAGGCTTTCGACTCTGTCAATCACCATATTCTTATCGGCAGACTCAGTAGCCTTGGTTTTTCTAATGACTGCCTTGCGTGGTTCACCAACTACTTTGCAGACAGAGTTTAGTGTGTCAAATCGGAGGGCATGTTGTCCGGACCTCTGGCAGTCTCTATGGGGGTACCACAGGGTTCAATTCTTGGACCGACTCTTTTCTCTGTATAGATCAATGATGTCGCTCTTGCTGCGGGCGATTCCCTGATCTACCTCAACACAGATGACACCATTCTGTATACTTCTGGCCCTCCCTTGGAGACATTGCTAACTAACCTCCAAATGAGCTTCAATGTCATACAACACTCCTTCCGTGGCCTCCAACTGCTCTTAAATGCTAGTAAAACCAAATGCATGCTTTTCAACCGTTCGCTGCCCACACCTGCCCGCCCGACTAGCATCACCACCCTGGACGGTTCCGACCTAG
Organism: Oncorhynchus gorbuscha; assembly: GCF_021184085.1. Lineage (NCBI taxonomy): Eukaryota > Metazoa > Chordata > Actinopteri > Salmoniformes > Salmonidae > Oncorhynchus > Oncorhynchus gorbuscha. The sequence continues at coordinate 9,697,252 of NC_060191.1, forward strand.
AATATGTGGACAACTACAAATACCTAGGTGTCTGGTTAGACTGTAAACTCTCCTTCCAGACTCATATTAAACATCTCCAATCCAAAATCAAATCTAAAATCAGCTTTCTATTTTGCAACAAAGCCTCCTTCACTCACGCCGCCAAACTTACCCTCGTAAAACTGACTATCCTACCGATCCTCGACTTCGGCGATATCATCTACAAAATAGCATCCAATACTCTACTCAGCAAACTGGACGCAGTCTATCACAGTGCCATCCGTTTTGTTACCAAATCACCTTATACCACCCACCACTGCGACCTGTATGTTCTAGTCGGCTGGCCCTCGCTACATATTCATCACCAGACTCACTGGCTCCAGGTCATCTATAAGTCTATGCTAGGTAAATCTCCGCCTTATCTCAGTTCACTGGTCACGATAACAACACCCACCCGTAGCACACATTCCAGCAGGTATATCTCACTGATCATCCCCAAAGCCAACAACTCATTTGGCCGCCTTTCCTTCCAGTTCTCTGCTGCCAGTGACTGGAATGAATTGCAAAAATCGCTGAAGTTGGAGACTTTTATCACCAACTTTAAACATCAGCTATCTGAGCAGCTAACCGATCGCTGCAGCTCTACATAGTCCCTCTGTAAATTGCCCACCCAATGTACCTACCTCATCCCCATATTGTTTTTTATTTTATTTACTTTTGCACACCAGTATCTCTACTTGCACATCATCATTTGCTAATTTATCACTCCAGTGTTAATCTGCTAAATTGTAATTATTCGCTCCTATGGCCTATTTATTGCCTACCTCCTCATGCCTTTTGCACACACTGTATATAGACTTTCTTTTTTTCTACTGCATCATTGACTTGTTTATTGTGTTATTGGCTCGTAAATTGTTTACTCCATGTGTAACTCTGTTGTTGTCTGTCACACTGCTTTGTTTTATTTTGGCCAGGTTGCAGTTGTAATTGAGAACTTGTTCTCAACTATCCTACCTTAAATAAAGGTGAAATAAAAAATAAAATAAAACTTGCAAAGAAAGGAATCTGGGAAAATCTAACCCTAAATGTTGTTTCAACCAGTCAAATTATGTTCGTATTTATTCCTTAGAGATCCTAGAACGGAACCATACTTCACTATATCATTAGGAGTGTAGTATATCTTATAAGACTCCAAAATTGGTCAGAGAGCGACGCCTTAATGGCGCGCCGATGACACGGGCAGTCTACACTTGATTGACTGTAACTTTGTCCAATAAGCACCAATCGGGGTCAAACAAAGCTAGCTACAGTTGATGTTGGAAGTTTACATACACCTTAGCCAAGTACATTTAAACTCAGCTTTTCACAATTCCTGACATTTAATCAGAGTAAAAATTCCCTTTCTTCGGTCAGTTAGGATCACCACTTTATTTTGAGAATGTGAAATGTCAGAATAATAGTGTCATGCAGGTGAAAGAGGACCCAAAAGCGACTTAACAGAAACAGAGTTTATTCAAGTCCAAACAGGGAATAACAGAAATCCTCTAGTCTGTAGAGGGGAATAACAAGAGAAGCGGCCACAGACTGCAGGTCGCTTCGGGTAGGCGCAGGCCGTAGTTGACAGAGACACCTGCTCACACGCAGCATCTGATGAAGGCAAAAAACACGACAGGACAGGGCGATACACAATCACAGCAAAAACACGACAGGACAGGGCGATACGCAATCACAGCATGGTGAATACTAAACAAGGAACCGACGGGACAGGAACGGAACACAAAGGAATAAATAGGGACTCTAATCAGGGGAAAGGATCGGGAACAGGTGTGGGAAGACTAAATGATGATTAGGGGAATAGGAACAGCTGGGAGCAGGAACGGAACGATAGAGAGAAGAGAGAGCGAGAGAGTGAGAGAGGGAGGGGGAGAGAGAGGGATAGAAAGAGGGAAAGAACCAAATAAGACCAGCAGAGGGAAACGAATAGAATGGGGAGCACAGGGACAAGACATGATAATAAATGACAAACATGACAGTACCCCCCACTCACCGAGCGCCTCCTGGCGCACTCGAGGAGGAATCCTGGCGGCAACGGAGGAAATCATCGATGAGTGAACGGTCCAGCACGTCCCGAGACGGAACCCAACTCCTCTCCTCAGGACCGTAACCCTCCCAATCCACTAAGTATTGGTGACCCCGTCCCCGAGAACGCATGTCCATGATCTTATGTACCTTGTAAATAGGTGCGCTCTCGACAAGGACGGGAGGGGGGGAGGGAAGACAAACGGGGGTGCGAAGAAAGGGCTTAACACAGGAGACATGGAAGACAGGATGGACGCGACGAAGATGTCGCGGAAGAAGCAGTCGCACAGCGACAGGATTGACGACCTGGGAGACACGGAACGGACCAATGAACCGCGGAGTCAACTTACGAGAAGCTGTCGTAAGAGGAAGGTTGCGAGTGGAAAGCCACACACTCTGGCCGCAATAATACCTTGGACTCTTAATCCGGCGTTTATTGGCGGCTCTCACCGTCTGTGCCCTGTAACGGCAAAGTGCAGACCTCACCCTCCTCCAGGTGCGCTCACAACGTTGGACAAACGCTTGAGCGGAGGGAACGCTGGACTCGGCAAGCTGGGATGAGAACAGAGGAGGCTGGTAACCCAGACTACTCTGAAACGGAGATAACCCGGTAGCAGACGAAGGAAGCGAATTGTGAGCGTATTCTGCCCAGGGGAGCTGTTCTGCCCAAGACGCAGGGTTTCTGAAAGAAAGGCTGCGTAGTATGCGACCAATCGTCTGATTGGCCCTCTCTGCTTGACCGTTAGACTGGGGATGAAACCCGGAAGAGAGACTGACGGACGCACCAATCAAACGACAGAACTCCCTCCAAAACTGTGACGTGAATTGCGGGCCTCTGTCTGAAACGGCGTCTAACGGGAGGCCATGAATTCTGAATACATTCTCAATAATGATTTGTGCCGTCTCCTTAGCGGAAGGAAGTTTAGCGAGGGGAATGAAATGTGCCGCCTTAGAGAACCTATCGACAACCGTCAGAATCACAGTCTTCCCCGCAGACAAAGGCAGACCGGTAATGAAGTCTAAGGCAATGTGAGACCATGGTCGAGAAGGAATGGGGAGCGGTCTGAGACGACCGGCAGGAGGAGAGTTACCCGACTTAGTCTGCGCGCAGTCCGAACAAGCAGCCACGAAACGGCGCGTGTCACGCTCCTGAGTCGGCCACCAAAAGCGCTGGCGAATAGACGCAAGAGTGCCTCGAACACCGGGATGACCAGCTAACTTGGCAGAGTGAGCCCACTGAAGAACAGCCAGACGAGTGGAAACAGGAACGAAAAGGAGGTTACTAGGACAAGCGCGCGGCGACGCAGTGTGCGTGAGTGCTTGCTTAACCTGTCTTTCAATTCCCCAGACTGTTAACCCGACAACACGCCCATAAGGAAGAATCCCCTCGGGATCAGTAGAAGCCACAGAAGAACTAAACAGACGGGATAAGGCATCAGGCTTGGTGTTCTTGCTACCCGGACGGTAAGAAATCACAAACTCGAAACGAGCGAAAAACAACGCCCAACGAGCTTGACGGGCATTAAGTCGTTTGGCAGAACGGATGTACTCAAGGTTCTTATGGTCTGTCCAAACGACAAAAGGAACGGTCGCCCTCCAACCACTGTCGCCATTCGCCTAGGGCTAAGTGGATGGCGAGCAGTTCACGGTTACCCACATCATAGTTGCGCTCAGATGGCGACAGGCGATGAGAAAATAAGCGCAAGGATGAACCTTATCGTCAGACTGGAAGCGCTGGGATAGAATGGCTCCCACGCCTACCTCTGAAGCGTCAACCTCGACAATGAATTGTCTAGTGACGTCAGGAGTAACGAGGATAGGAGCGGACGTAAAACGTTCTTTTAGAAGATCAAAAGCTCCCTGGGCGGAACCGGACCACTTAAAACACGTCTTGACAGAAGTAAGAGCTGTGAGAGGGGCAGCAACTTGACCGAAATTACGAATGAAACGCCGATAGAAATTAGCGAAACCTAAAAAGCGCTGCAACTCGACACGTGACCTTGGAACGGGCCAATCACTGACAGCTTGGACCTTAGCGGAATCCATCTGAATGCCTTCAGCGGAAATAACGGAACCGAGAAAAGTAACGGAGGAGACATGAAAAGAGCACTTCTCAGCCTTTACGTAGAGACAATTCTCTAAAAGGCGCTGTAGAACACGTCGAACGTGCTGAACATGAATCTCGAGTGACGGAGAAAAAATCAGGATATCGTCAAGATAGACAAAAACAAAAATGTTCAGCATGTCTCTCAGAACATCATTAACTAATGCCTGAAAAACAGCTGGCGCATTGGCGAGACCGAACGGCAGAACCCGGTACTCAAAATGCCCTAACGGAGTGTTAAACGCCGTTTTCCACTCGTCCCCCTCTCTGATGCGCACGAGATGGTAAGCGTTACGAAGGTCCAACTTAGTAAAGCACCTGGCTCCCTGCAGAATCTCGAAGGCTGATGACATAAGGGGAAGCGGATAACGATTCTTAACCGTTATGTCATTCAGCCCTCGATAATCCACGCAGGGACGCAGAGTACCGTCCTTCTTCTTAACAAAAGAACCCCGCCCCGGCCGGAGAGGAAGAAGGCACTATGGTACCGGCGTCAAGAGACACAGACAAATAATCCTCGAGAGCCTTACGTTCGGGAGCCGACAGAGAGTATAGTCTACCTCGAGGAGGAGTGGTCCCCGGAAGGAGATCAATACTACAATCATACGACCGGTGAGGAGGAAGGGAGTTGGCTCGGGACCGACTGAAGACCGTGCGCAGATCATGATATTCCTCCGGCACTCCTGTCAAATCGCCAGGTTCCTCCTGAGAAGTAGGGACAGAAGAAACGGGAGGGATGGCAGACATTAAACACTTCACATGACAAGAAACGTTCCAGGATAGGATAGAATTACTAGACCAATTAATAGAAGGATTATGACATACTAGCCAGGGATGACCCAAAACAACAGGTGTAAACGGTGAACGGAAAATCAAAAAAGAAATAGTCTCACTGTGGTTACCAGATACTGTGAGGGTTAAAGGTAGTGTCTCAAATCTGATACTGGGAAGATGACTACCATCTAAGGCGAACATGGGCGTAGGCTTCTCTAACTCTCTGAAAGGAATGTCATGTTTCCGAACCCATGCTTCGTCCATGAAACAACCCTCAGCCCCAGAGTCTATCAAGGCACTACATGTAGCACCCGAACCGGTCCAGCGTAGATGGACCGACAAAGTAGTACAGGATCTTGATGGAGAGACTTGAGTAGTTGCGCTCACCTGTAGCCCTCCGCTTACAGATGAGCTCTGGCTTTTACTGGACATGAATTAACAAAATGTCCAGCAACTCCGCAATAGAGGCACAGGCGGTTGGTGATCCTCCGTTCCCTCTCCTTAGTCGAGATGCGAATCCCTCCCAGCTGCATGGGCTCAGTCTCAAAGCCAGAGGAGGGAGATGGTTGCGATGCGGAGCAGGGAAACACCGTTGATGCGAGCTCTCTTCCACGAGCCCGGTGACGAAGATCTACCCGTCGTTCTATGCGGATGGCGAGAGCAATCAAAGAGTCCACATCTGAAGGAACCTCCCGGGAGAGAATCTCATCCTTAACCACTGCGTGGAGTCCCTCCAGAAAACGAGCGAGCAGCGCCGGCTCGTTCCACTCACTAGAGGCAGCAAGAGTGCGAAACTCAATAGAATAATCCGTTATGGACCGTTCACCTTGGCATAAGGAAGCCAGGGCCCTAGAAGCCTCCCCACCAAAAACTGAACGGTCAAAAACCCGAATCATCTCCTCTTTAAAGTTCTGGAACTTGTTAGAGCAATCAGCCCTTGCCTCCCAGATAGCTGTGCCCCATTCTCGAGCCCGGCCAGTAAGGAGTGAAATGACGTAAGCAACCCGAGCTCTCTCTCTAGAGTATGTGTTGGGTTGGAGAGAGAACACAATCTCACACTGCGTGAGAAAGGAGCGGCACTCAGTGGGCTGCCCGGAGTAGCAAGGTGGGTTATTAACCCTAGGTTCTGGAGACTCGGCAGGCCAGGAAGTAACAGGTGGCACGAGCCGTAGACTCTGGAACTGTCCAGAGAGGTCGGAAACCTGAGCGGCCAGGTTCTCCACGGCATGGCGAGCAGCAGACAATTCCTGCTCGTGTCTGCCGAGCATGGCTCCTTGGATCTCGACGGCAGTGTAACGAGCGTCTGAAGTCGCTGGGTCCATTCCTTGGTCGGTTCCTTCTGTCATGCAGGTGAAAGAGGACCCAAAAGCGACTTAACAGAAACAGAGTTTATTCAAGTCCAAACAGGGAATAACAGAAATCCTCTAGTCTGTAGAGGGGAATAACAAGAGAAGCGGCCACAGACTGCAGGTCGCTTCGGGTAGGCGCAGGCCGTAGTTGACAGAGACACCTGCTCACACGCAGCATCTGATGAAGGCAAAAAACACGACAGGACAGGGCGATACACAATCACAGCAAAAACACGACAGGACAGGGCGATACGCAATCACAGCATGGTGAATACTAAACAAGGAACCGACGGGACAGGAACGGAACACAAAGGAATAAATAGGGACTCTAATCAGGGGAAAGGATCGGGAACAGGTGTGGGAAGACTAAATGATGATTAGGGGAATAGGAACAGCTGGGAGCAGGAACGGAACGATAGAGAGAAGAGAGAGCGAGAGAGTGAGAGAGGGAGGGGGAGAGAGAGGGATAGAAAGAGGGAAAGAACCAAATAAGACCAGCAGAGGGAAACGAATAGAATGGGGAGCACAGGGACAAGACATGATAATAAATGACAAACATGACAAATAGTAGAGAGAATGATTTATTTCAGCTTTTATTTCTTTCATCACATTCCCAGTGGGTCAGAAGTTTACATACACTCAATTAGTGTTTGGTAACATTGCCTTAAACAATTTAAACTTAGGTCAAACGATTTGGGTAGCCTATCACAAGTTTCCCACAATAAGTTGGGTGGATTTTGGCCCATTCCTCCTGACAGAGCTGGTGTAACTGAGTCAAGTTTGTAGGCCTCCTTGCTTGCACATGCTTTTTCAGTTCTGCCCACACATTTTCTATAGGATTGAGGTCAGGGTTTTGTGATGGCCACTCCAATAACTTGACTTTGTTGTCCTTAAGCCATTTTCTCACAACTTTGGAAGTATGCTTGGGGTAATTATCCATTTGGAAGACCCATTTGCGACCAAGCTTTAACTTCCTGACTGATGTATTGAGATGTTGCTTCAATATATCCACATAATTTCCCCCCCTCATGATGCCATCTATTTTGTGAAGTGCACCAGTCCCTCCTGCAGCATACCACCCCCACAACATGATGCTGCCACCTCTGTGCTTCACGGTTGGGATGGTGTTCTTCGGCTTACCAGCCACCCCTTTTCCCTCCAAACATAACAATGGTCATTATGGCCAAACAGTTCTATTTTTGTTTATTCAGACCAGAGGACATTTCTCCAAAAAGTACGATCTTTGTCCCCATGTGCAGTTGCAAACCGTAGTCTGACTTTTTTTATGGTGGTTTTAGAGTGACTTTTTCCTTGCTGAGCGGCCTTTCAGGTTATGTCGATATAGGACTCGTTTTACTGTGGTTCTAGATACTTTTGTACCTGTTTCCTCCAGCATCTTCACAAGGTCCTTTGCTGTTGTTCTGGGATTGATTTACACTTTTCGCACCAAAGTACGTTCATCTCTAGGAGACAGAATGCATCTCCTTCCTGAGAGGTATGACAACTGCGTGGTCCCATGGTGTTTATACTTGCGTACTATTGTTTGTACAGATGTACGTGGTACCTTCAGGCATTTGGAAATTGCTCCCAAGGATGAATCAGACTTGTGGAGGTCTACAATTGTTTTTCTGAGGTCTTGGCTGATTTCTTTTGATTTTCCCTTGATTTCAAGCAAAGAGGCACTGAGTTTGAAGGTAGGCCTTGAAATACATCCACAGGTACACCTCCAATTGACTCAAATTATGTAAATTAGCCTATCAGAAGCTTCTAAAGCCATGACATAATTTTCTGGAATTTTCCAAGCTGTTTAAACTTAGTGTATGTAAACTTCTGACTCACTGGAATTGTGATACAGTGAGTTAAAAGTGAAGTAATCTGTCTGTAGACAATTGTTGTAAAAATTAATTAATTAATTAATTGTGTCATGCACAAAGTATATGTCCTAACCGACTTGCCAAAGCTATAGTTAGTTAACAAGAAATTTGTGAAGTGGTTGAAAAACTAGTTTTAATGTGTCCAACCTAAATGTATGTAAACTTCCGACTTCAACTGTAGATAGCCAATGAGCTGGGCTTTACAGGAGTATGCAATAACCCTATATTCTGCTAACCTTGTGCGACGGCAAGCCTTTCCCTTTGGACAAAAATTGCAAGAATATGGAGAGTTATGAAACCTGGGTGTTTTACAAATGTTGAACTTACAATATGGCTACTAATACTGGAAAAGCTAAATCAAAGTGCAAGTATACAGATTTGACGATATTCTTGCAGAAAAATGTCATGTAAATGTGTCCTTCACGATCTGCCCAAATGTTGCTCGGTGACTTCACACTAAATGTCATGTAGCTTGCTCATACTTCAAGTTATCAGTCTGAATCTTTGCACATACACTGCTGCCCTCTCTAGGACACCATCTGATTTACAACCATAGAGATGGCTAGATTTGGGACCTTTCTGTTGAATTTCAAATATGGTGGTAAACGGTTGTTCTTTTCTTCTACCAGATCTATTGTGTTAAATTCTCCTACATTCAATTCACATTTCCACAAACGTCATATTGTTTCCTTTCAAATGGTACCAAGAATATGCATTTCCTTGCTTTAGGGCCTGAGCTACAGGCAGTTCGATTTGGAAAAAATGAAAAAAGGGGGCTATCACTAAGAAGTTTTAACAATTATGTTATGAAGGTTTGGCTTGGAAAGTTTTTTCATTAGGTCAGAGAAAGCTGATGGTGTTGTGGACTGAGGTCCATAAGCGAAGGGAAAAAGGTGAGAGGAGGAGAGCACGTAGATGCAAGAAGGAATTATACAACAAAGAGATCATGCTGTTTGTATGTGGCTGCTATGAAAGTGAACTGTATTTGCGTGTGATCAGGGGTGTATAAATTCCACTAATTCTGTTTAAAAACATTTCTTAAACGGAAGCAAACAGAACGAAATTGGTATAAACATACCTGAATTTGTCCAATAAACTCTCGTTTGCAACTGTTGAACCTATGATTACACCCTAGATCAGCTAGATACAGGCAATAGTGTGCAAAGCGCTATTGAATGTGTTAATGTCTGTCACCTTGATTACTCAGATTTCTCTTGACCTGTGCACCTACTGTATGTTGTAAACTTTCATTCATAGGCTAGGTTGTATCAACCTCATTATGGGTATGGAATCAATTTGAGTATCATGCACTAGCTGTTACATTGAACTGGGTGAATGGAATATGAATGACAGTTATCCAATATGCTTTAGTAGAAATAAGGCCATGTTCATAAAAAATAATAATTGTATAAACGTCAAAGACAGCCACTGTTTAAAAGCTAAATGTGTGTAACCAGACTAAAGGATATTATAAGCAAGTATTTTTTTTTCTTCGACAGACAGACATACGCATTGACCAATGGTCTGTAGGGATGGAGAGTAGGCCGACCTGGCTACCTTTTACCTTGTGTTCGGAGTACCAACATTTTACTAGGCAAATTCATATATAGTATGTATTTCTTAACAGATTACATTACATTTTTTTTGTTCAAATTTTGTAGTGTATTCCCAAATGTTGTTTGTGTTTCCTTGTGCTGAAGGAGTTAAATCATCTTTGAAAGAACAACCTCATTAATCTCCCCCCAGTGAGGTATTTCGCGTCACCAAATAAAGACAAGATGCTTTCCAGGTGGACTCCATTGTTTTTCCATGTGTTTTTATGTGCACTGGTTTAGAGAAGATAAGTCGGAGCATGGACACATAGGTGCGGACACTATAGCATGGCTGTGGGTTCAAATCCTGCATTCACCTCATATGTGTGTTAACAGTAAGTTGCTCTCTGGATAAAAAAATATACTTTATATTATTATTGTCCCAGTCAGTGTGGTGCTAGGTTGGGACACCATCACAATTCTGCTGAGACAGAGGATGAAGGGGCTTAGTAGCAACAGGCCCTGTTTGAGTGGACAGGTTAAGAGCCAAAATCTCTCCCCCACCCTACTCTGTCTTTATCTGTCTACTAAATCCTTCTACTGCTGTAGACACTGTTCACAGGACAACTCCAGACTGTATATCTGGTCTCAGCAGTGGTTCTGTTGCACATGGTTTTATATGGTTCTTGATTGGTGGGTTGCTGCCAGTTAGACTAGGGAGTAGTCTAGGAACATGTTTGTAGGAAAGTATTTCATGTGATGTCCCTGACTATGCAAGTGGCAGTGACTAAACACACACCAAGATTTATCAATTATTCAGGCAGGTTTTATTTTTAGGTAGAAGCCAAAGAGAGTCTCTGGATCAGGAAATGCCCAAAATGCAACCAATAAAAAAAGGGAGACATTTGGCATAACTGCAGGCAACAGAGATATGGGTGTCTTTCCCTTTTAATTGTGGCTGATGTGTTGAGTGAGCACTGTGGGGGTACTTAACACAGTGTTGAAGTGACCAGGGGCCTCATTTATAAACATTGCATATGCACAAAATATGCCATGCAACAGTTTTCACGCAAAAGTTGCCATTTATAACATTTTACTCAACTTGATGTGAGAATGTGCTTATCTTCCCGCAAACTTTAGACCATGTGTAAGCACGGTTTCTAATGGTTGAAGTATTGCATTGCAAGAAGCCAAATGCAATAGCCGAGCCTTGTGAAATGGTGAAAATATAATGACACTCTTATTCCTAAAAAGAACATGAAGCTAATTACGCTTTAATAACAAGATGAAACCATCTGCCGTTCGTGAGAACAGCGATATTCTATGTATTTTATCTTTCCATTCTAAAATAATTAGAATTGGGCATCTATTGCCCTATTATTTGATTTCCATGATGTTGCAGAATAAATTCCTCAAATGTTCTGCAAATGTTCTGCCTGAAAACCTTATAAGCCTACAACAAGTAGGCTTAATCTCTTATTTAATTGGATCCACTTCACAGTAGTAAATAGATAAGCTAGTTGAAGTATTTTGCTCTATGCGATCCATTCCGAAGCACAGTTTAAGTAGAACAGAGGTTCACCTTTTCCATTGTCATTTGTAGGCTACGTCTGTTATTTAACATTTTCTCGAGTAGACAATATTTCATTTATAAACATAATACTATCATGTCATATTGTGATATGTATTGTGTATTATTTATTCTGCAATTGTTATGATAACCATTTTATAATAAATTCCTCACCGTTTATGGCTATGATGAGTAAATATTCCCGAAGTAACCATACAACAATTGACCATGCGTATCTAATTTAATTAGGTCAATCAGATGGGCAATCAATAATTTCAGGTGTTTGGTCTATGCGTCGGAAAGGGAGCGCGGTTTAGAACATACAGTAGAATTTAAGGAGCAGTGGTTACAAAGAGATTATTGGTTATTATGAACAACCGTAACATATGCAGGTTTTGGCTCATAGTGCCCTCTTGTGGCAGAATAGAGTAATTGGAAAAATGTAGTTCAAATTATTATTATTGTTTTTATTTTTTATTTTTTTATTTTTTTTATTCAGTAGCTTGTTTGCTAAATATTTCCAGATGCCGTGACTGAATTGACTGACTGTATTCCTCTACCATGTATGATGTGCTCAGCGAATATCTCCTGTAGAGACATAGATTTTTGTTTATATATTTCACTCTCTATGCAAATGTTAACATATGTTTCCCATACCAATAAAGCCCTTAAATTGAATTGATAGAGTAGGGGGCACGATGTGAGCCATGCATGACCCTAGAGAAGGGCTCCTTCCGGGTGGACCTCCACTCCACCCCACTGCAGCGCCCGCGAGACCAAGCAGTTTAACGTCCTGGTGGAGGGTACGCTCTTCGCACCCTCCAAGGCCAGCGACGACTCGGAGAACTGTGTTGACGGGGCGGCGAGAGAGAGACGGAGAAGAGGGCAAAGGGAGGAGAAGGAGAAGCGGCCGTCACACGGTGGGGGCTTCACTATAGACAACATCCAAGAGGAACGGGTGAAGTGAACGAGTGTGATGGGAGCCAGGATCAGATCACTACTCTGTGATATCAGATGCTCTCAGGCCTCCACATTAACTGATTATATTCGCCTAAGATATTGTAATTTAAAATAATAAGCAACTGTAATTTTAAATGTAGAACATTCGTTTATTTAAGACTGACCGCGTTGATTGTTTAAAGTGCTGCATTAGTGAATACTGCTTTTCAGATATCTTTTCAGGTAAATCGTTCAGATAAATTATGAGGATTGTTTGGACCAGATTAATAAGCTGTTAGATATTGTTTAATAATGAGATTATAGTTTTATCTAAAAAGTACTATAAGTAAAATGGTGGAACACCGACACAGACAACTTGTCAAAAATAAATAAATATTTATTTAAAACATTTATTCTCTGAAGAGATAATAATGACAAATCCACTCTGCATGCCAGCTGCTGTGTAATGTATGCCAAAACAAATCAATCGTCATAAAGGTTTGACAGGCTACTGTTTTTTGTTGTTGTTGGGTGTGACTGTGTGAGGATCTACATTCAATAGAAAAACAGGCCATCTGCCAAATGAGTACATTTATTATATCAATACTATCATTAAAATAGCAACGGGCTAAAGCAAATAGACAGTGCCTATAGAACGGCTACACACCCCTTGGATTTATTCACATTATATTGTGTTACAAAGTGGGATGAAAATGGATTTAATTGTATTTTTTGGTCAACGGCCTCCACAAAATACTCTGTAATATCAAAGTGGAAGACACCAATATACCTTGATTAGATAAGTACATAAGGCTTTGCATTTAGGCCAAAAAAGTGTATTCCTTTGCCATGTTTTAGTTGTTGCAGTATTACTTTAGTGCCTTTATACGTGTTTTGGATTATTTATATTCTGTATATTTATATTCTTCTTTTCACTCTGTCATTTAGGTCATTATTGTGGAGTCATTACAATGTTGTTGATCCATCCTCAGTCTTCTCCCATCACAGCCATTGAACTCTGTAGTTGTTTTAAAATCCCCAATGGCCTCACAATAACATCCCTAAGCAGTTTCCTTAATGTCCTGCAGCTCAGATGGACGACTGCATCTTTGATGTGTCCGGGTGGTTTAATACGTAATCCACAGCATAATTATTCATTTGACCATGCTTAAAGATATATTCAATGTCTGATTTGTTATTGTTACCCATCTTCCAATCACTGGTCATCTTTATGAGGCTTTCAAAAATCTCCCTGGTCTTTGTAGTTTAATCTGTGCTTCCAATTCAACACTTGGCTGAGGGACCTTACATATGTTGTATGTATGGAGGACAGAGCAAGGGGTAGTCGTTCCAAAATCATGTCAAGCCCTATTATTTCACACAGAGGGAGTCCATATAACTTATGTGATTTGTTAAGACACGTTTTACTTCATTTAGGCTATTACTTCTGCAGCTACTATGTTTTAGTTATTTCATTGTTATTCATTTGCAAAAATGTGTAGAATTTTCTTTTCACTTTGACATTAGGGAGTATTAATGGTTTTAAAAAATGTATAAAATATTTTTCTATCCCACTTTGTAATGCAAAATTCCAGGAGGTGCAGACTCTATAGGCGCTGCAAATATGAATCGAACAAGATCTAAATGTACTAAACACATATGGCTAAATGAAAATCAAGAACTTGAGAACAAAACAATTGCCCCAAGTCGTCCTGAGAGAGATAACGGCCAAACATGGATGGAAACATTCATATGAAACAAGGACACATTTTTTGCTGCCTCTAAATCGTCTTGATGTTTCCTTTCCTTGTCTCTTGGAAGTGACTGACTTCAGCTGCAGCCATGATAGAATGGGAATAATACTGTGCTTGATAATGATAATGCTGCTGGTGCTAGACATGTTGTACATTCTTTTCTGAGACCCAGTGTCCCTCTAGTGGTGGAAATATGCATTGACGTACTCCATGCACTTTTGGAGTACATGGATAAATGCTACGGTAACTGGTGTCTTGTTACCATGTATGTACATTACATTCTATGAGTTAGTTTCCCTGAGATGTTTGGCAGTAAAATGTTGACATTACATTTGCCTTCAAGCTAGCTCAGGTATGGCATGTGTACAGGTAGGTGCTGCTGATGGTCCAGTCTGGGGGGAAGTCCTGCAGCGGGTGGTTCTTCAGGTGTTTCTGCATGGCAGCCAGGCTGCTACAGAACTCCAGGCAGACAGTACACTGGTAGGGTGTGGCCCCGCCGTGGGTCCGCAGGTGCTTGATCATGGCTGAGTAGTCCCTTGACCGCTGGCCACACAGACGGCACTCAAACGGCTTCTCTCCTGGGGTTGACATTGAGAGTGAGCAGGCAAGCACATACACAATGACTGACAAATTGAAACACCCCCCCCCCACACACACAGGGGGATATAATACCTGTGTGTACCCGATGGTGTGTATCCAGTTGGTGTTTGAGACTGAACCTCTTGGAGCAGCGTTTACACTGGTAGGGCTTCTCTCCTCCCTGATCTCGCCGGTGGGACGGCAGTGACCTCTCCACCCTGAAGCTACGATCACAGTACTTACACCCCAGAGAAGTCTCACCTGAGCCTGGGGAGGAGAGAGCAACAAGAGGGGGTGGGGGTAGAATTGTAATCATTCCATGTCATATAAATTCCTTTTTTTCATTTAGTATTTTGTGATGAGTAACTTATAATTAGTTATAGTTAACTTTACATGAATGTACATTGTGTATACAGACAGAACCATCCAATGAACATCAGTATTAATAAACCTAGCTTAGCTCCATTTCTATTCTGTAATGCGTTTCTTCCCCTGATGTTCCCCCTGTGCTCCCCATTGCAGCCTGTATAATTGAGCGTATGGGTTAATTGTTTTCTCACACGTCTATATTTATCAGCACAATCATTGGTGGCCATTACCCGGTTAAACAATAGTGTCAGGCCAGAGTGATGACCTACTAATAGCACTAAAGGGTGATGTGAGCTCAGCCACATTGCATGCAGATTGATTTTCTGTAGGACAGGGGTCACACTCATGACTGTAAAGGCTCACTGTTGTCATAGCAGCAACCTTCTTCGCTCAACATTTTTTGTTGTCATCATTTGTGAAGATAAGATCAAAGATGACTTTTTTTTATATTACAGGGGGTATTGTATGAAATGGTATTATACAACTGTTATGAAGCATAATTGTAATTGGCACACACCTAGATAATGATAACTAAGACCTCCTTTTACCAGAGATAGTTCTATAAATACACCACATCCTTTCACGAGGTTCAAATTGACAAGAAGAACCTTGGTTTCCTCTCATCGTGTACCTTTGCATTTCTCTATAATCTGACCGAGGTGTGATTCTGAAGTACAGCTGTCAGCTCTCTAGCCCTTTGGTGTCAGTTGGTGATACTGTTTTACACAGTTACTATGGGGCTCTGTTGAACACATACAGGAGGGGGGGGGGGGGTGAGAGAGGGAGCGAGAGAGGTGGGGGAGAGCAAGGACCAAGACCACAATAAAGTGTTCACTCCTCTCTCACTACAATTCAGCCTGTTCTCAATTAGCTTCCTGTCCAAATCTTCCTTGGCCTCTCACTTAGAAAGCACAAACCTCTGACGTCTAAGTTTGATAAGTATCTCACTTATAGGGACTAAAATGATCAAGTCTGATAAAAGTGACCAGTTGAAGTCAGTGAAACACTCATTATTCAACTTAATCTGTTACTCTTGGCTGTCCATTCAATTTGGTGGAGACAATCAGTGGAGATAATCTTGAGTCACATGAATACGGTCTCTCAGTCGTACTGTAATGAGTGAGTGACAGTGCTAACCCCATCACACAAACACAGACTGTAAAGATGTGAGGATAATTTGACCACCCTACATAGAGTGAAAAAAAGATGTAAGCTTTTTTTCCCTTTGGCACTGTATCAAAACCACCAGAACATTGCAGAACGTACTGTTTGTTCTGCCAGCTTACCGCACTGCTGCACCGCCAGCACAAAGCCACAACACACTCACTCATTCTGTCTGTCTTTCTGTATCTCTCTCTCTCTTTTTCTCTCTCTCTCTCACACGCTCTTTCTCTCTCACTCTTTCTCTCTTCCCCCACTCTTTCTCTCTCACTCTCTTTCTCTCTCGTTCTCCCTCAGGCACTCTTCTCTCTCTCTCATGTTTCCTATATGCTCTGTCCCTATGACGATAGAGGTTAAGGGTCACACTTTGTTAGAAATGTCACTGCCATGTATCCATTAGAATATTAAGAATACAATCACGTCTTAGTTCTGTACAGCTCCAATACATTATTCACATTTTGAGATGATGCTTTTTGCAATGTACCCCTGTTAGAGGTCTAGTGAAAAAGCACTGAGTGGATGTTGTGACATTACAGTACCTGAGGGGTTGGTGCTTGAGGCCTGGAGCCATGAGCTGCCCAGGGGGACCTTGCTGCAGTGCTGACAGTCCTGGGTTCTTCCTGGATGCTCCTGGGAGTATCTGGCCCCATAGAAGACAGGTTCAAAATAAAACCTTATTTCAAGGACAAGAGTCAACGTAACTGTTGTAAGGCAAACACACGAGCATGGTGGTCACCGAGCCACTATTAGATAACCCAGTTGATGTGTTGCAATGAGTGTCATGCCAAAGCAGATTGATTTGCACACCACCTTTAGACATCCTGTCCTTCTCCCCGGCCTCTCCAACTCCAGGCTATATGTGTCATGTTTTGTCTTATATTGTCTTGTCATTTTGCTTTTCCTTCTGTTCGTTTTCCCCCTGCTGGTCTTTTTAGGTTCGTTCCCCTTTTTCTCTCTCCCTCTCCCCCTCTCTCTCTCTTCTCTCTATCGTTCCGTTCCTGCTCCCAGCTGTTCCTATTCCCCTAATCAATCATTTAGTCTTCCCACACCTGTTCCCTATCTTTTCCCCTGATTAGAGTCCCTATTTCTCCCCTTGTTTTCCGTTTCTGTCCTGTCGGATCCTTGTATATTGTTCACCGTGCTGTGTCTTTGTATTGCCCTGTCGTGTCGTGTTTCCCTCAGATGCTGCGTGGTGAGCAGGTGTCTGAGTCTGCTACGGTCAAGTGCCTTCCCGAGGCAACCTGCAGTTTATTATCGAGTCTCCGGTCAGTTCTCGTGATTACGAGTGGAATTGTTTTCTATGCTTTATTTACCGCTCCGATTTGTCTAGGAGTATTGCTATTTCCTTAAACTGGATTAAAGACTCTGTTTTCGCCAAGTCGCTTTTGGGTCCTCATTCACCTGCATAACAATATGTACCTGTCTATTGATGTCAAATGTAAGTACCCAACTGTCGTAGGCTGGGGTTCTGAGGAAGAGGCCAGGCGTTACAAATATACTGTATGTTTAGTGTCACATAGAAAAGGGACTTTCCACAGCATCTGACGCACGTTGTTAGCTCGACTGAAAAACCATAGGTGAATGATTTTTCAGAGATTAATGGAGGAGTGGTAACGCTCTTTGTGGCTCTAAAATCCCCCAAATAAACAAAAGTGACAAATCTGCTACAAAGTCTGCTAGATGGTTTCCTACGCTACCTAAATTAAATGGACACAGATATCAGATAAACCTCAGAGATCAACAACGGGAGGGAGGAGGAAGTCAGAGAGATGTTGACGACCGATTGTTTCAACACTGAAACAGGATCACATAAACACAGTTTTAAGAGTGCTTACACTCATTCTGTAGTACTTTGTAGTACTCTGATGTGAGCCACATGTTATTTCTGACCTAGGCGTCAAGGTGGTATCTAAGGGAGTGCAGTATGTATCATGTTATGCGTGTGTGTGTGTGTGTATGTGTGTGCAATGTGTATTACGGGGACCTTATACCAAATTGTGAACTGCATTTCTTTATATATATTGTTTTATTGGAATGTTCGTGTTAAATTTGTTGTCCTCAGGACTCAATGGACTCCCCTGATTAAATAAAAGTTAAATAAAAAAAATAGGCAGACATTGTTTAAGAACAGGACTGAAACAGCTTGTAACTGATCCGTAGTGGATCTGAATGTCTTTCATGGTTGATATTTGCAAGGGAGGAGAGTAATTAAGTGGGCTCCCCTTTAGATACTATGCAGAAAACTGATTTGTAGAGCCTTTCAATTACACCATACTGTACATCATGTCTCTGCATTAGAAAAGAGGAAGTAGCTTCACTGTAAAACCAGAAACGAGACAGTGTAATGCCACCATCAAGGGACAGACCACATAACATGACTTCAGCAGCTGTTCTGTGGTTTGGACACAGCTAATATGAATGACCATCTACATCCATAATATACATCATGTCAATATGACAGACAGGAGAGGGTTAACTGGAGACAGCGGAAACTCTGCTTGCAGGAAAGAACATTCACTCAGATCCACCCAAACGACAATGAGTCAGATAGCTGTGTCGATATGTGCTACTTAATGTAAGGAAATTAGGGGGATTCTGAACAATATTGTAGACATGAGAACAGGGAAAGAAGGAGAAGAATGAAGACCAAAACGTCTGTAGTATAAAACCCCTCCAGAGAGGTCTTACCTTTGCCCTTCCCCTAGTGCTCCACCTATCAACACTTTATCCATCGAGTCTCTTTTTCCCAGCAGACCTTGCTTCAGGATGTCTCCCAGCTCCCGAGACCCAGAGACCAGGGGGTGGTGGTATGGATGCAGGATGCCCGGGTAGCCCAGGACGGCGCTGTGGACCTGGGGCGGGCATGAGGACGTTAGCAGGGGGTACATGTGGGGAGAGGAGAGGTGGAAGGGATATGTCACCAGGTGCTGTGAGGGGTGAAGGGAAGAGGAACTGGCTGCTAGGATGTCGTTATAGTTCAAGGCCATCCTCCTCAGAGTGTTGACTTGGTGCCACATGACCCTCGACGCTGGGGGAGGAGGAGGGGGTTGGATGGTGGCAGCAGTGGTGGCGATGACACTGTCTCTGGATGGAGGCGGTGTGGTGGCCACTAGTGTGGGTGTGAGTGGCTTTGGCCTTTTTCTCTGTGGTGGTGATGAACCAGAGGAGTTGTCAGTGTCAGGAAGAGTGGGGTCCTCAGTGAATGGGCTGCTCTGGGGCTCCAGATCAATGGAGGGAATTGTCTGGGGATCCCCATCTTCTGGAATGTGACTTCCTTTCAGGGATTCTTTCTCATCTCTCTCCTCTGTTATCTGAAGTCTTGTTTCTGTCATTTCTCCAGTTTCTTTCGTTCCTCTCACTTCTCTTATTTCTCTCAACTCTCTTCTCTCTCTCGTCAAGCACCCCCGATTTCTCTTCAGCTGGCTGCGACACTGCTCCTCCAGGGAATGCATCTCCAGGAGCTTGGCGGCCCTCAGAAGCTGGGGCAGATCATCCACAGGGACCTCCAGGGTCTCGGTGTAGGCAAAGTCCAGGACCTGCTGGAAGGTGTGTGGAGAGAGGAGCTCCAGACTACAGTGGTGAGGTTGGTCGAGGCGATCGTGCTGGTCTGAGTATGCAGCCTGCAGGGTGAGCTGATGCTCCAGGGTTTTGCTAGCGCAGGCCAGCACCAGCCGATGGGCCCTGAACACATGGCTCTCCACTGAGATAACAGCATCACACAGCGTCCCCGAGCGACGCAGGACATCTGCCTGGCGCAGGAAGAGGGAGTACTGGGTGTTGTGAACTCGGATCATCTTAGAGGTATGGAGGAGGAAGGGAGGAGTGATGGGAAGAGAAGATTGGCAGGTGGATAGGAGATGGTTTGGAAACCGTTTGAGACAACGCCATTCAACCTATAGGAAAAAGGAGACCATGATCATTTTTTGTAATGTTTCTGAGAAATAAAAATAGCAGATAGCAAGTTGGAAAATGTATTTGTATAAATAGGTAAATTGCAGAGATTGCGGTTGTGATAAATAGATTATATCCCACGCCTGGTTCTTAGTGTTTTTCCATCGATGCCAGACGTTTAGGATGTTTTCAAGCTATCAGGGGTGAGAGAAGAGGGGGATGGAAACTCAGAGGGCAGATCATATCACCTGCTGACTTAGGTTCGGTTGATAACGTGCTGTTGGTTACTAGGGTTTTGGAAATTCATAACCCGAAAGGGACTGACACAATTTAAGAATGACTTAAAAAGTTCAACATTACAGGAGCAATTGACATGTCGACCATGTTACATATCAATAAATATTGAGTGGCATTTCATAGTCTGCAGCATGAAGTGAAATTAATCTCAAGAACATGTTGTAATAAATTATATCCATTTATGATATTATCTTTAAGTCCATTTCCCCTGAAGTCCTTGCGTGGCAATCTGTGGCTTAAAATGTCTATTTCATTTCTGTGGTTGATGAAGTACAGCATATTTCACAGATGTTTTTAGCACATCTTATATCTGACCTCTGTAGTAAAAATAAGTGGCGGAGGCTGTATGTCTGGTTGACGTGTGGAAATGTTATGTTTCATGTCAGCTTCGAAATGAATCTCTCAGCTATACGCTCAGAAGCCACAAACCTCCTCAGAATATGACACTATGACTAATGCCAGTACACACAGGCTTCACAGACAGACGACAAGTTTGTTTGATCAACAACAACCTATAGTGTACTGTCATTTGGTTTAGATAGGCATCTACAGTTGTAACAGTGTGCTGTATGAGGTATAAATCACATTGTGCTATTGGAACATGCAGTCTTGATATGACAGGATTGTGTCGAAAAGTGGATTAACCGCAGTTCTGGGCTATATTGTGCACAATCCTACTAAACAGCAGTGGTGGAAAAAGTACTCAATTGTCATACTTTGGTAAAAGTAAAGATACCTTAATAGAAAATGACTAAAGTAAACGTGAAAGTCATCCAGTAAAATACTACTTGAGTAAAAGTCTAAAAGTATCTGGTTTTAAATGTACTTAATTACAATGGTGGAAAAAGTACTAAATTGTTATACGTAAAAAGTACAACAAAATGCTTTTTCTATGGGGTAGAGATCTGGAGACTGGCTGGGCCACTCCGGGACCTCAAAATGCTTCTTACGAAGCCACTCCTTCGTTGCCCGGGTGGTGTGTTTGGGATCATTGTCATGTTGAAAGACCCAGCCACGTTTCATCTTCAATGCCCTTGCTGATGGTAGGCTTTGTTACTTTGGTCCCAGCTCTCTGCAGGTCATTCACTAGGTCCCCCTGTGTGGTTCTGGGATTTTTGCTCACCGTTCTTGTGATCATTTTGACCCCACGGGGTGAGATCTTGCGTGGAGATTATCAGTAGTCTTGTATGTCTTCCATTTTCTAATAATTGCTCCCACAGTTGATTTCTTTAAACCAAGCTGCTTACCTATTGCAGATTCAGTCTTCCCAGCCTGGTGCAGGTCTACAATTTTGTTTCTGGTGTCCTTTGACAGCTCATTGGTCTTGGCCATAGTGGAGTTTGGAGTGTGACTGTTTGAGGTTGTGGACAGCTGTCTTTTATACTGATAACAAGTTCAAACAGGTGCCATTAATACAGGTAACGAGTAGAGAACAGAGGAGCCTCTTAAAGAAGAAGTTACAGGTCTGTGAGAGCCAGAAATATTGCTTGTTTGTAGGTGACCAAATACTTATTTTCCACCATAATTTGCAAATAAATTCATTAAAAATCCTACAATGTGATTTTCTGGATTTTTTTTTCTCATTTTGTCTGTCATAGTTGAAGTGTACCTATGATGAAAATTACAGGCTTCTCTCATCTTTTTAAGTGGGAGAACTTGCACAATTGGTGGCTGACTAAATACTTTTTTGCCCCACTGTAGCTGTCCTGCCTGAGCATTCGAAATATAATGAGTACTTTTCTGTGTCAGAGAAAATGTATGGGAGTAAAACGTACATATTGTCTTAAGGAATGTAGTGGAGTAAAAGTAAAAGTAATAAATATAAATAGTAAAGTACAGATACTGAAAAAATCTACTCAAGTAGTACTTTAAAGTATTTTACTTAAACCACTGCAAAACAGGTTAAAACTTACTTTATTTTTGAACTCATTAAAACCCCCTTCCTTAAGAAATCCAAGTGGTCAGTTATGTGTGTGATGTGTGGTTGTGTATCCTCTATTCTGCCCCTCCAGCTGACCTGTCTCTGAGAGAACTGTCCCATGGAGCACTTTGGCACAGTAACCTCTGCTCAGTACAGTAACTCTATTTCTATCCGCAGACGGCGACAGTCGATAAGATCGAAAGTAGACATACCGGTACTGAAATGGCAGCAATTTAATATCATCGTTACTGTAATGGATGCTTAATCTCTTTACAACACACACATAGTCAAACAAAGTGTCAGTTCCACTCTCAAAAGTATGAACTCAATATTTTAAGTAATAAATTCCTTTATTTGCTTACTAAACACACAAAATGTGATTTGTTTGCTGAATGGGTCTATAGACCCCAGAGTGAAAATACAAAAACTAAAACTAACAACTAGAGTATACTGATGGCCATGGACAACTGTTATATGATGCCTCTGTTTGGCCTCTGTAATGGCCTCTGTATTATTATAGATTATATCATATTATAAACTGGGTAGTTCGAGCCCTGAATGCTGATTGGCTGAAAGCCATGGTATATGAGACCGAATACCACAGGTATGACAAAACATTTATTTTGACTGTTCTAATTATGTTTGTAACCAGTTTATAATAGCAATAAGGCACCTCAGGGGTTTATGGTGTATGGCCAATAAAGGGAAAGGGGGATACCTAGTCAGTGGTACAACTGAATGCATTCAACTGAAATGTGTCTTTGACATTTAACCCAACGTCTGAATCAGAAAGGTGCGGGGGGCTGCCATATACCACGGCTCTGTGTTGCGTCGTGCCTAAGAACAGCCCTTAGCTGTGGTATATTGACCATATACCACCCCCCCCCCTATCCCCTATCGTATTTATGCACCAGATGATGGATTCACATTGTCCACAAATGTGCAATACATTATCCTTGCCAAGACACAAACATACAAAGGCCAATCATTCAAGGCTCAATAATGCTGGTTATTGGTGGTGGGGACACAACAGATCATAGAAATCATCATATTCGGATTTAAATGTTGTTGCTAAACTTTCTGTATGCAACATGAGGGATCACACAATCACATGTTTGAATTTCTTATTGTTGAGAAGCAACTGCTTTAAGTTAATTGAATTAAATTACATTGAACACCCTTCTCGAAAATGACAATGAAGTTCATGCGTAAGTGAAACTGCAGATTAGCAGTTATCGTACAATGTATTCCAGCATCATTTCATCCCTATTTGTATTGGTACAGTAATACTTTATAGGGTGAACATTTGTAGAACATCTTTACTGACATTAATTTGACTATTCACTGTATATTAGAGAATTGTATGAGTGCATTTAAAAAAATTATATTATATTATTTCCACCAGTAGGACATCAAGTCACGACAGAAATTATTGATAAAGATGAGCAGAAAATACTGTACAAAATACATAATACAAATACTAAGCTATATTGTATGCTGAAAAAAGGGGAAATCCAATTTTTTTCTACTAATACAATTTTGCTCACAGAAAGAGATTTTGTTGAACAATACTTTTTTTCTTCTTAAAAAGATAGGGGTCACAATTATTGACACCTCGGTTTTAAATAATCCAGCACCCTCCCTTTGTGCACCCTGCCTTTGTGAGGATAACGGCACTGAGCCTCTTTCTGAAATGTTTTATGAGATTGGAGAACACATTGGGATGAATCTTAGACAACTCCAACATACAGAATCTTTCCAGATCATTGAAATCCTTCCATCTGTGCTAATGGAGTGAGTTCCCTCTTCAATTCAAACCACAGGTTTTCAAAGGGGTTCAAGTCCAGAGACTGAGAGAGCCATTGAAAAATGCTGATTTTGTGGTCAATTAACCATTTCTTTGTGGAATTTGATGTGCGATGGGAGTTATTGTCTTGCTGGAAGATCCACTTCTGGCCAGGTTCCAACCTCCTGTCAGATGCAACCTGGATTTAGTCTAAAATGTCCTGGTTCTGGGTAAATGTCATGATGCCATTGACCTTAACAAGGGCCCCAGGACCAGTGGAAGCAAAATAGACCCATAACATCAAAGATCCACCTCCATATTTTACAGTAGGTATGCAGTTCTTTTCTGTTTATCACATCCTTCTTGCGTGGCCAGACATGTCTACTTTCATGTCATCTGGCCATGGCACAGTAACTCCAAGCACACATAACATTCCACATAGAAATGGTTAATTGACCACAAAATCAACATATTGCAATGACCATCTCTGTCTCCGGACCTGTGGTTTGAATTGAAGAGGGCCATAAGCACAGACAAAGGATGTCAATTATCTGGAAAGATTCCGTATGGAGGAGTAGTCTAAGATACCTCCCAATGTGTTCTCCAATCTCTCCTAACATTTGAGAAAAGCACTCGGAGCCGTTGTCCTCACAAAGGGAGGGTACCGGAGTATTCAAAACAGGGGTGCCAATCATTATGACCCCTATCTTTTTGAGAAATAAAATATTAGTTGTTAAACAAAATATATTTTTCTGAGCAATTGTATTAGTAAAAATACTATCATTTTAAAATCTTCGCAGCATAGCTTGTATTTATTTTATTCAGTATTTTTTGCTAATCTTTATCAGGGTGCCAATAATTTGAATCACGACTGACATGCGTTTACAGAAGTAAAATGCATTATTATTATTATTGACATCTAGGACTATTGCAGGTAGAAATGTTACATGCAGAACCTTTATTAACAACAGCTTGATCCACCATCAATGCAATCATCCATACAAACTAATCGATCCACAAAGTTGAATGAGTAGATCTTCCCTGGTTATACGCATACAGGACAGTACCATCAGAAATCAGGTACTGATGGCGATATGATTACTGAATATCACACATACAGTAGCGGGCTACAGACAGACATTAGGCCTACAGTATGCAGGCCTCAATATTACCACAAGCAAATCTACATGTCCTCAATAGCCTATAAAGCTAAGGGGAAAACCTAGTGTGCACTGACATACCTTCAACATCCTCTGACAACACATGAAAAACCAGAGGGCCTCTCCTCTATTCATATGTAAAGGCTGGAGTTGCATGTGAGGAACCTTTTGAAGCTAAAAACCACAGAGACACCAGCTAGATGACAGGATCAACAGAGAGGAGATAGTGAAGAGAAAGATTTAGAGAAAGAGAGAGAGAGATAAAAAAATGGAGACCATGCAGGGACGGAAAGTGTAGTAAAGCAGAGGTGTTCAGTGTGATGGAGAGACTCACCAGTTCACCAGTGACTCAACCCACCCACTGTGGAGAGTGTCGACCCTACACGCATTGTGGCCTGGCTGTTGAATGACAGGGTTGGCTGGGTGTCCGTTTAGGTAAGGGAAAGGGTGGTTACCTCTTCTCTCTTCTCAGTCCCTCCTCTTAACCTCATCTGGCCCTGATTGGTCTGTCATGGGAGCACCAGTGAGATATGATTGGTTACTACAGTATACAGAGTTGAACTGGCTATACTATTGATCTTGGTTGATTATCTCGTTTCAAAATAATGTGTTAGGCTGAGACTGACAGTTTGAAATGTAGCTATGCACAGGTTATGCCAGAGTAATCCCTTTAATCATATTTCTGATCTTATCCTAAAAGGCACAAACATTTATTCATTTTTTCCCACCCACATCACAGTCGCAGGTTACTGAAATGTTGTAATGGGCTGAAGTACAGTGCTCAGAGAACCATTTGCACTTTGTTTAGCTTTGACAGGATGTTGAACGCCAGAGAGGCCGGAGATGTTGTAACAACATAGAACCCAACTACAACCTGTCTACCTGAAATAGCACATGCATTAGCCTGATGGTGCAGCATTTCATGTGCGTGTGAGATGGATAATGTGAAAACTATTATCATTAATGATATAGGCATGTAGGCTTCTACTGTGGGGTCAATGGTCAGACCTTGCACTCTTTACAATGCATGCAGCATCTTTAGTAGTACGTTATACAGTAGTGAAGCGTGGAAATGTAAGGCTCTGTTTTTCAAAGATATTTATGTTGATTAAAGGACCATTTCAGTCACAATTCAGTTTTCCTATATTTTGTATCATATTATATAGCTGATGAAACTAACACTGTAAAAGTGTGAATAAATTTGATCAGTGTTATTTCCTGATATTTGCTGGTTGAAAATACAATCAACACAGGACCTAAAAGGCAGGTTTTCGCATGGGTGGAGTTTCGGCTTGGCTGGTGACATCACCAGGTGGTAAATTACTTAATAGATCAATCACAACGAGAGTTCCAAACTTCTCTGCAAATAACAGCTATTTTTCCTCTCCCTACTCAGACCACTCCCAGACAGTCTTAGCTAAATTCTTGTTTGAGAAATCTTGTATATTCTTTTTGACCATTTGAATTGAAAACTATTACAGTAAGGTATCTCATTGTTACCCAGAAATGATTTGATATTGATATAAAAACATCTGCATTGGCCCTATAAATGAACCTCCATTGTGTTGAGAAGACATACTGTAGTATGGAGAGTCTGGACCAATCATTCGTTCTGGACTATGCCGGATATTTCTTCAATTTTACTAAGAGAGTGGGTGGGGGGGTGAGAGGGACACTTAACCATCTGAATGGTCCAGTGGTTTCCCTTTCACCCCTACTCCTTCACCCCGAACGCCTGTTTTTGCATATCTGCCCAACGGCCAACGGCTTTCCGAGACAGAAAGAGCAACGATGACACACACGGGGGGAAACCATGTCAACTTTAGTGTCAAAGCCTTATGTTCCCTGCCTAATCCTCCTCTATTGGTCCACACAAAGATAAGCTGCATTTAGAAATTGTTTTTTTTACAGGACAACTTTTTTCAGCAGAGAAGATAATCATGTGATTTGATTGATCCGATTGATCCAAAATGTAACTTTCTGAAAAGCCTTTCTGGATGTGCATGTTGCCTGTTTAAACAGAAGTAACACAAACACCATGATGAAGTGCAGTAGGCATTCCATTTGAAGTGATGGAGGTGTTGGTGGCCACCTCGCATCTCCCTTAGTTAGTCATCATCAAACACTCCTGTTGTTGGGGTTAACCACAAGGTGGTCTATTCATCACATTATTTAGATCACAGATAATAGAAGGTCTACAGGTAGGTGTCAAGAAACACACCTACACATCTTCCTCACAGGAAAGAAACACTTTTCCAGAAGAAAACTATTCACATTGTGCGAGAGTTAACTGAGTGAGAGAGTTAACTGAGTGAGAGAGTTAACTGAGTGAGAGAGTTAACTGAGTGAGAGAGTTAACTGAGTGAGAGAGTTAACTGAGTGAGAGAGTTAACTGAGTGAGAGAGTTAACTGAGTGAGTGAGTGTGAGTGAGAGAAAGAGAGAATTACTTGACAGATTGTAAATAATTAACACAAAAACAGAGCAAACTGGAATGCTATTTGTCCCTAAACAGAGAGTACACAGTGTCAGAATACCTGACTACTGTGACTGACTCAAACTTAAGGAAAGCTTTAACAATGTACAGAATCAGTGAGCATGGCCTTGCTATTGAGAAAGGTCCTCATAGGCAGACCTGGCTCTCAAGAGAAGACAGGCTATGTGCACACTGTCCACAAAATGAGGTGGAAACTGAGCTGCACTTCCTAACCTCCTGCGAGATTTATGACCATATTAAAAACACGTATTTTCCTCAGATTACACAGACCCACAAAGAATTCGAAAACATATCACATTTTGATGAACTCACATACAGTTGAAGTCGGAAGTTTACATACAACTTACCCAAATACCGTTAAACTCAGTTTTTCACAATTCCTGACATTTAATCCTTGTAGAAATCCCCTGTCTTAGGTCAGTTAGGATCACTACTTTATTTTAAGAATGGGAAATGTCAGAATAATAGTAGGGAATGATTTATTTCAGATTTTATTTCTTTCACCACATTCCCAGTGGGTTAGAATTTTACATACACTCAATTAGTGTTTGGTAGCATTGTCTTTAAATTGTTTAACTTGGGTCAAATGTTTTGGGTAGCCTTCCACAAGCTTCCCACAATAAGTTGGGTGAATTTTGGTCCATTCCTCCTGACAGAGCTGGTGTAACTGAGTCAGGTTTGTGGGCCTCCTTAATCACACTCTTTTTCAGTTCTGCCCACAAATTTTCTATAGGATTGAGGTCAGGGCTTTGTGATGGCCACTCCAATACCTTGACTTTGTTGTCCCTAAGCCATTTTGCCAAACTTTGGAAGTATGCTTGGGTCATTGTTCATTTCGAAGACCCATTTGTAACCAAGCTTTAACTTCCTAACTGATGTCTTGAGATGTTGCTTCAATATGTCCACATAATTTTCCTTCCTCATGGCACCATCTATTTTGTTAAGTGCACCAGTCCCTCCTGCAGCAAAGCACCCCACAACATGATGCTGCCACCTCATGCTTCATGGTTGGGATGGTGTTCTTCGGCTTGCAAGCTTCCCACTTTTTCCTCCAAGCATAACGATGGTCATTGTGGCCAAACAGTTATATTTTTGTTTCATCAGACCAGAGGACATTTCTCCAAAAAGTACCATCTTTGCCCCATGTGCAGTTGCAAACCGTAGTCTGCTTTTTTTAATGGCAGTTTTGGAGCAGTGGCTTCTTCCTTACTGAGTGGCCTTTCAGGTTATGTCGATATAGGACTCGTTTTACTGTGGATATAGATACTTTCCTCCAGCATCTTCACAAGGTCCTTTGCTGTTGTTCTGGGATTGATTTGCACCAAAGTACGTTCATCTCTAGGAGACAGAACGCGTCTCCTTCCTGAGCGGTATGACGGCTGCGTGGCCCCATGGTGTGTATACTTGCGTACTATTCTTTGTGCAGATGAATATGGTACCTTCAGGCATTTGGAAATTGCTCCTAAGGATTAACCAGACTTGTGGAGGTCTACAATTTTTTTTCTGAGGTCTTGACTGATTTCTTTTTACATTCCCATTATTTCATACAAAGAGGCACTGAGTTTGAAGGTAGGCCTTGAAATACATCCACAGGTACACCTCCAATTGACTCAAATGATGTCACTTGGCCTATCAGAAGCTTCTAAAGCCATGACATAATTTTCTGGAATTTTCCAAGCTTTTTAAAGGCACAGTCAACTTTGTGTATGTAAACTTCTGACCCACTGGAATTGTGATACAGTGAATTATAAGTGAAGTAATCTGTCTGTAAACAATTGTTGGAAAAATTACTTGTGTCATGCACAAAGTAGATGTCCTAACCGACTTGTCAAAACCATAGTTTGTGAACGAGAAATTTGTGAAGTGTTTGAAAAATTAGTTTTAATGACTCCAACCTAAGTGTATGTAAACTTCCGACTTCAACTGTATGTATTGGGTGAAATACCACAGTACAATCACAGCAGCAAGATGTGTGACCTGTTGCCACAAAAAAGGGTAACCAGTGAAGAACAAACACCATTGTAAATACAACTCATATTTATGTTTATTTATTTTCCATTTTCTTCTTTAACTATTTGCACATCGTTACAACACTCTATATAGCTATAATATAACATTTCAAATGTCTCTCTTCCTTTGGAACTTTTGTGAGTGTAATGTTTACTGTTCATTTTACATTGTTTATTTAACTTTTGATTATTATCTATTTCAGTTGCTTTGGCAATGTAAACATATGTTTCCCACGCCACTAAAGCCCTTTGAATTTAGTTGAGAGAGAGAGAGAGTTAGCGTTCGAGCTCCTGTGTCATGCTCTGAGACTACTTCACTGTTTGGTGTTGAAATGACTTGAACTCAAACCACCGGACTGTCTCGTCTACTCTATGTGGCTGTGAGTGATTATGAGTGGTCCCTCGAACCAAACACAGAAATGTCACCCTTTCAGATACCCGGGCAGAGACAGCGAGAGATGGTGTATGAGGCTGTTCTTTACGGTCTCTTATACAGTAATAGCAAGAGTACCTCTCCCCCACATCCCACCCCCTAACACCTGCTCATCCTCTACTGCCAGTTTAACATTCACTACACTCACCCTGAGCCTATGCTGACTCACTGGTATGTGTCACTGGAGTGTGTGTGTGTGTGTCTAGTCTTTATCAACCAAACCAATGTAAGTGGAATGTCTGCATGGTTGCTGACATAGTCGTCCATTCAGCAAATCTGTCACTTTGCTACACATGTTTATTCCAGTTCTCCTAGTCCCAGGTGACCTGGATGACAACACCTATATTTCAGTCATCACTCAGATGAGACAAACTCACTGTTAATTCTCCCTTCTTTGATCTGAGTCTCTTGACACATATTTGTTTCTGTTATAAACAGTTTTATATTGTCTCTGAATGAATCAAAGAGTCCATGAATGAAAAGCAGGAGTAGCAGGTGAGATGTTAACAGAAGTGATAAGGTCGCCACCGCTGAATGTGATGCTACGTTGTTACAGTACACTACAACACAACACGGTAAATGCCTGTGTCTGAGTACTTCAGAGGAACAACTACCAAGATGACTGTGACTTACACAAAATGCATGAATGGCAAACTGTCAGTGTACGGCCACAGACCCTGTTCAGAGTAATCTGTGTATACAGGTCTTACTGTTAGTAGAGCAGAGGCGCCTCAAAGTTGTGATGTAGTAGAGGTGAAGCTGCAGTGAGAAATAAAGGGGACAGGTCGGTGAAATTCTCTCTAATTTGTGGGTGATGGTGGAGATGACAATGAGAGCCTGTACACATTGACTATCAGGTGGATCATAGCCTGGGAACTACGTTAGAGACTGCTGAAGATATTTGGTCTTGTGTCTAATGTATACTAATGCAACTACTGCAATTCCAGTGCATTCGGAAAGTATTCAGACTCTTTGACTTTTTCCACATTTTATTACATTACAGCCTTAATCTAAAATATATATAATAATATAATAATATATGCCATTTAGCAGACGCTTTTATCCAAAGCGACTTACAGTCATGTGTGCATACATTCCCTCATCAGTCTACACATAATACTCCATAATGACAGAGCACATTTTTTGGTGCAAATTTATTACAAATATAAAACATAAATGATTTACTTAAGTATTCAGACCTTTTGCTATGAGACTCAAAATTGAACTCAGGTGCATCATATTTCCATTGATCATCCTTGAGATGTTTTTACAACTTGATTGGAGTCCACCTGTGGAAAATTCATTTGATTGGACTTGATTTGGAAAGGCACACACCTGTCTATATAAGGTCCCACAGTTGACAGTGCATGTCAGAGCAAAAACCAAGCCATGAGGTCGAAATAATTATCTGTAGAGCTCAGAGACAGGATTGTGTTGAGGCACAGATCTGGGGAAGGGTACCAAAACAATTCTGCAGCATTCTGCAGCATTGAAGGTCCCCAAGAACAGTGGCCTCCATCATTCTTAAATGGAAGAAGTTCCTAGACCTGCCTTGATCAGGGAGGTGACCAAGAACCCGATGGTGACTGACAGAGCTCCAGAGTCCCATTGTGGAGAAGGGAGAACCTTCCAGAAGGACAACCATCTCTGCAGCACTCCACCAATCAGGCCTTTATGGTAGGGTGGTCAGACAGAAGCCACTCCTCAGTTAAAGGCACATGACAGCCCGCTTGGAGTTTGTCAAAGGGCACCTAAAGGACGCTCAGACCATGAGAAACAAGATTCTCTTGGGGTTATATCCTTCCTGTTTGGCCCTGTCCGGGGGTGTCCTCGGATGGGGCCACAGTGTCTCCTGACCCCTCCTGTCTCAGCCTCCAGTATTTATGCTGCAGTAGTTTGTGTCGGGGGGCTAGGGTCAGTTTGTTATATCTGGAGTACTTCTCCTGTCCTATTCGGTGTCCTGTGTGAATCTAAGTGTGCGTTCTCTAATTCTCTCCTTCTTTCTTTCTCACTCTCGGAGGACCTGAGCCCTAGGACCATGCCCCAGGACTACCTGACATGATGACTCCTTGCTATCCCCAGTCCACCTGGCCATGCTGCTGCTCCAGTTTCAACTGACCTGAGCGCTAGGACCATGCCCCAGGACTACCTGACATGATGACTCCTTGCTGTCCCCAGTCCACCTGGCCATGCTGCTGCTCCAGTTTCAACTGTTCTGCCTTACTATTATTTGACCATGCTGGTCATTTTTGAACATTTGAACATCTTGGCCATGTTCTGTTATAATCTCCACCCGGCACAGCCAGAAGAGGACTGGCCACCCCACATAGCCTGGTTCCTCTCTAGGTTTCTTCCTAGGTTTTGGCCTTTCTAGGGAGTTTTTCCTAGCCACCGTGCTTCTACACCTGCATTGCTTGCTGTTTGGGGTTTTAGGCTGGGTTTCTGTACAGCACTGAGATATCAGCTGATGTACGAAGGGCTATATAAATACATTTGATTTGATTTGAATGGTGCATCATCAAAGTATTGAGTAATGGGTCTGAATACTTATGTAAATGTAATATTTCAGTTTTGATTTTAAATAAAAAATAAACCTGTTTTTGCTTTGTCATTATGGGGTATTGTGTGGAGATTGATGAAGAAAAAACTAACAATTTAATCGATTTTAAAATAAGGTCTGAATACTTTCTGAATGCACTGCAGATGTATGATTTTTTAACATTTCGTAACTGTAGTGTTGTATTGATCATTGGGCAGGGAAAGTTGGTACAGACAGACATTGACCCATTTGCACAGGATCATTTGTATAGGGACCATACCTTGTATAGCCCTGGTCAATAAGCTCTTGCCAATAATAGCACTGGTTCAACTAAAATAGAATGTTATTTGTCAAATGCTTCGTAAACAACAGGTGTGGACTAACCGTGAATTATGGGCCCTTCCCAACAATGCAGAGAGAAAGACAATAGAGAAATAGAAGTAAAACACGTAATAATAAAAGATAGACAATGAGTAACGATAACTTGCCTATATACCAGAGGTACCAGTACTGAGTGGATGTGCAGGGATACGAGGTAATTGAGGTAAGGGTATTGTGTGGAGATTGATGATTGATGTACATATAACTAGGAATAAAGTGACAGATGGTCAACAGTAGCAGCAGCGTATGTGATGAGTCAAAGAAGTTAGTGCAAAACAAATGTGCTAATGTTCCCTTGAGCAAGGCACTTAACCCCAATTTCTCCTTAAGTCTGGATAAGCACGTCTGCTTAATGAGAATCTCAACCAAGACAGACTGTGTGTAACTAACACCACATTAGGTGTGGGATCAGACAGGGACAATAGCATCATGTGCAAAGGTTTCAATGGAACCAAGAGGTGGTGTGGTTCCTGACAAGGAGGTAGAGAACATTTCACCATGTAGCTGGCTAATGTGCATGCACCATAACCACAATTCATGACACAAGCCTGAATACAGAAAACACATTTTCCATGACACCTCTTTTTTTTCAGTCTAGCTGTCTGAACCCAATAGGCCAGAGATCCCCAGCCTTTGGTCAAATCTGGTGTTCAGTGAAAATCTTTCCAGTGGAACCCCAGCTTGTTTCTGTAGTCAATGTTTGAGTAAGTGTGGAATCCTTGAGATAACAGGCAGCCAGTTAGTAGTCCTTATGGTACAAGAGAACTGATGATATCTACTTTCAGCTAAAACTCGTCTCCTTACAGTCTTAAAGTGATAGTTCAAGTTTTTAGCATGGTACTAGCATTATAGGCTTCTATTTTTATATGTAGTTTTGACTTCAGTTGATTTACTAAATACTTTCTTAACACTTATGTTTCTTAAAACCGCATTGTTAGTTAAGGGCTTGTAAGTACGGGGGGGATCTACTAAGCTATGTGGAATTGTTTTAAGAAGGTCATACCAAGGATCATTTTGCTATTTGATTTTGAATTTTAAGACCCCCTTAAGTAATAAAAATATATATTTTATGAAAAATTATTTTGGCTCTTACTGCTATTATCCCATAGAAACGCATTGAATGAGAGATTGACTACATGGAACAACAGATAGAACAACAGATTTAAAAAAAATCAAAAGGAAGTTTGTTCTGAAGTGTCTGTCCTATTTCTGAGTGATATACAGTGGGGCAAAAAAAGTATTTTGTCAGCCACCAATTGTGCAAGTTCTCCCACTTAAAAATATGAGAGAGGCCTGTAATTGTCATCATAGGTTCACTTCAACTATGACAGAAAAATGAGAAAAAAAATCCAGAAAATCTCATTGCAGGATTTTTAATGAATTATGGTGGATAATAAGTATTTGATAATAAGTATTTGGTCACCTACAAACAAGCAATATTATTTTAATGAATTTATTTGAAAATAAATTAATTAAAAATCCTACAATGTGATTTTCTGGATTTTTTTTCTCATTTTGTCTGTCATAGTTGAAGTGTACCTATGATGAAAATTACAGGCCTCTCATCTTTTCTTAAAGAAGAAGTTACAGGTCTGTGAGAGCCAGAAGTCTTACTTGTTTGTAGGTGACCAAATACTTATTTTCCACCATAATTTGCAAATAAATTCATTAAAAATCCTACAATGGGATTTTCTGGATTTTTTTTCTCATTTTGTCTGTCATAGTTGAAGTGAACCTATGATGAAAATTACAGGCCTCTCATCTTTTTAAGTTTTAATGTCTTTTTCCCTTAAGTCTCATCTTCAATCAATTAAATGCACTTGATAACTTTCCACTTTTTGGCCCTGAAAAACTCCCTAGTTGCTATGGCCGTATGTTTGGGGTCATTGTCTTGCTGTATGAAGAAGCGCCATCCTATGAGTTTGGAGGCATTTGCTTGTACTTTAGGACAGGGGTTCCCAAACGTTTTTGCCTGACCCACCAATTAGGGGGTCATGACCCACCATAAGGGTTGAGCGGTAAAAAAAACATACACAGACCAAGTATATTATCTTGGCTGCGGACAGAACATTTTGCAGTTTCAAAGCTAATCTCCTGCAATTCCACACATCCTGCCATCGAGCTGAAAGAACATTTAGCAATTTTCAAGTCCATTTCCTGCAATTCTATTCATTTTACCATGGAGTTGAGATAATTGTTTTAAGTTTTTCAGCTAATGTCCTACAATTCTATGCATTTTGACATGGCGGGTGTCTAGCTTTTATTTTGTCGTTTGTAAATTCTGAAAGATTATAGGCTATTATTGAAAAATGTATTGGTTCATTATCTTTTCTACGTACTTTCTATTTGGTTTTAGTCATTTAAGTTTACACTGAAAACATTTTTCTATGTTATCCCGCGACCCACCTGGACCCCTGCCGCGAACCCACAAGTGGGTCCCGACCCACAGTTTGGGAACTACTGCTTTAGCAGACCAGATGTTTCTGTACACTTCAGAATTCATTCTGCTGCTGCCGTCAGCAGTTATATCATCAATGAAGACAAGTGAGCCAGTTCCAGTGGCAGCCATACAGGCCCAAGCCATTACACCCTCTCCGCCATATTTCACAGATGAGGTGGTATGGATCTTGGGAAGTTCATTTTTTTCTCCACACTTTCCTCTTGCTATCACTCTGGTACATGTTGGGGTTTGTCTCATCTGTCCACAAGACCCTTTCCATGTCATCCACTTTTGGGTCTCCCATGGCCTACCAGGCTGTATGCGATTGCTGAGCTCACCAGTGCTTTCTTCCTTTTTAATGATGTTTAATGTTCCAAACTTTTGTTTTTAGTAAGCCTAAGGTTTTGGTTATGTTTCTGATATATTTTTTCAGCTGGATTTTTCAGCCTCATAATGGCTTCCCTGACTTTCATTGACACCTCTTTTGTCCTCATGTTGACAGACACCAATAGCAGACTTCAAAGGCAAACTCAAAACCTAGAATCAAGACTACACATTGACAGCTTTCTTATGCCTGCACAAATCATGTGACGGAACACTCCTGACTAACCAGAAACACCTGTCAAGCCAATTGTCCCAATACTTTTGGTGCCGTGAAATAGGGGGACTATGTATAAAAAGTATTGTCATTTCTAAATGGTACAACCAATATGTACACAAATACCCTAAAATAAAAGCTGATAATCTATACTTTAACCTCATAGTAATTGTTTGATTTGAAATCCAAACTTTTGTTGGAGTGTAGAGCCAAAAATAACTGTCCCAAT
The DNA here is from genome assembly GCF_021184085.1 of Oncorhynchus gorbuscha. Taxonomy (NCBI): domain Eukaryota; kingdom Metazoa; phylum Chordata; class Actinopteri; order Salmoniformes; family Salmonidae; genus Oncorhynchus; species Oncorhynchus gorbuscha. The sequence continues at coordinate 9,733,494 of NC_060191.1, forward strand.
AATTATGGAGTGCACTGTAGATAAAGTGCTTCATTTCCAAAATCTCGAGCTATCCAGAGCTATCCATTTAAAGCCATATCTCCCCCTGGAAGATCATACAGTATGACATAGCCTGATTCACTCAAACAAATCTGGATTCAAATGAATGAAGCCTTAAATGTGTGTGTTTGTTGGTTGTGTGCACATGTACACTACTATATTTCTGTATAAACTCTTGTGTAAGTTTCTATTTCCTAAGAAAAGCAATTTTTCCAACTTGAATGTGCACTGGTTTGAGTCAGAGAGCCTTCCCCCTACCCAACATGAACCATTCAATGACAACTTCTACACTACACAGGTAGCACAATAACAGCTCCAATTACTTACCCCTTCTATATATAGCCTATGATTCACTTTTCAAGGAAGGAAGGAAGGGAACCTTCAAGATTCAAGACTTTATTGCCGTACCAACCGAAGCTGTTAGGAAATTGATTTAGTTCAGATTATTACAGCGTCAAAGGTACACATGAATATACATCTTTATACTTGCATAACCTATACATACAGTAAATACAGTGCACATAATTCATTGTAGAAAAGTTAAAAACAAAGGGAATATAAAACTTTTGTCTAGTCCTGAGTAGTTCTGGGTAATTTCTAAGTTAGTGTTTCTGTTCAGTTCAAGGTTCTTGGGCTCGATTCAATCCGTAACACGGAAGATCATGTAATGGAGCTCCCGAGTGCTGCAGTGATCTAAGCCACCTCAGTGCAAGAGGCGTCACTGCACTACCTGGTTTGAATCCTGGCAGCACCACTTTTGGCCATAATTGTGAGTCCCATAGGGCGGTGCACAATTGTCCCAGCGTCGCCCGGGTTTGGCCGGGGTAGGCCATCATTGTAAATAAGAATTTGTTCTTAACTGACTTGCCTGGTTAAATTTTGTAACTTTAAAAAAAATATCCAAATGAGCCAACATATGCAGTTTTTAGTCTTCACAAACGAGGGAACATTGCTTTTAAATGTATATTGCGATGTAGCAAAGGTCTTCAGTACTATGGATTGAATCGAGCCCTTAGCTACTGAGTCAGTAGCTCACTGCTATGCACTATACAGTAGTATCTTAAGATATACTATATGAAAGGGTGTGTGATTCAACCTGTACCGTGCTGTGTAGGGATAGAGAACCGCATATGGTGTAGTGTGTGGGAGGGGGGTCTTCCCCAATGTTAAAGAGGGGGAACCCACTCTATGTACATCAAATCAGGTTCTTCATACAGGGTGTTCCCTCTCAGTTCCCCTTTCACACTGTATTACACAGAAGCATTCAACTTTCAGTGAAGTCAAATTCATATAATTCAATTATAAAGACGAGTGCAAATGTAGTTTTCATGCAATTTAATGATACTGTCATGTTTGTCATTTATTGTCATGTCTTGTCCCTGTGCTCCCCATGCTATTCGTTTCCCTCTGCTGGTCTTGTTTGGTTCTATCCCTCTCTCTCCCCCTCCCTCTCTCACTCTCTCGCTCTCTCTTCTCTCTGTCGTTCCGTTCCTGCTCCCAGCTGTTCCTATTCCCCTAATCATCATTTAGTCTTCCCACACCTGTTCCCGATCCTTTCCCCTGATTAGAGTCCCTATTTATTCCTTTGTGATCCGTTCCTGTTCCGTCGGTTCCTTGTATTGTAGTCACCATGCCGTGATTGCGTTTCGCCCTGTCCTGTCGTGTTTTTGCCGTGATTGTGTATCACCCTGTCCTGTCGTGTTTTGTGCCTTCATCAGATGCTGCGTGTGAGCAGGTGTCTCAGTCGACTACGGCCTGCGCCTACCCGAAGCGACCTGCAGTCTGTGGCCGCTTCTCCAGTTGTTTCCCCTCTACGAGTCTAGAGGATTTCTGTTATTCTGTTTTGGACTTTAATAAACTCTGTTTCTGTTAAGTCGCGTTTGGGTCCTCTTTCACCTGCATGACAGAAGGAACCGACCAAGGAATGGACCCAGCGACTTCAGACGCTCGTTACACTGCCGTCGAGATCCAAGGAGCCATGCTCGGCAGACACGAGCAGGAATTGTCTGCTGCTCGCCATGCCGTGGAGAACCTGGCCGCTCAGGTTTCCGACCTCTCTGGACAGTTCCAGAGTCTACGTCTCGTGCCACCTGTTACTCCCTGGCCTGCCGAGCCTCCAGAACCCAGGGTTAATAACCCACCTTGCTACTCCGGGCAGCCCACTGAGTGCCGCTCCTTTCTCACGCAGTGTGAGATTGTGTTCTCTCTCCAACCCCACACATACTCTAGAGAGAGAGCTCGGGTTGCTTACGTCATTTCACTCCTTACTGGCCGGGCTCGAGAATGGGGCACAGCTATCTGGGAGGCAAGGGCTGATTGCTCTAACAGATTCCAGAACTTTAAGGAGGAGATGATTCGGGTTTTTGACCGTTCAGTTTTTGGTGAGGAGGCTTCTAGGGCCCTGGCTTCCTTATGCCAAGGTGAACGGTCCATAACGGATTATTCCATTGAGTTTCGCACTCTTGCTGCCTCTAGTGAGTGGAACGAGCCGGCGCTGCTCGCTCGTTTTCTGGAGGGACTCCACGCAGTGGTTAAGGATGAGATTCTCTCCCGGGAGGTTCCTTCAGATGTGGACTCTTTGATTGCTCTCGCCATCCGCATAGAACGACGGTTAGATCTTCGTCACCGGGCTCGTGGAAGAGAGCTCGCATCAACGGTGTTTCCCTGCTCCGCATCGCAACCATCTCCCTCCTCTGGCTTTGAGACTGAGCCCATGCAGCTGGGAGGGATTCGCATCTCGAATAAGGAGAGGGAACGGAGGATCACCAACCGCCTGTGCCTCTATTGCGGAGTTGCTGGACATTTTGTTAATTCATGTCCAGTAAGAGGCCAGAGCCCATCAGTAAGCGGAGGGCTACTGGTGAGCGCTACTACTCAGGTCCCTTCATCTAGATCTTGTACTACTATGTCGGTCCATCTACGCTGGACCGGTTCGGGTGCTACATGCAGTGCTTTGATTGACTCTGGGGCTGAGGGTTGTTTCATGGACGAAGCATGGGCTCGGAAACATAACATTCCTTTCAGACCGTTAGACAGGCCTACGCCCATGTTTTGCCTTAGATGGTAGTCATCTTCCCAGTATCAAATTTGAGACACTACCTTTAACTCTCACAGTATCTGGTAACCACAGTGAGACTATTTCTTTTTGATTTTCCGTTCACCGTTTACACCTGTTGTTTTGGGTCACCCCTGGCTTGTATGTCATAATCCTTCTATTAATTGGTCTAGTAATTCTATCCTATCCTGGAACGTTTCTTGTCATGTGAAGTGTTTAATGTCTGCCATCCCTCCCATTTCTTCTGTCCCTACTTCTCAGGAGGAACCTGGCGATTTGACAGGAGTGCCGGAGGAATATCATGATCTGCGCACGGTCTTCAGTCGGTCCCGAGCCAACTCCCTTCCTCCTCACCGGTCGTATGATTGTAGTATTGATCTCCTTCCGGGGACCACTCCTCCTCGAGGTAGACTATACTCTCTGTCGGCTCCCGAACGTAAGGCTCTCGAGGATTATTTGTCTGTGTCTCTTGACGCCGGTACCATAGTGCCTTCTTCTTCTCCGGCCGGGGCGGGGTTCTTTTTTGTTAAAAAGAAGGACGGTACTCTGCGCCCCTGCGTGGATTATCGAGGGCTGAATGACATAACGGTTAAGAATCGTTATCCGCTTCCCCTTATGTCATCAGCCTTCGAGATTCTGCAGGGAGCCAGGTGCTTTACTAAGTTGGACCTTCGTAACGCTTACCATCTCGTGCGCATCAGAGAGGGGGACGAGTGGAAAACGGCGTTTAACACTCCGTTAGGGCATTTTGAGTACCGGGTTCTGCCGTTCGGTCTCGCCAATGCGCCAGCTGTTTTTCAGGCATTAGTTAATGATGTTCTGAGAGACATGCTGAACATTTTTGTTTTTGTCTATCTTGACGATATCCTGATTTTTTCTCCGTCACTCGAGATTCATGTTCAGCACGTTCGACGTGTCCTACAGCGCCTTTTAGAGAATTGTCTCTACGTAAAGGCTGAGAAGTGCTCTTTTCATGTCTCCTCCGTTACTTTTCTCGGTTCCGTTATTTCCGCTGAAGGCATTCAGATGGATTCCGCTAAGGTCCAAGCTGTCAGTGATTGGCCCGTTCCAAGGTCACGTGTCGAGTTGCAGCGCTTTTTAGGTTTCGCTAATTTCTATCGGCGTTTCATTCGTAATTTCGGTCAAGTTGCTGCCCCTCTCACAGCTCTTACTTCTGTCAAGACGTGTTTTAAGTGGTCCGGTTCCGCCCAGGGAGCTTTTGATCTTCTAAAAGAACGTTTTACGTCCGCTCCTATCCTCGTTACTCCTGACGTCACTAGACAATTCATTGTCGAGGTTGACGCTTCAGAGGTAGGCGTGGGAGCCATCCTATCCCAGCGCTTCCAGTCTGACGATAAGGTTCATCCTTGCGCTTATTTTTCTCATCGCCTGTCGCCATCTGAGCGCAACTATGATGTGGGTAACCGTGAACTGCTCGCCATCCGCTTAGCCCTAGGCGAATGGCGACAGTGGTTGGAGGGGGCGACCGTTCCTTTTGTCGTTTGGACAGACCATAAGAACCTTGAGTACATCCGTTCTGCCAAACGACTTAATGCCCGTCAAGCTCGTTGGGCGTTGTTTTTCGCTCGTTTCGAGTTTGTGATTTCTTACCGTCCGGGTAGCAAGAACACCAAGCCTGATGCCTTATCCCGTCTGTTTAGTTCTTCTGTGGCTTCTACTGATCCCGAGGGGATTCTTCCTTATGGGCGTGTTGTCGGGTTAACAGTCTGGGGAATTGAAAGACAGGTTAAGCAAGCACTCACGCACACTGCGTCGCCGCGCGCTTGTCCTAGTAACCTCCTTTTCGTTCCTGTTTCCACTCGTCTGGCTGTTCTTCAGTGGGCTCACTCTGCCAAGTTAGCTGGTCATCCCGGTGTTCGAGGCACTCTTGCGTCTATTCGCCAGCGCTTTTGGTGGCCGACTCAGGAGCGTGACACGCGCCGTTTCGTGGCTGCTTGTTCGGACTGCGCGCAGACTAAGTCGGGTAACTCTCCTCCTGCCGGTCGTCTCAGACCGCTCCCCATTCCTTCTCGACCATGGTCTCACATTGCCTTAGACTTCATTACCGGTCTGCCTTTGTCTGCGGGGAAGACTGTGATTCTGACGGTTGTCGATAGGTTCTCTAAGGCGGCACATTTCATTCCCCTCGCTAAACTTCCTTCCGCTAAGGAGACGGCACAAATCATTATTGAGAATGTATTCAGAATTCATGGCCTCCCGTTAGACGCCGTTTCAGACAGAGGCCCGCAATTCACGTCACAGTTTTGGAGGGAGTTCTGTCGTTTGATTGGTGCGTCCGTCAGTCTCTCTTCTGGGTTTCATCCCCAGTCTAACGGTCAAGCAGAGAGGGCCAATCAGACGATTGGTCGCATACTACGCAGCCTTTCTTTCAGAAACCCTGCGTCTTGGGCAGAACAGCTCCCCTGGGCAGAATACGCTCACAATTCGCTTCCTTCGTCTGCTACCGGGTTATCTCCGTTTCAGAGTAGTCTGGGTTACCAGCCTCCTCTGTTCTCATCCCAGCTTGCCGAGTCCAGCGTTCCCTCCGCTCAAGCGTTTGTCCAACGTTGTGAGCGCACCTGGAGGAGGGTGAGGTCTGCACTTTGCCGTTACAGGGCACAGACGGTGAGAGCCGCCAATAAACGCAGGATTAAGAGTCCAAGGTATTGTTGCGGCCAGAGAGTGTGGCTTTCCACTCGCAACCTTCCTCTTACGACAGCTTCTCGTAAGTTGACTCCGCGGTTCATTGGTCCGTTCCGTGTCTCCCAGGTCGTCAATCCTGTCGCTGTGCGACTGCTTCTTCCGCGACATCTTCGTCGCGTCCATCCTGTCTTCCATGTCTCCTGTGTTAAGCCCTTTCTTCGCACCCCCGTTCGTCTTCCCTCCCCCCCTCCCGTCCTTGTCGAGAGCGCACCTATTTACAAGGTACATAAGATTATGGACATGCGTTCTCGGGGACGGGGTCACCAATACCTAGTGGATTGGGAGGGTTACGGTCCTGAGGAGAGGAGTTGGGTTCCGTCTCGGGACGTGCTGGACCGTTCGCTCATCGATGATTTCCTCCGTTGCCGCCAGGATTCCTCCTCGAGTGCGCCAGGAGGCGCTCGGTGAGTGGGGGGGTACTGTCATGTTTGTCATTTATTGTCATGTCTTGTCCCTGTGCTCCCCATGCTATTCGTTTCCCTCTGCTGGTCTTGTTTGGTTCTATCCCTCTCTCTCCCCCTCCCTCTCTCACTCTCTCGCTCTCTCTTCTCTCTGTCGTTCCGTTCCTGCTCCCAGCTGTTCCTATTCCCCTAATCATCATTTAGTCTTCCCACACCTGTTCCCGATCCTTTCCCCTGATTAGAGTCCCTATTTATTCCTTTGTGATCCGTTCCTGTTCCGTCGGTTCCTTGTATTGTAGTCACCATGCCGTGATTGCGTTTCGCCCTGTCCTGTCGTGTTTTTGCCGTGATTGTGTATCACCCTGTCCTGTCGTGTTTTGTGCCTTCATCAGATGCTGCGTGTGAGCAGGTGTCTCAGTCGACTACGGCCTGCGCCTACCCGAAGCGACCTGCAGTCTGTGGCCGCTTCTCCAGTTGTTTCCCCTCTACGAGTCTAGAGGATTTCTGTTATTCTGTTTTGGACTTTAATAAACTCTGTTTCTGTTAAGTCGCGTTTGGGTCCTCTTTCACCTGCATGACAGATACTTAGATACTGGCATATTTATTAGAAGTATTGCAACTGAAGACACATTTGACAAGATGCACATTCCATCAAAATAAGTAAACACAATTTAAGTAAATAAGTAAACACAATTTTTAAAAGCCAATAAAAGTAGGCCTTAGGGAGATGAAGGGTGGGATATGTATCATGCAAAAGGAAAACAAATGATGAGGCACTATTTTCAAACAAACATTGAATTGGCCTACAATAGAGTACGACTTTATGTGTGTGTGACTTTATTCTTCATTGATATTGATATCAATCAAAAGTGTAATATTTTGTCATAAAATCCATGTAGATATGCCTGATATCTACCTTAACCCCTGTCTCTGTCTCTCTATCGCTCTTTCTAAAGCAAAACACTGCCCTCTTGTGCCAAATGTATGGATATACTGTAAGTATATCAACAAAGCTCATTTAGGCAGAATTTAATCATTGTGAATAATTAATCATGGACAAGTCCACAAAATAGCAAACTATTCATATTGGCAACTACAGTTAGTATTCACCCAAGGAAGGTTAGGATGGGAGTGGCTTCATACTATAACGATATCCAATGACAATGTCAATAAAATGTCATTATTTGAGTGCACAGGGTTGTGACAGGAAGCAGTCAAGGTTATTAGCTATAATATTCAGGCACCTCTGATACAGCATAAACAACCGGAGAGAAGTGTCAGAAAATCTGCGATGATTGAATCCCAGCCTTATTCACATGGTTTAGTGTCTGTTCATCTCCCTGAGCATTATGGCACATGAGGTCATGTTACATCATGAACATAGGCACAGTTTAAGGGCAATGCTACTGTAGGAGGTATATGGTCAAATCAGGTGCCTGCACCAATATAATTCCATATCCATATTAGACTGAAGCTTGTTTTTTTCTCTCACAGTTTTCACATAATTGATCAAGGCTGTTATCTTAATTTAATTTAGGACATACCTGCTGTATAAGTTTATTCATAAGATAATATGTAAAACGTGACTCGGGTGGAACATTCTAACATCAAGTCACCAATCTACTCCCCATGATTCAACCTTCAATCACAATTATTCTTTCAAGATAAACAAATATTATTGTATTTTGTTTTTAAGACATGATTAGCTAATCAGTTTATGGGAGAGAGAAAATTAGTCCATGTCACGGGAATAGTAGAATGACCTTTCTGTTGTCCATAAAGTGTAGTTACTGTTTTTCCTGTAGTTTTATCTTCTCTGGGTACCTTCTCTGGTGATACTCTGCCAGGCCTGTACTGCAGCCATCTTCAGCTGTTGTTTGTTTTAATGTAATTACAGTAGTTACTGTTAAATACTAATTGTGGTTACAGAGAAAGGGAAAGGTTGTGGATTTACTCATAACTTGCGTGAGTGGCTAGGTTTTTTAAGCCTAACAAAATCAAATCTGGGATTGAATTTTTCACTATTACATGTTGTTTTGTTTTGTTTTACCTCTATAGTATTTTGACTTCCTACTAACTTAAATCACAATCATAAAAAAAAGAATATTTTGTTCTTAAGACATAATTAGCTACTCAATTTATAGGAGAGAAAAGTCTCTATTGTCCATGTCAGTAGAATGGTAGACTGAACTTTCTATTATCCATACTAGTTACTGGTCAGTATTTGCGAAACGTGGGAATTTCACATGTGAAATCATGTGATTTTCCAGTTTTTAAATCATGTGTTTTTCCAATATATATTTTTATTTTACCTTTATTTAACCAGGTAGGCAAGTTGAGAACAAGTTCTGGCCAAGATAAAGCAAAGCAGTTCGACACATACAACAACCAGACTTACACATGGAGTAAAACAAACATACAGTCAATAATACAGTCGAAAAATAAGTCTATATACAATGTGAGCAAGTGAGGTGAGATAAGGGAGGTAAAGGCAAAAAAAGGCCATGGTGGCGAAGTAAATACGATATAGCAAGTAAAACACTGGAATGGTAGATTTGCAGTGGAAGAATGTGCAAGGTAGAGATAGAAATAATGGGGTGCAAAGGAGCTAAATAAATAAATACAGTAGGGGAAGGGTAGTTGTTTAGGCTAAATTATAGATGGGCTATGTACAGGTGCAGTAATAGCTGCTCTGACAGCTGGTGCTTAAAGCTAGTGAGAGAGATAAGTGTTTCCAGTTTCAGAGATTTTTGTAGTTCATCCAGTCATTGGAAGCAGAGAACTGGAATAATTCGTTTTGGGGGTGACCAGAGGGATATACCTGCTGGAGCGCATGCTACAGGTGGGTGCTGCTATGGTGACCAGCGAGATGAGATAAGGGGGGACATAACCTAGCAGGGCCTTGTAGATGACCTGGAGCCAGTGGGTTTGGTGACGAGTATGAAGCGAGGGCCAGCCAACAAGAGAGTACAGGTCGCAGTGGTGGGTAGTATATGGGGCTTTGGTGACAAAACGGATGGCACTGTGATAGACTGCATCCAATTTATTGAGTTGGGTATTGGAGGCGATTTTGTAAATGACATCGCCGAAGTCGAGGATCGGTAGGATGGTCAGCATGAGTGAAGGATGTTTTTTTGCGAAATAGGAAGCCAATTCTAGATTTAACTTTGGATTGGAGATGCTTGATGTGAGTCTAGAAGGAGAGTTTACAGTCTAACCAGACACCCAGATATTTGTAGTTGTCCACGTATTCTAAGTCAGAACCGTCCAGAGTAGTGATGTTGGACGTGCGGGCAGGTGCAGGCAGCGATCGGTTGAAGAGCATGCATTTCGTTTTACTTGTATTTAAGAGCAATTGGAGGCCACGGAAGGAGAGTTGTATGGCATTGAAGCTCGTCTGGAGGGTTATAAACACAGTGTCCAAAGAAGAGCCAGAAGTATACAGAATGGTGTCGTCTGCGTAGAGGTGGATCAGAGAATCACCAGCAGCAAGAGCAACATCATTCATGTATACAGAAAAGAGAGTCGGCCCAAGAATTGAACCTTGTGGCACACCATAGAGACTGTCAGAGGTCCAGACAATAGACCCTCCGATTTTACACACTGAACTCTATCAGAGAAGTAGTTGGTAAACCAGGCGAGGCAATCATTTGAGAAACCAAGGCTGTCGAGTCTGCCAATAAGAATGTTGTGATTGACAGAGTCGAAAGCCTTGGCCAGGTCGATGAATACGGCTGCATAGTAATGTCTCTTATCGATGGCGGTTATGATGTCGTTTAGAACCTTGAGCGTGGCTGAGGTGCACAATATGGGACTTTGAAAAGCAGAGATGCTGAAGTGGTTCAAGAAGTGCCACACGAGTGTTAAATTCAGCCCTTGGGTGAAGATGAACATTCAGAGAAATATGTGTTCTATGATGTTGAGACAAATCAGCAGTCAGGGGTTCATTTGCCTATTTTTGTATCTACCATGACTTTCAAGGGTGATAAGTGGTCGGCAGAGGGGCCCAATTGTGCACTCCTCTTTCCAAAACACTTTAGAAAACCCCAGTACAGAAACTTCACGATTATACCACACAATTATAGAGCCTATGACTCCTACCTTCTTTTGAACCCCTTGATACAGCAAGGCGTTGCACCCAGTGTCATAGCTCAAGGTAGTAAAATCTTGTGTTTTGTAGACCCTGCCTTCAACCAGAGATACATTGACAGTTTAAACCTCTTACCCATGAGATTGGCTCAAATGCCAAAGGCCTTGGGTTTTGAGAACTCTGTGAAAGGCTGTTTTCCCCACTTCTTCACATCTGAAGAGAATCTACATTATATCAGATCTTATCCCAGCCCCGAAATGTACGGGTGTGATCAAATGTCTCCCAAAGAGCGAGAGAGATTCATGACGTGGTACGAGACAGTAAGACATAACACTGTTGATTTCCATAAAGAGATGGAATCACACTGTGACAATGATGTGGTCATACTTCGTGAAGGATGCCTCAAATTCAAACAGGTAATCAAAGATGCAGGCATTGACCCCTGGAGTTGTACAACTATTGCATCGGCATGCATGAACACCTATCGTACACACTTTTTACCTACAGCATCTATAGCTATCCCCTCGTCTGACAACTACCAACGCTAAGTCATACTCTAATGGGACCATTCAATGGTTGGAGTACTTGGCCCAGGATAAAGACATTTTTATTCAACATGCTTTGAATAGGGGTGAGAAGGCGTTTGGGCCTTATCATGTAGATGGATACATACAGATTGACGGTGTTGCGACCGTGTTTGAGTACAATGGTTGTTTCTTCCACGGTTGTAAATCTTGCTTTGTGCCCCAGGACATGTGTGTCCTAACACAAAAGCCTTTGGGGTAATGTACCAAGAGTTTAAAGACAAATTAGAATCTTTACAGGCTGCTTACAGGTTAAAAGTGAATGTGATGTGGCAGCATGAGTGGACCGCACTCAGAAAGTCTGATCCTCATGTTGGAGCCTTCCTTTCCAGCTTTGACACACCAGAACCCTTGGAAACACGACAGGCCTTACAACCCGACGAGACAATAGGATATGTAGATTTTACATCCCTTTATCCTCATGTAATGAGTTCCTCATGCTGTTCTTTGGGGAATCCTGAAATTATTCACAGCGACTTTGACTTACCCCAAAACTATTTTGGTCTATCAAAGCAACTGTCTACCCTCCTAGGGGTTTGTTTATACCAGTGTTGCCTTTCAAGGAAAACGTTTCTTTCCCCTTTGTCACACCTGCAGTGAAGAAAACAACCAGGAAAAGCCTTGTGATCACTCAGATCAAGAAAGAGCCCTGACAGGTGTATGGGTCACAGTTGAATTCTCTAAGGCTCTAGAGGTGGGGTATCGTGTGGCCAAAATCTTGTGGAACTTTTCCAGGAAATCAGACACTCTTTTTAAAGAGTATATCAAGACCTTCTTGAGATGCAAGCAAATGGCTTCAGGCTATCCTGCATCGGTCAAAGATCAAGAGAGCAAAGACAGGTACATTCAAGACTATTACGACAGAGAAGGCATACTTCTTGACCCTGACAGAATAGAGGTCAACAAAACCAAAATAAATATGTTGAAATTGTACTTAAGCTTTCCCCAAAGAGAGTTTTCGCAGAGATGCAATATGTTAACAACATCGATCTTAAAGACTCCGAAGAATTTTGGGGATTTGTTTTTTCGGACCAATACGAAATGTCACATTTTCATTCTTGAGTCAAGACATTGCCCTGGTGCAATGGAGATGTAACAAGAAGTGGGTTCTACCCCCGGGTAATGCAAATGTGTTCCTTGCAGCATTTACCACGGCCTATGGCCGACTTGAACTGTACACCCTCATGGAGCAGCTTCAGAGATGCGATATGTTTCTTTCCCCTTTGTCGCACCTTCTTTACCACGACACAGACTCTGTGGTCTATGTAAGCAAACAGGGTGATTGGAACCCCCCACTTAGCAACTATCTGGGTGGTTTAACGAGTGAACTCGAAGATGGTGACCATATCACAGAATGGTCCTCCTGTGGTCCCAAAAGCTATGCGTGGTGTTGAAAGCCAAAGGCGTGACTCAAAACTATGAAAATGCCCGCGTGTAAATCACACGCTTGGTCGAGGGGTTCATAACCAACCGGAATAGTGACTTGGAGATTTTGGCCTCCTACAAAAAAAATGTTAGGGATAAAAAGGGCTTCCATCTAAGGATGTAATGCAGGTGAGTGAGGACCCAAAAGCGACTTAACAGAAACAGAGTTTATTCAAGTCCAAAACAGAAAACGACAAATCCTGAATCCATAACAGAAATCCTCTAGTCTGTAGAGGGGAAGGACAGGAGAAGCGGCCTCAGACTGCAGGTCGCTTCGGGTAGGCGCAGGCCGTAGCTGACAGAGACACCTGCTCACACGCAGCATCTGATGAAGGCAAAAACACGACAGGACGGAACAAGAACACAGTACAGCAAACAAGGATCCGACAAGGACAGAAGCGGAAACAGAGGGAGAAATAGGGACTCTAATCAGAGGGCAAAATAGGGGACAGGTGTGAAAGAGTAAACGAGGTAGTTAGGAGAATGAGGAACAGCTGGGAGCAGGAACGGAACGATAGAGAGAGAGAGAGAGAGATAGAGAGAGGGAAAGAACCTAAGAAGACCAGCAGGGGGAAACGAATAGAAGAGAAAGCACAGGGACAAGACATGACAATCTATGACAAAACATGACAAAGGAACGCCCCACTTACTAAAAGATTCAGGGTAGTCTATGACAAGAGACTGCTTTTGCCTGACGGGACCACATTGCCCTTTGGCTATTGACCTAAGCTATAAGCCACAGTGTGTCTTAAAGCTTAAGATATAATGGCTGCTGTAGAAGGTTTTGACCCCCGATTGCAAGTACCATTTTCGGCCTTAATCGCAGGCTCCTCCAATAGTGGTAAAACTTGTTTTGTAAAAAATATTTTAGAGAATTCTGGACATGTGTTATCTTAAAAGGCTGACAATATTGTGTGGTGTTATTTGTGTTATCAACCTTTGTATGATGAATTGTTGAAGAAAATAAAAATCAAGTTTGTTGAAGGAATACCTGAATCCCTGTCTGATGATGAACTTCTCCCTCCTCATAAAAACTGTTTGGTTTTCTGCTGGTTTTGGACGATATGCCATTTGCAGGTAGCGAACATCCTGAAATTGCACAAGCTTTCACCCAATATACTCATCATAGAAACCTGTCCGTGCTTTACTTGGTGCAGAATGTGTTTCACCAAGGTAAAAGCCGTACCATTAGTTTGAACGCCAATTACATGGTTTTGTTCAAAAACCTTAGAGACAAACTACAAATGAACACTCTAGCTCAGCAGAGGTACCCAGGAAAGAAATCATACTTCATGGAGATCTATGAGGACGCTACAAAAGCACCATTTTCATATTTAATCGTGGATTTTAAAGCAAATACTCCAGAACACCTGAGGCTACGAACCGGTCTGTTCTCATGTGAGTGCCGGCTGCGTACATTCCTAAAAAGTAACCGCTATGTCTCTGCGTTTAAAAAGAAACCTGCCCCTCTTGAGAAGCCTAGTTGGGGCTACAGCTAAGGAACAGAATGCCATCTTGGGTCACTGTTCTTCAGATCTCACATTATCCCTATGTGAGATTGCTTTGAATCTTCTCAAAGGACGCATTCCACTCACCCTGACCCAATTTAAAAAATGAAAGAGACAAAAGACTGCGATCAAACTCTTTTCCAATGAAAGGGCCAGTCTTCGAAAGAAAAAAGACATAGCATACAACAGTCTGGGGGTTTTCTTCTACCTTTACTAAGTATAGCCGTGCCCTTCATCACCAGCCTTATTGCTGCCAGATGTGGGGGTTGAACACAGAGTGTGAAGGACAATAAAATGTACTTGGTGCCTCAATAAGAGTTGGATAGACTTAAAAAAAACAAATGCAGGGTCCTGAAAATATCAGACAAACAGCGGAAAAAGATTTGGATACGGCCATGAAGGATATTTTGAACCAAAAAGGATTGAACCCCTATGATAAGGTCCAAAAATACACAAACCTCTTGCAAAGGTATTTGGCCTTTGTAAAACAAGGTGAGAGAGACCAACCATTTAACGCTTTCCCTACCGGACCCTTTAAAAGATGATGCGCCTAGCGAGAGCCAAGCCGCTGTAATGCCTGTACCTGCGATCTCATCGGCTGAAGATCAAATGTTGAAGATAAAGTTATGCATGGGGCCGTCCTAAAGCAGCAGCAGGCGAGGAGGCCAAAGAAGACGACAGTGAAGCCCCAGGGTCCCACTCGACCTGTCACAACTCTCCTTCCCTGGTAATAGAGAACAGTAAAACTCCAGCCAACATGTTTAAAAAGGTCAAAGGTGACGCCAAATCTCCCAGCATTCCCTTCAACAGGAAAAAATGTCAGATACATTATGAACAAGATAAAAGACTCAAAGGGGACCGCTACTTGGAATTACAAAGGAGAGTTTATCTTTCAGGGTTGTTGTCAAGGGTTCACATATGCTTGACTTGCTTAAAAGTACCACGGCTGCCCACAAGGTTGCTGATGACAGAAGACCTCCTGGGTGGCGTAAGTTTCTTAAGGCCCTGGCAATCCTCAACATTCCCCTCTCGGGTGTACCCAACTATAAGCTTCGTCAACAGATTCAAGCTTTAAAACAAAAACCTTCAGCACCCCTAAATATGTCCCAACAACCCCTCCCCCTATGAAAGGGATGATGATAACTCATTTACCCCCCTGAACGTCTCCGGACCTTTTCCTAATCCCGATCTCTCAGGGTGGTTAGACTTTGGAATGACTGATTAAATTCAATAAATTTTATTTGAAAAATGAAGCAATTTAACATTTGTGGCATTCTTGAAACATTTGACATGAACATAAACCTGGATTACATGGTCTTAAAGGACACAGATTTGAACACTCTTGATATTTTCTAACAAAACAAGCTACAACGTTGTCATTACTTCTTAAATCATCATTAAAAAGAGACATAACATCATAACAAAAGTAACTCCCCGGGCTCTTTGGCATAGGTAGAATACACAGTGTTGACCACATGTAGTGGAAAGGTTATCTTGCACTTGTTTCATGCTGTAGTACGGATCCGTTTTTGGTCAAAAACTCTTTCATAGATTTGGGGAAATGTGAAAAACCAGGGGGGAAAAGTTTAGATTTTTCTTCCTCCATCGTCTTCTAACGTCACAGCTAGCCAATGTGCACCCGGCATGTGTTTAGGATGGGTATTGACAATAAACATGGCAGGCCGCTCCAGCCATTTCTCAATAGGTAATTCATCACAAGCCAACACTCCACAAAATTGTTTTCCAATCAATCGGCTCATGAGCCCTTCCAACTCTTGGGTATTCATGTCTTTGCTCAACGATCCTTAATAAATAATCCACTAAGACCTGTCTTCGGTCATTCACTTCCAAGATTGAATCAGAGCATGCATAAACAATCTTGCTAACTGTACAGGCTAAAGGTGTACGGAAAACACATTTCCAGCCTGAGGTTACCTTGGGACTACACAGACAGATTTCCTGAGGTGTCATCATCAGGTAATAAATTGAAAGCATACAATGTATAACCCTCTGCAAAATCATTTTTGTCAATAGGTAAAGAGAAATCTTTTAGATGCCTCCCGGTAGCCAGGAATAGATTGTAAAATTCTCGCACAGATATGTTGTTATTAAATTGTGGTTGGAAAGCCTTAGCAGGGACCTGACGTCCGTCCTGACAGAGAGCTACATACCCTGCATTGAAGTGTTGAAAATTACATGTGTTTTTATGTAAGCTGCCCGTATTAGAGGCGTGATCAACCAAACCTATAACAATGTATCGGGGTAAAGGGCCTTGAAAAAGGTTTTCTTGACTGCAGATTCTACTGCCCCCAGGTATGCTAAAGGTTTTCATGGTAATTCTTTGGAGAGGGTAAAGGGCATTTCCTTTCATTAAAGCCTGTGAGTGACCCAGACGAACTGCCGGAGACACTTTAATAAAACGCGTTGCCTCCAACACTTTTAAACTAAAGTCACCGTCCTAGGCAGACATCAGACAAAACTCATCCTTGGCCCTGGTTAATATTAGTCTTAAATCAACCGAATTTAAGAGTAAACGTTCTTGAAAGAAAATGTCAGAGTGTATAGGCCCTAGCAGATGAAACTCTCGAGATTCAGCACAGTAGCGAGCGCGTGCCTCCAGTCCTTTGTATGCACCGGTGGAAGGGTCTATCAATGCCATAGAGACTCCTGCAGTATCCTTGCTAAACAGCCCGGCGCTGAATTGTGTCTTGAGAGTGTCTTCGGAGTAGTTGAGTAAACACTCCATGATGTCCCTATAAGGGTATGTGGCACTGCTTTGACTGATTAGGCGTTCACCCAAAGTCACATCCACTTGGGAGAACATGGTGGCCAAGGGCCTATGAGACTCTCTCTGGCATCGTCTGCAATATTAGTACCATCTCTTTTGGTCACTTTTAGATGTAAATGCACCAGGGTGTTGTGGAGGTCCAGATAGTTGTCACCGTGGCCTGGTATGAAAAAATCTAAAGGACTGTTGTCTGTAATGGCAGAGAGTGGGGCTATCTCCACATAACTCAACCTAACTTCTTGACGCTACCCATCCCTGTAGCGGGATCATTTTTGCCAGCAACCGCTGAATAGCATAGCGCAACAGTCAAATAATATTACTAACAAATATTCATCTTCATGAAATCACAAGTGCAATATTGGGAAACACAGCTTAGCCTTTTGTTAATCACCCTGTCGTCTCAGATTTTGAAATTATGCTTTACAGAGAAAGTAATCCAAGCATTAGTGTAAGTTTATCGATAGCCTAGCATAGCATTATGTACACATAGCATCAGCAAGTTTGGTCACGAAAATCAGAAAAGCAATCAAATTAACCGTTTACCTTTGATGATCTTCGGAGGTTTTCACTCACGAGACTCCCAGTTACACAGCAAATGTTCCTTTTGTTCCATAAAGATTATTTTTATACCCAAAATACCGACGTTTGTTTATGTATAGGGTTGTAGATCAAGAGTATTTACATATTGTTCAGGGTTAGGAGTTCATTCAACTCCGAGACGATACTGTCGACGGTTCTATAGAACCCTTTTTTAAGGTTAATACGTTTCGCAGGTTCCCGATATCCTTTTGCAATAAAAATCACGGTCCTTATCCTTGATATTATACCAACTATGTGGGTATGTAATCTCGCTGAGACCTACTTCCCAGGCCTCTGATAACTCTATAGGCTTTGGAAAATTGGTTGTATAATTCAAACTTTGGTTATTACGATATATATGTGCCGACGCATTACTGGGGAGAGTCAGGTAGAAGCCGCTGTGTTCCATGATGCACTCCTGTGTACACACGAATGATGTTGTATTTATCATGCATGAGGGTTTAAGTTAACCCCTGATGCCTCCACCACATCGTGCTCTAATACCCAATTGTTTAACTTTCGGGGCCAGTTTTTCCAGTGGACCCATTTTTTATACCCTTTTCTCTCTTTTGATCTAGAATCTCCTCCATATGAAAGACTTTGTCTTTACCCAACTATACCTTCTGTAATTCCTTCTCATAAAAAGATAACTCTATAAGCTCCCCGTCATAATCTTTTAACTTGTAGACAGAGGGTATGCACGGTAGACATTTGGTAACGGCGAACACGTCATCGCTGTAACCTTGCTCATATTTTTTTTTGTCGAAAACACCCCTCAACTTGGATATACGTACCAAGTCCCCCACTATGATTTTTGTTTCTTACGGCAAAGGGAGAACAAACTATACAGATTTTTAAAGACTTAAAAAGAGTTTTCAGAAGAGACCTTGGAGGGCTTCATCTGTATACTCTTATGGTAGCTGTTGTTTACTAAATCTTGAACTATATCGATAACCCCATAAGACCCAGGGTCATACATGATTCGCTCCATTTTTAGCACACGCTATACATTATCCCAGGTATTGAGTGTTGTGTAGAACGATACATTGTTCACTTTATTTTCAATAATTTGATGCATAACATTTGTAAGTTCTCTCAAAAGAAAAAATGTATTTATTCTCTCTAACATCGTTGTTGTTCTGCGTCGGTCAAGCCGCCGTCTGGGTGGAAAGGTAACTTTTGAAAGTGCCATGCTTAGATTTATAAGGATGTCTAATATTAAATTATTTGCAAACAGCAACAGTTTGGTTGTGAACAAAACACTCTGGTTTGACAGTGGAGAAAGATGGTAAGAATGCCCATTTCTCTGGCCATTCATCCCTGAAATGTCTTTTTTCATTATCTAACTTTCTTTTGAATCTTTTTCAGAGGACATCTCTTGATTGTAAGACGTTTTTCCCTAATAAATGCACAAACAAATATAACAAATTTAATAGACATTGGTGATTTTATCAGTGTAGCCAAAACAAACATATTAAAACATATTATTGACATTGAACTGTTTATATAGCATACTAATCAGATGAAAATGAGCTGGCAATTTTAGTCTAATGAAAAATATCAAAAAGGAAAATGATGTGGCGTGGGGAGCGTTGTAATTCTACCTCGTTTATTTGCTGAAAATGATTTTAGAATACAGAGATAAAAAAAAGGTCACTGACATGGAGTATTTCACAGCTACCCCCCTACCTTTTTCAATTTCCACCTGAAGACATATCTAACTGCCTGTAGCTCAGGCTCAGAACCAAGGATATGCATATATTTGTGTAAATGTGAATTGAATGTAGGATAATATAACACAATAGATCTGGTTTAGATAATTACAATCAAAAAAACATACGTTTTTTCATTTTTATTGTTGTATCATCATCTTCAAAAGGAACAATTTCAGTGAAGAACATAAGAGGGCAACAGTACTTGTGCAAAGTTTCAGAATGATAACTTCCAAAATGAGTGTGCTACATGACATTTATCATGAAATCACCCAGGTGTCCCACACAAGTAGCCCAAATATACCCAAGTGGCCAAATTTGTGAAGTTATACATTTTGAATTGAATAATTATATACAAAATACCAAAATGGTATTCTAACACCCCCCCCCCCCCCCAAAAAAAAAAAAAATTGAGAAAAAACATGAGAAAAATAACACTTTCAATATTTGGAAGACCCTCAGTCCTATACACAATATTGTGCTGCTGATGCCAGGTGTCATAGCAGTCCCTTTCTGCTGTAAAGCAGAGGGTCACCAAGCATGTGGTGCAGGTGAAGGGGGACTTCATGCCTGCAGAAATACATTTGGGCAGATGAACACCACTTGTGGCAGGAGCTGGATGAACCAGCTTCAGTGGGGGATGGACACCTTGGCACTGGGGGCTCCCATTTGGCGTCAGTGCCACTGTGAAAGAAAATGTTCAGCTAGAATAGTTTCACATACAGTGGGACAAAAAGTATTTAGTCAGCCACCAATTATGCAAGTTCTCCCACTTAAAAAGATGAGAGGCCTGTAATTGTCATCATAGGTACACTTCAACTACGACAGACAAAATGAGAAAAAAAATCCAGAAAATCCCATTATAGGATTTTTAATGAATTTATTTGCAAATTATGGTGGAAAATAAGTATTTGGTCACCTACAAACAAGCAAGATTTCTGGCTCTCACAGACCTTCTTTAAGAGGCTCCTCTGTCCTCCACTCGTTACCTGTATTAATGGCACCTGTTTGAACTTTTTATCAGTATAAAAGACACCTGTCCACAACCTCAGTCACACTCCAAACTCTAATATGGCCAAGACCAAAGAGCTGTCAAAGGACACCAGAAACAAAATTGTAGAACTGCAACAGGCTGGGAAGACTGAATCTGCAATAGGTAAGCAGCTTGGTTTGAAGAAATCAACTGTGGGAGCAATTATTAAGAAATGGAAGACATACAATACCACTGATAATCTCCCTCGATCTGGGGTTCCACGCAAGATCTCACCCCGTGGGGTCAAAAGGATCACAAGAACGGTGAGCAAAAATCCCAGAACCACATGGGGGGACCTAGTGAATGACCTGCAGAGAGCTGGGACCAAAGTAACTAAGCCTACCATCAGTAACACACTACGCCGCCAGGGACTCAAATCATGCAGTGCCAGACGTGTTGATGGGTAAAGAGAGATTTGCACATACATTTTTGCAAGTCAAAGGCACAATTCCCTTTACCCAAAGTACCCATTCATGTGAATGTAGACCTATGTATGTTACAGGAAGTGAGCTATAATCATCAATGTCATGACAACATAATGAAAGAGCCCTAAACTTTAATTTATAAGATTCATAATGTTAAAATACCATAATCCAATTGGTAGCAAATTACATAGGAAATGCATGCTTGGTGTATAATTTACAATGTTATAATGCGTGTTAACTGGTGATTTCTATCCTTTGGTGGGCAAATTACACAATTGAATTTTCATTTATAAATGGTGGCTTTGATCACAGTTTTGAGGTTTAGGTTGCTTGATGTTTATAGCTAGCTAGCAGTACACGCAAATATTGTTGTGCAAATCTCTCTTCACTCGCCATCAACACCAACAATCTCTGAAATCCTCCTCCATGCCATTGACCTTATGATTCTGTCTCGTGTTGTAGCAAAACAAAATCATATAGAATTGTAAAACCAGACACAGTGATGATTGGCTATCCTCCAACTTTGTTGGTTGTGCTTGTCTGAAACTAATGACAGGCGGAACTGTTTCATGGGTGGGAGATTTTTAAGCAAAGATCTACTCCTCACCTGATTGGTTAACGACAGCGGTGTCAGCATTCAATTTGCATAAAGTTGAGCTGAACTTTTTCTATCGCTCTGCTAGCAGGGGCCGTGCTGCGCATTGCTCAGCATTCTCCCGTTGAAAATAAATGGGCGAGGACCTTCGTCTGGCGAATACGGAAGTTGTGCAAACATTACGTGAGAAAAGGGTACACCAAAGATGTTTATTGCTAAACTCTCTCATCGTTCTGTGGGGACATCGTCTTCCAACTGATGGCGAAACTCAAATCGCACTGAATTATTTAATAATTAATGCCTAATAACGTTCCAACCAAATAACATGTGCTGAGCCTGTTGAAGCTATTACATTTAAAAAAATGATAAAAACAGAAAGCAATTCCACTCATTCAATTGGAACAAGTGAATTTGACTTAGTAGACAAGCAAGACCATTGTCTATGGTATTTAAGACAGTATTGCTGCCGAGGGTTGTCATTTGGA
The DNA here is from genome assembly GCF_021184085.1 of Oncorhynchus gorbuscha. Taxonomy (NCBI): domain Eukaryota; kingdom Metazoa; phylum Chordata; class Actinopteri; order Salmoniformes; family Salmonidae; genus Oncorhynchus; species Oncorhynchus gorbuscha. Next base: position 9,754,916 of record NC_060191.1, read on the forward strand.
CTATAACAAACCATAAACATGCAGACTTCCTGCTCTTACATATACTGAGTTACAGTCTGATGTTCAAATACTGGAATGGAAATTTTGAGGTGAAAGAACAGGATGTCATTGTGCTTCATGTTCTATTGAATATAAATAGGTGCTTGGTTGATGTGTGAAAGTGTTAAACTCCCTGTCCTGACATAAAAATGCATAAACACCATTGCAGAACACTTGAGGTTTTATTCCCTTAACCATCTATGTTGGCTATGTTTTGTACAGATATGAAGGTGGGTTTCAATCAAGACCTCAAATCCCAAATATGGCAGCACACTGTTTATAGTGTTGCACACAGTATAGATACCTTCACCAATCTAGATCATACATTAGGCTACACCCAGCCACACAACATAAGCCATACTTTACAAAACCCCACTTTCCTGTGGGTGGTGTGTTTATTAATGTGTTATTATAACCAGAGAATATCTCTCTTGGTGACCCCATGCTGGCTGATATTATAAAATCAAGACAACTATCCCATCCTGTGCTCAGAGGTAAGTCGCTCTGGATAAACAGTGATTCAAGAAAGTGTTTCGTGGGTTATTTCAAATTTTATTACAGTTTTAATTAGCTTAATCAGATCTCCATTGCTCAGATTTCTTGCACATGAATTACACTCAAACATAGCTCAGGGACAATTGGTCAAATTAGTCAGTTGTCTGACCTCTTCTAGAGCAAAGCATGTGTTTGGTCAAGTTCTGAAGGGATTTGAAGATCAGCTCCCTCAGTGATGTCATCAGTATCATTCCAATCAGAGTATAGTCAAAATGGTGGGAGTTCACATTATATACAGCCAGTATCTGTGTCTGACAAAGAGCAATCATTTGTTCACAGTTGTGCTTGGCGCCACACCATGGACAATCTAGTTATAGACTTACTGACAGAGTATGTCCACTGTATCTGAACTGTTAGACATCACATAACCTCTTTAGGGTGCCTATAGGTATTCTTATACAAGCTACTACATTTTTCATACAGTGAGAAAACATGACCCTCAATCCAATTGATTATTAGAAATAAAAATACATAATTACATCCAAAACACAGCATTGTAAAAGGCAATAATGCAGCAATTAAACTCTCCATATAATTGTTTACATTTTCATTGGCTGGGGAGGGGAGGAAGGCCAACAGAAGTATCTTAATCAAGAGAGGACATACAAATGTGTGTTCAGTCACTACAGTATACACCATTCTACGTCTGCTAAATGCTGGTAGGAAAACCTTGAGTCTTTGGGGAAACACAGGCAAGCTTATTCTCTTCTATGGTTTCAGTAGTATCGATACAAGGTTCAACTGACTTAAACTGTGAACATACGTTTTTCACGAAACAGAGCTGTACAAATTATACAAAGACTACCTCAGCTCCTTAATTATCTTGATGCAGTAACCACAACCTGTGATTCCCACAATCCAAAAGCAATACATGGAAAATTCAAATCTCTGAGGTCAAGTATTTGAACTCCTCTTCCCATATTCAAAGCAGTGTTTGAATAAAGAAACAGAACGGTTTGAGGTGATGGTGAGTCAGCCACATCTCTCCTCCGATATGATCAATAATTGACTCCTTCGTGTCACCAGTGGTTTCATGGTTGTACACAGCAGAACAACCAAGCCATGAGTTACAAATAAATTATGAACCTCTCCGGATGCTTCAGGACTGGTGGTGTTTTAAAAAGTAACATTTTCAGAATTCTGAGAGTAGTGAAAGATGATTGGTTTTGGTTAGGATCATCTGTAGTACAGTAGACCAACAGTAGTTGCAGTTGACACTGTTGGTTATGAAGAAACCTCCTACTGTGTATGTAACCATCCAACACGAAGAACTCTCTCTGGTAACAAAATCATGTAGTGGAAAATAAATTAAATATAAAAGCCATCCAAGAGGTCAACAATCAGCCATTGAAAAGGGGACAATCCCTTATTATCAATATACAGTGCATGATATTGATCATAATAACTGTGACAGATGCATCAGTGAGATGTGACATCTCCCTAGTGGACTAACATTCAACTGGTTTATATACAGCGTCTATATGTTCATCCTGCCTGAAACCTGCTATGTCCCTAATAAAGATTCAACTTGAATTTGAAGCAATAAACTGAAAATAACTCACTAAGGTGTGCTAGAGCAAATATTGTGGTCCCACCCAATCTGAGCAATAGTCCATTCCTCGGCATACCTCCTTTACATGCAACTGTTACCCAATACCACCATGATTGCCAACATCACTATGTTCCATAATGATGAAGTCCATTGTACCACAACAATGATTGACATCCCACTGTTCTCATTCAAACCTGCAAATAGTGAAAAGAGACATTCAGTGTTAAACTAGTGAGATAATGAGGAAGGTTTCGGACATGTAGCTTGTCTACTGATTACAGGTTTGTCCTTGGGATTCTACTAGGGGAGTGATGCACTATCGAAGAGGAAATGGAGTCTCAACGTCTACCTAAAATACATTCAGTCAGAAGTTAATTGTGTCATCTTGTGCTGGTTTTTACAACAGTCCGTTTTCAATCAGCCATGTTAGGAAAATGTTCTCTCTCTGAACAGCACAAGGTATTCTTCTTTTTTTGTTATTATTCCATTACACTGATGCAAATTCATTCTAGAAATGTCTATTTTGAAGTCATATTTTTTTCTAAAGATATTTACACTGTCTATTTTAATCTGTCACATTTCCATCTTATCAAAAGCAAAGACCAGGAACAACACAAAGATGGTAGCATCAAACACCAAATCTGCTTTCATTAAAATAATGGACTTCTCATTACTTTGTTACAATTGTTTTAGGTAGCAGTCATTCACTAAACTTAAATGGTACATTTGGTACATTAGTTCAATTATATAGTTCACATGACATGGAATAGGCTCTGGGTGCTGATTGTGTCAGATGTCACAGAATGAAGGATGAGGTTGGGCTGAACATCAAAAGACCACCAACCCATTTTTACTATGGATTGATAATATATGTCGGTGTAAGTCATACCTAAGTAACAACTAAGTTAATCAAGCTTCAATACCTCACATTCCCAACCTCCTCATCTCTGCTTAACCTTTACAACTGTGCCTGGCTTTGAAAGAAGATGTCCTACATTGACTCATGGAGGTGGGGCTGGCTTGGTGGTCATCATGTCAGAGTCATTGTAGCTTTAGATAGAGGACCAGTTTATGTGGAGTTTTAGATCAGCTGTACTATATTGTTTGGTCACATTTTACACCATTTATCTGAAGTGGAATATAATGAATCAGAGCTGTAACACAATCCAACAAAGAATAAACAGATGACACAACAAAACTAAATGCAGTGTTCAACATTGAGTCAGTTTCTGACAAATACCAATCCATTTAATTAAGAATAAGGGGGTCAACTCAAGCCATTCCAATGGCATTCCTATCCAAGTAGACAGGAGTGAATCTCTCCAAAGGAGATGATTGTTACACTGTGGCATTAATGTCCACCCCTTTATTCTAGACCAGAAGAGTAAGAGGATGGGTCAGTTGGTAATACGTCTCTGTTACTGGTTTACATTCCAAAAACTGATGTGGGGACATGGTTGGTCAGAGGTTTGGGGCATATACCCGCTATTTGCTTGTCAAGTTACATTAAAGTGTTGGTCGTAATGATACATCTTAATACATCATAGGGGGTGTGACTGGGACCACCTCTAGGAGGGGAAGCAAGGAAAGGGAGCACCTCGTGTGATTGGGCATGACCGGGAGGCCACACCCACCACCTCAGTTCATTTGCTCAAAGAATTTGTAGGTGGGGTTTTCGTAGCCGTGGTTCTGCATCTTGTTTAGTTGGCGCTCCTCTGGGGTCAGCATGGGGTCAACCTGCTATGAGACACGGAGGGTCAAATGTCATACTGATACAGATACAGTACAATGCTATGGTATAAGGAAGTGCTATCAGCAGGAAGTAGGAGACACTATTGTGCTATAAGCATAAAGTGCCTCTCCTACCTGCCGCTGCAGGGAGAGACACTTTGAATACCTGCCTACGACAAGCCAACTGACATTTACTCCTGAGATGTTGCTCTGTTGCGCCCTCTATAGCCACCATGGTTATGATTTGAACCTGCTGGTCATCTATGAAAAAAAATGATCTGGCCTTAATGGCCACATGCATCTCCACCCTGGACAACCCTCAGAGCCTGATCTCGCTCTAAGTTTCATCCTATAGTAGGTTTATGCTTTTTAGGGAGTTTTTCCTAGCCTCTAGGCTTCCATATCTGCATTGCTTTCTCTCTGGGGTTTTAGGCTGGGCATCTGTAAAGCACTGTGACAACTGCTGATGTAACAAAAGGTTTTATAAAATACATTTGATTCATTGTGTTTAGTTTTAGTTTAGTTTTATTTTACATACAGCTAAAAGCTGTACAAACAAAAAACTAATCAACATATTGTGAGAATAATGGAACTGGAAGGGATGCTGATCATGATGGATGATCAAGGAAGAAGGTTTATGGCATTGAGATCGGATGAAGCCTTCGTCAGAGAAGTCAAAACAATACTTAAACCCACACAAAGCTGCCTGCCATCCAGGACCTCTACACCAGGCAGTGTCAGAGGAAGGCCCTAAAAATGGTCAAAGATGCCAGCCACCCCAGTCATAGACTGTTCTCTCTACTACCGCATGGCAAGTGGTACCGGAGTGCCAAGTCTAGGACAAAAAGGCTTCAACAGTTTTTACCAATGTTTACCCGGACTATTTGCATTGTGTGCCCCCCCCCCCAACCCCTCTTTTACGCTGCTGCTACTCTCTGTTTATCTTATATGCATAGTCACTTTAACCATACATTCATGTACATACTACATCAATTGGCCCGACCAACCAGTGCTCCCGCACATTGGCTAACTGGGCTATCTGCATTGTGTCCCACCAACCCCTCTTTTTATGCTACTGCTACTCTCTGTTCATCATATATGCATAGTCACTTTAACCATATCTACATGTACATACTACCTCAATAAGCCTGACTAACTGGTGTCTGTATTTTATTTTTTTTTCTTAAAATTTTACCTTTATTTAACCAGGCAAGTCAGTTAAGAACACATTCTTATTTTCAATGACGGCCTGGGAACAGTGGGTTAACTGCCTGTTCAGGGGCAGAACGACAGATTTGTACCTTGTCAGCTCGGGGGTTTGAACTCACAATCTTCCGGTTACTAGTCCAACACTCTAACCACTAGGCTACCCCGCCTTGCTACTCTTATTTTCACTGTTGTTTTATTTCTGCGCACACGCACACGCACACACACACACACTTGGTTGGAGCCTGTAAGTAAGCATTTCACTGTAAGGTTGTATTCAGTGCACGTGACAAATACACTTTGATTTGATTTCATGTGCAATAATGAGATCTACTGAAAGCATCAAAGTGTCCAGGTTCTGTCGGATTCCCTGCCTCCTACCTCCACGATGCCGTGGCTGATGGTGCCATACGGCTTCCTGCGCACCAGCAACAGACTAATCACCATCACCATGGCGATGGCCACAGCAACCACCAGCAACCCCACCATGGCCCCGCGGTTGAACGTCTCCAGGGCATCTGGTTGCTAAGGACAGAAACAGAAAAGGTGAAGAGAGGGCACAAAGAGGGGAAGATGGAGAAATTAGAGGTTGATATCATCATGGGAATGACTTACAATACCACAAGAGGGGATGGGTCCGCCCAGCCCATCCAGACACTTATCTAGGTAGCAGACTCACCAGTTCATCGGTCTGGATCTCAGGAGACTTGTAGACCACCTGCTTGAGCTCCACAGAGGTGTTAATCTAGAGAGTGAGAGCAAGAGAAATAGAGAGAGAGAGGGGGTTATTTAATAGGTCATTACAGAGGAAGTACAACAGAATTAAATAGAACACATTAACTACATATCTATGGGAGTTGACTTCCTGCTGTGGGAGGATGTTATAGTAAGTGAGTAAAAATGTAGCAGTTTATCATGTGGAGGCTGCAGTGCGACACAAGCCATTTTTCCATATACACACGAGAGGGTGAGATTTAAAGTGGGTAGGGATGAGGGAGAGATGATTGACATAATGTGTGTAAGCGTATCTCTTGGCTGTGCTGTAAACACAAGTGCAAGTAGGATGCCATGTCTGTAAAGTGACGTGTATGTTTGCAATAAAAAAAATAGATGTTTCTCACTTTCTCCTCATATTCATACGTGGGGCTTCTCTCAGATGTGGCATAGTCATATTCGTCTGTAGAGGCTGAGTGCAGAGGCAGAAAACACACAGATTCAGCCATGATCAACTTCAACTTTTTCTTTCTTTAAAAATGACATTTTGGCAGACAAATATCACACTTCATGTCCCTTCCCTTTAACTCACCTTTCTTAGTGTTGGGCTGTGGGTCTTGACAGGACAGAAACAATAGAGAAAAGTAAAAATGTTAACTACTGCTTGTATTCAAATAAATGAATTAATTCCTGAACTATATGAAGAGGAAACATTTTGTGTGTATGCGTGCATTCATGAGGGTGTGTCCATACCAATGTGGGGTGGGTAGGGCCTGTTCTGGAAGGCTCTCTCCTCCTCCTCCTCGTCATCCTTCTCCTCCTCACTCTCAGCAGGAAGTAGCTCCTCGGTGGTGCGTGTCTCAGAGAAGGAAGTGGTCATGAGCTCACTGATGTCTCCTCGCTCCGCCTTCACCAGCTCCTCTACAGGGAGGGAGGGAGAAACTAGCAGGTTTTAAACACAGGAAAGGTGTTTAGAGAAATACAATAAACTAAAGTGCTACCCAGCTTGATATACAGTACAGTATAATGTATTTACGGTAAAACGTATTTACACCTTATATACAGCAATCCCTTATTTTCTGTTTGAGAGTTCCCTAGAGACATTACAAGATAATAATAACCTACTAATTAGATAATGTGTATTTGGAACTTTGAATGTCTTACAAAAGACATCATGATAAATGCTAGCTTATCTCTTTCTAAATGTCTTATGAATGAACTAAAACATGAATATTAGGACAAGGGCAGTAACCCCACATCCTGGTCTACATGGAGAGTAGAGAGGAGTGTAGCATACGGATATCATCGTGCAGCTCCTCAGCCAAGGCAGGGACCTTGTAGAGTAATGCCAAGCTCTGGTTCATCCTCTCCTCAATCACATGGAGGTGGGTGTAGACCTGCAACCCCAAGAGATCAATGCTGGTTAGGTTCATTACAAGACAAAGCCCCCACAGAGTCTGAAAGTGTCATGTGTTGGTTTAATGTATTGACATTTACAAGTGAAAATGAGTTTGGCTGTTAAGGATGATTATGACATCAGTTTTGATCATTTTGGTAAAGGGGCAATCTGCAGTTGCTACATGCATTTTTGGACATATAAATAAATTATATGTACCCATTGATTCTTGACAAATATAATTTATAAATGCCCCATGAGCTTAGTACAACTGTGGTACCCCATTAGAACCCAACCTATAAGCTTGTTTTACTCCAATAGCCTCAAAAACATAATTGATATCATGAATGGTCAGTCACAGTATCCATAGCTCTGTCTATGAACTTGAGAGTGGTTACATTTCTCCAGCCCGATCCCTCAGCTTTTTACCGAAACAGGGGCGGGGATACACTTTTTTTATTTATTGTTTCAACAGCTGATTGCCCCTTTAAGAGTTATTTCATGAGCATCAATTTTTCATGAAGCAGCATCACTGCTTAAGGAAGATGTACAGTATCTTTTCATCCTAGTATATTCTAGTATATTCTCATTTCACACCTGGAACTTCATCTGCTCAGCTTTCTGGGGGTCGACGGCCTCAATGTGCTGGTAGTGTCTCAGAGTGTGTCTGCGGTCCTTCTGCTCTGCTGCCATGTATCGCTTCAGAGACTGCAGCACCCGCTCCGGCTGTTGAGAGGAGAGGGATATTATAGTCAGAGAATGGAGGGGGTGGAGAAGGAAGAAATGAACAACACACTACAGTCCACTCATACTCTCTGCCTAACAAATATACACTGAGTATACCAAACAGAAGGAACACCTTCCTAATATTGAGTTGCACCCCTCCCTTTGCCCTCAGAACAGCCTCAATTCAGGTCATGGACTCTACAAGGTGTCAAAAGCGTTCCACAGGGATGCTGCCTCATGTTGACTCCAATGCTTCCCACAGTTGTGTCAAGTTGTCTGGATGTCCTTTGGGTGGTGGACCATTCTTGATACACACAGGAAATTGTTGAGTGTGAAAAACCCAGCAGCGTTGCAGTTCTGTACAGTCATGTTCTCTGCCTAAGAAAATGTAGATATCCCTGCTGCCCCTGCTGTCTGCGGACCTGTGGGGGCTCGGCCTGCACGGCGGTCAGGTAGCTCTCCAAGGCCAGTCTGCGGTTGTTGTTGAGGGTGGCTACCACGCGGGCCAGGTGGGTCTCCACCAGCCTCTGTCTCTCCCCTGCCACCTGCTCCTCCAGAGTCTGCAACACAGACTGGAAATGCTGGGTGGAGAGGAGAGGGGATTGTTGTGTTAATAGGTGTATGAGTGTCCATCTCCCATCTTTTCTTCCTTCTTTAATCCCCATCTCCTTTCTTCCATCCCCTCTTCCTATTTCATCTTCTTACCTCATTAAGGGCCTGGCGGTCAGACTTGGGCAGGTTCTTGGATTGGTTGTCAGCCTCAGCCCATTCCTTCATGATCTGAAAAGGCCAGATGCGTTAACGTCCTTCACACACACACAAACAGATTTCCGCAGACAGGAATCCACTGAGGACCATTCTGATGTTTAAAATGCTCCATATCCGCCTCAATCTCCAGCTACTAAGAAAGTCTGTCTGTTTATGGGTATCCACTTGGCTTGGTTCACTTGTACAATGGGACAATCTCAATTGCATACTCCTCGCATCCTCTCTCCTCACCTTCTCAAAACCGATTGGATGAGAAAGCCAGCACCCCCCCCCCCCCCCCTGACCTTCTCCTCCAATGGGTTTTGAGAAGGAGTTGAGGAGAGAGGACAAAGAGTATTCAATTGTGATTCTCCCAATATATCAATATTGCATTAAGACCTCACGTCAGGTCCCAGAGCAATTTTCCAACAGTGGGTTCTGTAGGAGGTCACAGATATGGAAACAGCACAGCAGGCCTGGCCTCTTCTTATTGGTTCATTGCCTGTCCAAACCCGCCTCCCTGTCCACCTTACCTCATTGATACGTTTCATTCTCCGCTCCTCCAGGTCCATCTTGGCACGCAGGAAGTTGGCGTGTTCACTGTCGTCCCCTGGCATCTCGAAGTAAACATCCACGCCATCTGTGGGGCGAGGGGTGGGTACTGCAGAGGAGGAGGAGGGGGGATAAGGAGAGAAGGGGAATGAGAGGAGGGAGAATAAAGGATGGAAAACAAAGGAGAAGAGAGAGCGAGACAGAGATACAGGCAGTGCAGCAGAAAGAAAGACAGGGGGAAGATGAGGGAGACCGAAAGATATCCCAATCATTGCCATTACCCGGAGAGAGAGAGTCAGACAGCCATTGATCCAGATAGTAGGGTGAACAGTCAGCATTATTGATTTGGAGACGTGTAGTGCTGTAAATACATCAGCCAGCCACTCCCATCTCCTATATCTAGCCAGACAGATAGGCATGGTGAGTGTGTGTGCGCATGCATGTGTGTGTATGCCCTTGCATGCATGCGTATGTGTAATCATCCTTAGTCTATTACAAAGATAGCGTGAGAGAGAAAGTATTGGAGATGCCAACTGGGCACTACAGTTCATTCCCCAGTCAGTAAGAGTAAGTGGGAGATGGGAGAGTGATGTCAGCATTTACCCAGTCTTTTTACTGCCCTGTTAACCACTAAGGGTAGCAACTACAGTCCATTCCCTTACTGAGACTGGCCTTTAGAGAGAAAGGTCCAGACTAGACACAAAACCTAGACACTACTTAATACCCCACTTCTCCACTTTTGTAGGTAAGAATATAGACAATATGGATAAAATTTCATCTAGGGCAAAGTGGTATTCCAATAAAGCTTATGCCCATGAAATCCTCTCAGATCTAGTTGAGAGGTGGTAAGTAGGGGCTAAGAATTGTTTCTGGACAGGGCGAAGATGTAACTGTGAAATAGAAGGTAGATGGTTACTCACGGCTGTCTCCCCTGGTCTGGGGTGGGGATGTGGAGGGGTTGCGACCAGTCTGACCCTGGCCTTTCTCATAGTAGAAGGAGTCTGTGTAGTCAGAAGCCTGGTAGGGGCCAGAGTCAATGGAGTACTCATACTCCTCTGGGTCTTTCACTGCTGCTGCTTCTGCAACCTCCTGCTGCTGCTGCTCCTCCTCCTCCTCTTCCTCCTCCTCCTCCTCATCCTCTATGGCCTCCTCCTCTTCCTCATCCTCTTCCACCACCTGCTCATTCTCTTCCACCATCTCATCGTCTTCCTCCTCCATGTCTGCCTCATCCACATCGGTGTCAGGAGAGGGGCTTGGGGAGGGTGTTGTCACTTTGACTCTGGGAATGGGGTACAAGGTCAAACATTATGATCATCATCATCTCCCCCATCATCACCACAGACAGCAGGGGTAATGGGACTCACCCTGCGTTGACTTTGACCTGAGGGGTGAGGGCCTGGGGTCCTGCTGGGAGAACATCCCCTCCCTCCGTCTCCCCCCTGCCACTGGACCCGCCCCTCCCTGGGCAGCACACATACTCCACCCCACGGAAACGTTCTCCGCATGGCAACAGCATCCCATAACTATGCAGCTCCAGACCGTCTGCTGTGCAGGCCTGAAACAGAAAGAGTGAGAAATGAGAGAAATCTGTTCAACATGGATCAAGATTGGAAAAGACCAAGGTGAACTAGAGAGAGATCAGGGGTGTATAGAAAAAGAGAGGAAATGTGAATGTGATCAAAGGGAACTAACTAGCAGGAGGAATAGAATACGATCAGCATGATGAAGGTGAATTATAAAAACTACATCACCTCCCCCTCCAATCAACTGCCTCCAATCAACTGCCTCCAATAAACTGCCTCCAATAAACTGCCTCCAATAAACTGCCTCCAATAAACTGCCTCCAATAAACTGCCTCCAATAAACTGCCTCCAATAAACTGCCTCCAATAAACTGCCTCCAATAAACTGCCTCCAATAAACTGCCTCCAATAAACTGCCTCCAATAAACTGCCTCACCTCCCCGGCCTCCAATAAACTGCCTCACCTCCCCGGCCTCCAATAAACTGCCTCACCTCCCCGGCCTCCAATAAACTGCCTCACCTCCCCGGCCTCCAATAAACTGCCTCACCTCCAATAAACTGCCTCACCTCCCCGGCCTATATTAAACTCCTCTAGCTGCTCTCTCTGCAGATACAGTATGATACTGTATGTTACACTACACCCAGCTGGGTACAGTTAGCTTCCAGCCCCAGTCTTTTACTGTAGTCTACATTGCAGTTTAGTTATTGACTCAATTAGTCCAAGTCCAAGTGTACTGTCTCATAGAAGTCTATGCTAACTCTCTATAAAAGAGTCCTAGTGGTGTTAAAACCCAATTCAAACTTAAGAAATTAATTGAAATTTAATTAACTCTAATATAATCTTAGCTAATATAATGTCGCTCCACCCGCACCTCCTTAGCTATGTTGTGCCAGTAGACGTAGCTCTCACAGGCATCCATCTGTTCTTGGTGCAGGAAACGGCATCGGTCTGGAACCAACAGGGCTTCACTCACATACTCACCCACTGCAGAGCAAGAGAGAGAGAGGAGGGACATGGAATGAGAGGAGAATATTTTAACACTCTCCTTGGTTGTAACATTTTTTAATTGATAAAAAAACATTGATAAACATCCATAAACCAGAGAGCGAGAGACAGAGACTTGAACTAGAAAGGTTCAGTATTATAATATAATGGCAACTCATTACAGTGCCTCTGCACTGTCTGGGCTGAGGAGGGGAGTGGAGATTGATCCAGAACACAATGGTGTGCTGCTGCCTGCAGTTCTACTTTCAATAGCTGCAGGCAGTCAGTCAAGGACAGAAAAATGTGAAATATGCTTAATTTCAGATTTTAATTTAAGTCATTTGATTCCATCGTTAACAATAGTGAAAATAATAACTTTTGTACTTCACATGCTCTAGAGAAGTTAAAGTTGTATTTATTAACAAATAAGCAATATATTATGCATTATAAAGGTGTCGAGTATGATTAAAAATAAAATTTTATTAGGGGCGGCAGGTAGCCTAGTGGTTAGAGCGTTGGACTAGTAACTGAAAGGTTGCAAGATGGAATCCCGAGCTGACAAGGTAAAAATCTGTTGTTCTGCCCCTGAACAGGCAGTTAACCCACTGTTCCTAGGCCTTCATTGAAAATAAGAATTTGTTCTTAACTGACTTGCCTAGTTAAATAAAGATAAAATAAAAACAATTTTAAAAAAATGTGTCACATGCGCCGAATACAACAGCTGTAGAGACTTACAGTGAAATGCTGAATACAACAGCTGTAGAGACCTTACAGTGAAATGCTTACTTACGAGCCCCTAACCGACAAAATAAGAAAAGAAATAAAAGTAACAAGAAATTAAAGAGCAGCTGTAAAATAACAAGACTATATACAGGGGGGTACCGGTGCAGAGTCAATGTGTGGGGGCACCAGTTAGTTGAGGTAATATGTACATGAAGTTATTAAAGTGATTATGCATAGATGATAACAACAGAGTAGCAGCGGTGTAAAAGAAGGGGGGGGGGGCAATGCAAAAAGTCTGGGTAGCCATTTGATTGGGTGTTCAGGAGTTTTATGGCTGGGGATAGAAGCTGTTTAGAAGCCTCTTGGACCTAGACTTGGTGCTCCAGTACCGCTTGCCGTGCGGTAGCAGAGAGAACAGTCCATGACAGTTTTTAGGGCTTTCCTCTGACACTGCCTGGTACTGCCTGGTATAAGGGTCCTGGATGGCAGGAAGCTGGGCTGTTCGCACTACCCTCTGTAGTGCCTTGCGGTCGGAGGCCGAGCAGTTGCCATACCCGGCAGTGATGCAACCAGTGATGCTTTCGATGGTGCAGCTGTAGGACCTTTTGAGGAGTTGAGGACCCATGCCAAATCTTTTCAGTCTCCTGAGGGGGAATAGGTTTTGTCGTGCCCTCTTCATGACGGTCTTGGTGTGCTCGGACCATATTGGTTTGTTGAACTTGAAGCTTTCAACCAGCTCCACTGCAAGCCAGTCGATGAGAATGTGTGCGTGCTCACAGAACATTACACCTGTACATAGCCCATCTGTAAATAGCCCATCCAACTACTTCATCCCCATACTGTATTTATTTATCTTGCACCTTTGCACCCCAGTATCTCTAATTGCACATTCATCTTCTGCACATCTACCATTCCAGTGTTTAATTGCTATATTGTAATTACTTCGCCACCATGGCTTTTTTATTGCCTTACCTCCCTTATCCTACCTCATTTGCACATACTGTATAGATACTTTTCTACTGTATTATTGACTGAATGTTTGTTTATTCCATGTGTAACTCTTGGCCAGGTCGCAGTTGCAAATGAGAACTTGTTCTCAACTAGCCTACCTGGTTAAATTAAGGTGAAATAAAAAAATAAAAATGGGTATATCATTCAGGGCTAGGATATGGGTGTATCATTCAGGGCTAGGATATGGGTGTATCATTCAGGGCTAGGATATGGGTGTATCATTCAGGGCTAGGATATGGGTGTATCATTCAGGGCTAGGATATGGGTGTATCATTCAGGGCTAGGATATAGGTGTATCAGTACTTGATTGTATTCAATATTAGGGTATTGGCATGTGGGTGTTAGGGTTAGGGCATGGGGAGAGAGGGATGGGGTGTGTGGGTAATTGGATTGAGGTGTGTAGGTAAATTAGCGGAGGTATATACCGTAGATATTGGGGCAAATGTCTGTTCATTTTATTATAGGCAGAGAACTATGTTCCCAGCACTCACAATTATTTGTACATCATTTCCATTAATGTAATTTTTTAAAGCAATTTGGATTACATGTTAGGGTTACTAATGGTATAAGATGTGCATAGTGGCATGTTTGGAAAAATGTGGGGACAAGTGGGTTAAAATTCAACACAGACTGAAAGACCTTTCCACCATTTTAATAGAGTGAAGCCCTTTGGTGCACCTGACAAAGCTTTGACAATGGAATCCATTCATATGAACTATTAGACATACTATGTCCATTTCTATTATTACTTCCCCGAGGCTGAATTTGAACGCTACTTAACCATATCATGGAAATGACATGCTTTGTATTAAACATAATGATGACATGATGTTACTTATTAATATAATAAAGTTATCCTCCGATATGGGGTGGATGATCATAAGGAAGTTGTGCAATGTTTTGAGTGATGTTTGTGTAGGGATATGCTGAAGATTAGAATGATGATGATGATGATGCCGAGGGTGCAGACATTGCAGACGTGTTGTTCTTACCCTGGCAGCGGTAGGGCATGACGATGAAGGGGCGTGTCTGGCAGTGGCCCCAGCCCTTCTTACACCAGGCTGGGATGGTGACGGGGCTGGAGGACTCCTCCACATGGGAGATCTGTAGGGCTGGGTACATCTGGTTGGACAGATGGAAAGGCAGACAGATGGCGGGGGAGACAGACAGAAAGACAGAGGGAGGGACAGATGGATGGAGGATATGGACAGACAGGGCATCAGGGAGGAGAGAGGCAACAGGGTCAGACAAATGCAGAGGGGAAAGGAGGGTTGAGGGGGGAGGAGACATACAGTACAGACAGAGGGACAGAGGAGGAGAGGGAGAGAGGAGGAGGGAGAGAGGAGGAGAGGGCAAGAGGGAAATAGGAGGGGAGGGCAAGAGGGAAATAGGAGGGGAGGGCAAGAGGGAGCGGGAGAGAGGAGGAGAGAGGAGGAGAAGGAGAGAGGATAGCACAATCAATAGGGAGAAAGGTAAAAAGGAGAGACTCATGCAACGGTCTGAAACACTTTGGCCCTAAGGGTCTATTTTCTGACTATGCACGTCATACACTGATATTCTCCTTAAGTTGTAAGGAAAATTCCAGTCTGAAAAAAAGTTGACCTATACAATCCCACTTCCAATTCTTTCAATAATCCCAATTTCACATCTGACTACTTTCAATTAAAATGTAGGGCAATGGCATAAGCACAGCCCTATAATGAGGTTTAATGGATTGAGAAATGTATTTGGCACGCTGTCTGAGAGCCGGATCCACAGACTTTGAGGAAAAAGGAACGCTTTTGTGGAAAAGCAATCACAGACTCATAATGAGCTGGGTAATCACATTACAGCCATTTCAACTGTGTGACTGCTGTTTTCTTTACCCACTGTGCTTCATTTAGCCACCAGGTGGCGCATGATGTCCTTTTATAAAAACTGTCTCCTTGCTCTTGTTGGGGAGGGGGAGCAGAGTCTCGAATCAAACCAAGGCTGTGGCTAGCCCTGTCAGGCCATTGATATTCCTTAAGTTTGGCATGCAGAAGACTTAAAGGACTTAGGGGGATAAACGTGGCAGGAGGCAGATCGATGGATGGTTGTATTAATATTCAGGAAATATCAATAAATATTTCCTCCTGACCACCATCACTCTACTATATATATAGATTTGAGATATATATATATATTTGATAGGACAAGACAAACCAAGTATAACAGATTGGAAGATTAGGGTTGGCTACTCCTGCTCCTATTCATAATGTTGTGTGAGGTATCTATACCAGCCTGTCCACCCATTTACAGTGCATTTAGAAAGTATTCACACCCCTTGACGTTTTCCAAATGTTGTTGTTACAGCCTGAATTTAAAATGGATAAAATGTAGATGTTTTTGTCACTGGCCTGCACACAATTCCCCATAATGCCAAAGTGGAATGATGTTTTTAAATGTTTACAAATCAATTTAAAATTGAAAGCTGAAATGTCTTGAGTCAATAAGTATTCAAACCCTTTGTTATGGCAAGCCTAAGTAAGTTCAGGAGTAAAAATGTGCTTAACAAGTCACATAATAAGTTGCATGGACTCACTGTGTGCAATAGTGTTAAACATGATTTTTGAATGACTACCCCATCTCTGTACCCCACACACACACAAATATTTGTAACGCCCTTCAGTCGAGCACTGAATTTCAAACACAGATTCAACCACAAAGACCAGAGATATTTTCCAATGCCTCGCAAAGAAGGGCACCAATTGGTAGATGGGTAAAATATATATATATATATATATATATATATATATATATATATATATATATATATATATATATATATCCCTTGGAGCATGGTGAAGTTATTAATTACACTTTGGATGGTGTATCAATACACCCAGTCACTACAAAGATACAGGTATCCTTACTAACTTAGTTGCCGGAGAGGAGAGAAACCACTCAGGAATTTCACCATGAGGCCAATGGTGACTTTAAAACAGTTACATAGTTTTAATGGCTGTGGAGGATAAAACTGATCAACAACATTGTAGTTACCGTATGCCACAATACTAACCTAATTGACAGACTGAAAAGAAAGAAGTCTGTACAGAAGAAAAATATTCCAGAACATGCATTCTGTCCTGAATATGTTTGGGGCAAATCCAACACAACACACTACTGAGTACCACTCTCCATATGTTCAAGCATAGTTCTGACTGCATCATGTTATGGGTATGCTTGTAATCGTTTGCAAAAACATTTTCACTTTTGTCTTAATTTTGTTTTACTCCATATTGAATTCAGTTTGTAAAAATAAGTCAAGGGGTATGAATACTTTCTGAAGGCCCTGAATCTACCACCATCTTTATATCCATAAACCTATTTAAAGTATCTGCTCTCTGGTATGCTATTGCAGCAGCATTGGAGATGAGCGGAGCATTACAGTGCAGTAGCAGTGCAGTAGGAGGTCGATCTCATAACCATAGCAGTGTTGTTGGCTCCTACCTCTTGGCAGTAGGACAGGATCTGGTTGGGCTCTGTGAAGCAGCCCTGGCGGCCCTGAGGGTCAGGCTCCCATTGGCCAGTCTCAGGGTTCATGTGCAGCAGCTGACGCCCACAGAACATGGCAATCTGCGGCTCGGCCACCAGGGGCCCCGGTCCATTCACCTCAGCCATGGCCAAGGCCTAGAGAGAGGGAGGTAGATAGGGGGTGAGGTGAGGTGTGGTAGAACGAGAAGAGAGAAGTTTAGAAATAGAAAGAGTAATAGATGGAAGGAGAGAGGGAGGAGGGAGAGAAATACTTTGCTATGATTGTCCTGAGAGAGAGTGTAATGTTTACTGTTAATTTGTATTGTTTACTTCAATTTTGAGAATGAAGGACAGGACCTTAGATTAGTCTAAATGTACCAGCTGATACAGTCTCTCTGATCTATCTCCCAACACAAACAATGGCTTAGCTGCAGAGAGAGTGTGTGTCTATGTGTATACATCGTTGCATCCATTCTCTGTGTGTGCATGCATTTATATACAGTTGAAGTCAGAATTTACATACACCTTATTTAAACTCAGTTTTTCACAATTCCTGACATTTAATCAGAGTAAAAATTGTGTCTGTCTTAGGTCAGTTAGGATCACAACTTTATTTAAAGAATGGGAAATGTCAGAATAATAGTAGAATAGTTTCTTTCATTTACATTCCCATTACATTCCCAGCGGGTCAGAAGTTTACATACACTCAATTAGTATTTGATAGCATTGCCTTTAAACTGTTTAACTTGGGTCAAACATTTTGGGTAGTCTTCCACGAGCTTCCCAGAATAAGTTGGGTGAATTGTGGCCCATTCCTCCTGACAGAGCTGGTGTAACTGAGTCAGGTTTGTAGACCTCATTGCTCGAACACGCTTTTTCAGTTCTGCCCACACATTTTCTATGGTATTGAGGTCAGGGCTTTGTGATGGCCACTCCAATACCTTGACTTTGTTGTCCTTAAGCCATTTTGCTACAACATTGGAAGTATGCTTGGGGTGATTGTCCATTTGGAGACACATCTGCGACCAAGCTTTAACTTCCTGACTGATGTCTTGAGATGTTGCTTCAATATAGCCACATAATTGTCCTTCCTCATGAAGCTATCTATTTTGTGAAGTGCACCAGTCCCTCCTGCTGCAAATCACCCCCACAACATGATGCTGCCACCTCCGTGCTTCATGGTTGGAATGGTGTTCTTCGGCTTGCAAGCCTCCCCCTTTTTCCTCTAAAAATAACGATGGCCATTATGGCCAAACAGATCTATTTTTGTATCATCAGACCAGAGGACATTTCTCCAAAAAGTAAGATTTTCTTCCCCTTGTGCAGTTGCAAACCGCAGTCTGGCTTTTTTAATGGCGATTTTGGAGAAGTGGCTTCTTCCTTGCTGAGCGGCCTTTCAGGTTAAGTCTATATAGGACTCGTTGTACTGTGGATATAGATACTTTTGTACCTGTTTCCTCCAGGATCTTCACCAGGTCCTTTGCTGTTGTTCTGGGATTGATTTGCACTTTTTGCACCAAAGTACGTTCATCTCGAGGAGACGGAACACGTCTCCCTCCTGAGCGGTATGACGGCTGCATGGTCCCATGGTGTTTATACTTGCATGCTATTGTTTGTACAGATGAACGTGGTACCTTCAGGCGTTTAGAAATTGCTCCCAAGGATGAACCAGACTTGTGGTCTACAATTTTATTTCTGAGATCTTGACCGACTTCTTTTGATTTTCCCAGGATGTCAAGCAAAGAGGCACTGAGTTTGAAGGTAGGCCTTGAAATACATCCACAGGTACTCCTCCAATTGACTCAAATGATGTCAATTAGCCTATCAGAAGCTTCTAAAGCCATAATGTCATTTTCTGGAATTTTCCAAGCTGTTTAAAGGCACAGTCAACTTAGTGTATCTAAACCTCTGACCCACTGGAATTGTGATACATTGAAATAATCTGTCTGTAAACAATTGTTGGAAAAATTACAGGTGTCATGCACAAAGTAGATGGCCTAACAGACATGCCCAAAACTATAGTTTGTTAACAATAAATTTGTGGAGTGGTTGAAAAACCAGTTTTAATGACTCCAACCTAACTCTATGTAAACTTCCGACTTCAACTGAGATATATATATAAATATGAGGAGAGAGAGAGAGAAAAATGGACTTTCAAGCTAATGCATATACCATTTCGTCTCACACACTGTAGCTACAGTGAGAGAATATTGGCAGAGACAAAGCTCAGAAAAGATTTATACCAGATCATGCATTGAGTGACACCAAAAGTAGATGAATAAGCCTGATTTATCGACTGAAACTACCCCCTGATTTTGTTAGCAATGTTAAGAGTTGAGAATATAAAGATAGGAAATGTACAACAACTATACACTGTAAAGCTTGCTCCCATCTGCCCCTCTTTTATCCTCTTTCTACCACTCCCTCTATTCTCTCAATCTCTGGCCTACCGTTTCTCTCCCTGAGCTCTCTTGTTCTCTTTTCCCCCCCTCCCCTCTCTCAACAGCCTGCTAGGATGTTGTTATTGATCATGGGATCCGTTCCATCTGCCTGCAGCCTGGGGGTCGGGCCCATGGGAGGCACCGTGGAAGAACAAACACCAGCCGGGCCCCAGCCCCGCTGCTCCCAGTCAGGTGTTAATACAAGCTCATTGACCGCCGGGCCACTTCAAGTACATTAACACACAGGAGAGGGAGGGAGGAGGGGTGATAGTAGGAGAGGAAGGGAGAGGAAAGGAGGAGAGTACAGTAGAGAAGGGAGGGGAGACAATGATGTACACACTGCAGGAGATAATCTCCCCAGATCTAGAGACCAAACATGCTCGTTTTCTAACACAAGCTGAGTATTATGACGTAAATGCCTCACTATGATTAATTTAGAAAGGGACATAGAGGGATGGAGTGATCAGGTGTTGTGTTCACACGTACAGTATATATAGTACAGAGATATGACTCCTCTTTGGTGCGGAAAAAGTAGAGGAATATTTCAAAAGAAATGCTTGAACATTACCTAACAAATAATTTCGCTCAGTCTTGCCATTCTTCTGGCTTAACAGCCAAGAGTCACTTATGAAAACTGATATGACAGAAAGTTCAAACAATATCCCTATCCACACTGAAAGTGGCAACCCAGAACCCATTCAACCCGCCTTGTGACTGGCCCGACTGCTTTAATCTCCATAGACAGACAGATGGACTGACAGGCAAGAAGAGCAACTCAGCCTATTAGCATCAAGATGCCCAGGGGTAAGGGGGAGAGGAGAGAGAGAGAGAGGAAAGCAGGGCGAGTGACGTCTGATCAAAGGGAAGCTCTGCCTCAGCATACTGCTGCTAAAGTGTTTGAAGTTCTAATTAAAATTTATATCGGAAATAAATATATACAAAACCCATGAATAAATATACAATAAATATAATAAGGACCGGAGGAGTCTGAGCATTAGAGCCCCACTAGATATGAATGGAAACTATGATAATGAGTTCATTGGATTATAATGAAAGCTGTATGGACGTGGCCGAGCGAGGCCTTGAGGAATGGGGTTTGGAGATCCAGAATGGTGCAGAGACATCCAATTTATTTGGAGTTCAGCGATAATTAACAAAGCACAGAGCTAAGGTTAAAGTCTCCATGAGTGACTACTGGTACTGTAGTGACTTTATTAATTCAAGTCTTTATGACTACTGGTACTGTAGTGACTTTATTAATTCATGTCTCTATGACTACTGGTACTGTAGTGACTTTATTAATTCAAGTCTCTATGACTACTGGTACTGTACATGACTCAACCTCCTATATACAGTAAGTGGACATAGAAACTGTTTGCATATTATTAAGAGTGGTGCTAAGAGATGTTGATTTCTGCTGAACTGGCAGCTTTCTGGGAGCATGTTATTGATGTGTGTTAAAGAATGTGTGTGTGTGTGTGTGTGTGTGTGTGTGTGTGTGTGTGTGTGTGTGTGTGTGTGTGTGTGTGTGTGTGTGTGTGTGTGTGTGTGTGTGTGTGTGTGTGTGTGAGAATAAAAGTGCCTGCTTAAGCTACACAGCCCACACTGACAAGCCACTGAATGCTGAGGTAGTGGTTAAATAGATATAGATATGGCTCTTGACTCAGGGAAGGTCAACGCCACAAAAAAATATTCTGGATATTTGAGAAGATGACCTGACAGCTCTGCTGTGCTCCAGCCTTCATCCTGCACTCTCCACGCCTGCACTCTCCACGCCTGCACTCTCCACGCCTGCACTCTCCACGCCTGCAGAAAATCAATGATGTTCGCCTGCAACTGGATCGCCAGGCTCTCTCCGATCAATAGAAGCCCATCTGGAGCCAGAGGGCCTGACCTCCAGCGTGGAGAGGATGCTCGGCAGCACCTCAGCCAATCCCAGTTCTCCCTGATTCACCACCAGATTAGATGGGGCTGCCGTGAAAACAAATCCTAATCACAAACACTGCCTGCATTCCCTCAATGAGCCCTGGATTTGTTTATACATTGTTCCATCTTCTCGTCCTCCACGCTTTCTCTCGCTCTCTCCTCTTCAAAGTTACCATGTCCTGCTAGCAGTTATAGACATGTGGTCTTTGACCCACTTTGGGAATAATCACTCTGCATTTCACCATCTCACCACCATGACAACCAACACGCAAGGACAGACATCACACCCTCCCACTCGCTCCTACTCCTCCGTGGTGTGACTGCCACCCTACCACGCAGTGTCTCAGCATGGCGCTGACTGGGAGTCACAAGTCTGATGGCACCACTGCAGGCTATGATAGTCCAAGTTTAAATGTTTCAATCAGAGCTTCAGTTCAGTAAATAAAAGCCCTGGCATATTTGCATTATAGTCATTTTCAAACTCACAATTCAAATTCTGAATTACATCAAGGCTGCTCCATTAAAAGGTACAGTATCTCTGTTTGTGTGTCATTCATAATTGCATGAAATCAGTCTATTTCAATAGAGAGACCCAGGAGAGAAGTAAACTCTCCCACTCAACACAGACTCATTAAAGAAGCCTCGTCTCTCAGTTGTCAGTGAATCAGACAGGCTGACTAACACTGTTGTTTACAGAAGGTATGGTGCAGTTACATGCGTGTGAACAGGAACTAGCTGCCGTCACGCTGTCATTTACTTATGACAATTGTTTAGCACGCCTGTTCTACAGTCACCCAGGGCCTGTTCAATCTGGTGGGTTGCAGATAGAAATGTACTGCATAGACCTGGCATGACAGCTTATTACACATAATATAATGTCATATCTATTCTATACAATAGAATATGGAACATTTTGAACATCGACATCCTAACCGTTTAGAACCCATCTCCTGACAGGGACCTATCTGGCTGTGATTGGTTGGTCAGACAACATAGCATGCCCTCTGCTAATTGGTCTAAATTACTTTTAGAAGGAAGTACCAAAAACCTGAATGAAAGGTGCTGGTGTGGTCTTGGCGCTTGCCTTGGTACACTAGGGGAATCTGCCAGCCAGTCACTAATCTTGTTTAAATGGTCAAATCAAACAAACAGTCAAGTGTAGCCCCCACCTAAACAAGGCAGTCAACTGAGAAGATGCTCTTGCTAAAGGGTAGCAGGAATAGAGCGCCAGATCAAACATCTCTAGGTGTAATTTATTTTTCTATATATTCAGTAGACTTAATATTTGTCCTAATGGAATTGGTTTCACACAAAAAAGTATGTTTTGTCAGTTTTTGTCTCCTCTTAACTCTCTCTCTAATTGTCTCTTCATTCTCTGCTCAGTAGAAAAGCCAGCCTGGGTTCCTCTGTCTGCCAGGATGGGGGCTTTTCATTCTATTTCTTAGTCAATTAGGCTTAAGACCACTAAGACCTCTATGCTGTGACCACAGTGGCGTGAGCCTCTCAGACAGACACCCCGGCCGGGCGACGTCCTGATCCACAATAACACTTCCCAATCTGTTAACAATTACCCAGCTCCTCCACGGAGAGAGAGATGAGAGAGGTGGAGGCTGGAGAGCTGCTCTGTTCTGCTCTTTTCCCCCCTGGGCCAACCTTAATTGGACGGTAAAGGCCTGGATGTCTCCCAGAGATGTACAGTGTGAGCTGAGGTGTGTGTGTGCCCCATCCCCACCCTTCTCCCTCCACCTCCTTCAAGGCCCTCTCTCTCGCCCCCTTCCCCTCTCTCCCACCTTCCTGCTGAGGGAGCTAAACACAGTGGACAGGAGAGGAGTGCTCCCTGACTCCACCACTGCAGAGGCAAAGAGCCAGAGCACACCTCATCATTAATAATTGCCTGTTGACACAAGCCCAGAGACATCGATTGCCTTTTTGCTTTTCCTGGTTCCTTCCCGCTCTCTTGCTCCTTATTCTCTGTTGATATTTCCCTCTTTTTTCCCCATCATCCACTAACTAGGGATGGATGGCTCTTTTCATGAACAGTGCTCCCTAGTCCCTATGTTCCCTATTCTCCAAGGAAGAAAACATCACAAAGAGTTATTGAGTATCTGACACAAAGAGCAAAGGGCAGAGGGAAGCACAGCGGTCTGGGGATATCCTAGCATAGCATGAAGAGAGTCATCCTCATTTCTCAGATGCACCTCTGATAGGAGGAAGTTAAGCTGCAATGCAGATGTGATAAGCTGATGTGTGTGACTGAGTACAGGGGGACAAATAAAGAGACCAAACAAAAAACATAATCTTGCCCATAAATATCTGTCAGCTGGGCTGAGCTCGTGCCAGGCCAGGGCCGCCATCAAATTTACATATTCCTCTGGCATCACCACGTCCCACCCCCTTGTTTAATTAAATATGGAACACCTGTTCCCCCCCCCCCCCCGCCTCCCTTTTGTTGCAGGATGACTTCATCCTCTGTAATGATGAAACCTCCCAGCCCTACATGGCAAGGCCAGGCAGCGGAGGGGGAGGAGCCACTCCATCATCTGTCAACCCCTTTAATCCATCAGATGGCCCTGCCATAAATGTTAGCTGAGCTGCACGTCTGACACCGACTCATCTGGCTCATCACTTCCTGTGTGTGGGGGGGGGGAGGAGTCCAAGCCTAATGACGCTGATCTAAGGTCAGTTTGGGTTTCTTCCCTGTAGTGGTTAAGGTTAGGACTTGGGGAGGGTCAGCTGATCCTAGATCTGTAGCTAAGGGCTGTGTGTTGAGAGGATCATGTTAAGTCTATGTTCAGACTGGTGTACTGATGTTGATGGATGTGGGGTCGGGTGCTGAACCGACAACATGGGACCTCTGAGGGGTTAATCCCCTGACAGTAGGGATCTGGGTTATTTCACCTGCTTATTTACAACCCGCCTCCCTGAGGGCTGGCTGGCCGGGTGCCACCGCTAGGGCGAGGCACACACACCGCACACACATACACTGGGATAAACACTGTACACAAATGTATTCACACACACGGATTCAAACACATTAATGCATGCACGTACGTACACACACGCTGATACGCACACTTACAAACACACAGCCAGAAGCATTGCTGTGCCGGTCTCTGTGGTCCTCTGCAGCACAGATGGTCAGAGAGTGTGTGGCTCACCTCCCTCCCTTCCACCTTCCCTCTACTCTCTGTCCTCTCCCTCCATTACCTCCACTCTCTGTCCTCTCCCATCCTTCCTTCCTTTCCTCCTACCCACCTTACCTCTGCTCTCTGTAACCTCCCTCTCAATCCCCCCTCCACTCTGTCCTATCCTTCCCTCCTAGACTATCCCTCCCACATTCCCTTTGATCTCTGTCCACTCCCTCCCTCTAACCAACCCCCCACTCTCTGTCCTATCCTTCCATCCTAGACTATCCCTCCAGCCCTCCCACATTCCCTTTGTTCTCTGTCCTCTCACCCTTCTATTAATCTCCCTCCCTCTCAATACCACCACTCTTTGTCCTATCCTTCCCTCCTATCCCCATCTCCCTTCTATCCCTCCCTCTCTCACACCTCCCCTGACTTCTGATCTGGGCACTCTCCAGACAGCTAGCCTGTCCCACCCCAACCCAGCCTCCCTTTCCTCCCTACCCTCACCACCACACCTTCCCACCCCAAACCACACCTTCCCTCCCCAAACCACACCTTCCCACCCCAAACCACACCCTCCCTTCACCACACCTCCCCATCCCCACCCCTCACCGCCTTCACACAAAGCCTCACACTCTGCTGTTGTTCCATCCCTGGGCTCAGACTATATGGTGAAATAGATTAGGGAGCATTCATCATCGTAATCACAGTGTTTAATTATTCATTGGCTTTGCCAGGGTCTCTTCCACATCTGCCAGGCAGGCTGGGCCCATGATAATGAGAGAGGAGCGTCAGACACACAGGGATGTAGAGTCTGGTCTAGTTGAGCGTGGAGACAGTTAAGGTGTGCGTCCAAAAATGGTGGCCCTGAACACAAATAGTGCACTATATTTATAAAATAAATATAAAATACATTTGACTATATATGGAATAGCGTGCCATCAACATCGACCCCCATCATCGCTCCATACTAATTAAAACCCCACTGCTAAATTGTTGTGGTTTCCAGTTTGTGTTGGGTACCTATCAAACCAGCTTAGTGACGGATTGGTAGACCCTTAACCTGCTAGTCTTAACCCCAATGTATGCCATCTCTGTTGAGTGGCCAATCTGATATGCAATTTGATATGCACAAAAGAGATCCAATTTGACATGCATAAAAGTAGACATACCAGGGATATGGTTCAGAGGCCACAGTTCAATAAAAGCTGTCAGGTTCCAGGCTAAGATGACAAAATATTATTGCACTGCAAGAATGCACTTCAGATGCATTCAATCAATCAAACAATATTTACTATGATCTTCGTGGGCTATACTCAGCCTTATCTCAGGGTAGTAGGTCCGTGGTCTGTTGATATCCCTTGGGTGGTGTGGGGGCTGTGCTTTGACAAAGTGGGTGGGGTTATATCCTGCCTGGTTGGCCCTATCCGTGGGTATTGTCGGACTGCGCCAGTGTCACCCGACCCCCCCAGTCTCAGTCTCCAGTCCTGTCTTCATGGATCTACCTTTGCCTGAATAGCCAAGACTCGATCCGGGAGCGTCTGGATCCAGAATTCTAAATAATGTCACGGAAGTTAGGAGATATTTAATCAATGGAAGATGGAATTGCATTTATGAAATAAAAAGTTAAAGGAGAAGGATAGGCTACAACCAACAGGTAGGCTGCTACAAATAACCAACAGGTAGGCTGCTACAAATAACCAACAGGTAGGCTGCTACAAATAACCAACAGGTAGGCTGCTACAAATAACCAACAGGTAGGCTGCTACAAATAACCAACAGGTAGGCTGCTACTTAATATGCTGAAAGGAGATGATGATGTTTGTAGGATGAGAAAATGCATGCAGCCTCAAATAGCCTAGCTAGCTAATGTTAGCTTAAATAGTTTATCCCGGTTTGAGTCATTCAAGACAGATACTATGTAGTCATTGATGATAAATAACCTAGCTATGGCAACTTAGTCTACTGCAGCAGCTTGTGAAAGAATCCCTTCCCCCTTGGCATTTTTCATATTTTGTTGCCTTACAACCTGGAATTTAAATAGATTTTGGGGGGGGTTTCTAGAATTTGATTTACACAACATGCCTAGAACTTTGAAGATGCATAATAATTTTTATACAGCTGCAAGTCTCTTAGGTTATGTCTCTATAAGCTTGGCACATATAGCCACTGGGATTTTTGCACATTCTTCAAGGCAAAACTGCTCCAGCTCCTTCAAGTTGGATGGGTAGTGCTGGTGTACAGCAAAGTTATACCACAGATTCTCAATTGGATTGAGGTCTGGGCTTTGACTAGGCCATTCCAAGACATTTAAATGTTTCCCCTTAAACCACTCAAGTGTTACTATAGCAGTATGCTTAGGTTCATTGTCCTGCTGGAAGGTGAACCTCCATCCCAGTCTCAAATCTCTGGAAGACAAACAGGTTTCCCTCAAGAATTTCCCTGTATTTAGCACCATCCATCATTCCTTCAATTCTTACCAGTTTCCCAGTCCCTGCCGATGAAAAACATCCCCACAGCATGATGCTGTTCTCGGGATGATGAGTTGTTGGGTTTGCGCCAGACAGAGTTTTCCTTGAAGGTCAAAAAACTCAATTTTAGTCTCATCTGACCAGAGTACCTTCTTCCATATGTTTGGAGAGTCTGCCATATGCCTTTTGGCGAACACCAAATGTTTTTTTTTTTTCATTAAGCAATGCTTTTTTTCTGGCCACATCTGTAAAGCCCAGCTCTGTGGAGTGTGCAGCTTAAAGTGGTCCTTTGGACAGATGCTCCACAGCGGAGATTGGAGTTTTGCAGCTCTTTCAGGGTTATCTTAGGTCTCTTTACGGCATCTCTGATAAATGCCCTCATTGCCTGGTCCGTGAGTTTTGGTGGGCTGCCCGCTCTTGGCTGGTTTGTTGTGGTGCATATTTTTTCCATTTAAAAAAATAATGGATTTAATGGTGCTCCCCTGATCTGTACTTCTCCACAACTTTGTGCCTGACCCGTTTGGAGAGCTCCTTGGTCTTCATGGTGCCACTTGCTTGGTGGTGCCCCTTGCTTAGTGGTGTTGCAGACTCTTGGGCCTTTCAGAACAGGTGCATATATACATTGAGATCATGTGACACTTATATGGCACCCAGGGGGACATAATTAGTTAAATAATGTAAATTTTGAAAGTAATTTGTTGCACCAGATCTTATTTAGGGGCTTCATAGCAAAGGGGGTGAATACATATGCACTTTTCTATTTTGTATTTTTCTTCAGTTTTTTTTAACCAAGTTATTTTTTTCATTTCACTTCACCAATTTGGACTATTTTGTGCATGTTCATTACACGAAGTCCAAAAAAAATCTATTTAAATCAAAGGTTGTAATGCACCAAAATAGGAAAAAATGTCAAGGGGGATGAATACTTTTGCAAGGCACTATATAGCGCTAGATGGCTTGGTTGCTAGCAGTCTCTCCCTCCCTCCTCCCTGTGTCACTCGCTCACAGTACAGCCCCTCCCACGCCTGCTAGAGTGGCATCTCTTTGCCTCTCGTGCTTTATCAGCTCCGGTTAACAAAGTAGCTGAAAAAAAAACTTTCTGCTGCTTCCCTCATTCAGATTGGGATCTGATCAGGTCTATACAGAATGGTTCTAGTTGTCGTCGGGTCCATTCAGAAGCAGTCTCCATATTAAACAAATAAATGTATGCATATCGGGTCCGGTTGGGAAAGCCTAAGGTTATTTCGGAATGTCGAAATCATAAGAATGCTCCCTCTTATTCGCCCATCTTTCTCTCCCCTCCGGAGAACCTGAGCCCAAGGACCATTCCTCAGGACTACCTGTCCTGGCTGTCACCAGTCCACCTGGTTGTGCTGCTGGATCCAGTTTCTGCAGTTCTACCTGCGGCTATGGAATCCTGACCTGTTCACCGGACATGCTACCTCGTCCTTACTGTTTCGATCCTCCCTCTCCCTCTGCTATGAAAAGGCAACTGACCTTTCTCCTAAGGTGCGACCTGTTGCACCCTCTATAACTACGGTGATTATTATTTGACCCTGCTGGTCATCTATGAACGTTTGAATATCTTGACAAATTATCTGGCCTTAATGGCCATGTACTCTTATAATTTCCATACAGAGGATAATATGGATTTGGTCTTTTACCAAATAGGGTTACGGCAAGAACAGCTCAAATAAGCACAGAGAAAACACAGTCCATCATTACGTTAAGACATGGTCAGTCAATGTGGAAGATTTCAAGAACTTTAAAAGTTTCTTCCAAGTGCAGTCGCAAAAACCATCAAGTGCTCTGATGAAACTGGCTCTCATGAGAACTGGCACAGGAAAGGAAAACCCTAAGTTACCTTTGCTGCAGAGGATATGTTGATTAGAGTTACCAGCCTCAGAAGTTCCAGCCCAAACACATGCTTGACAGACTTCAAGTAACAGACACAAAATTGAAGATTTTTGTTTACAACCGCCGTGTCTTTGTGAGATGCGGTGTGGGTGAACGGACGATTTCTTCATGTGTATTTCCAAAGGTGAAGCATGGAGGAGGAGGTGTTATGGTGTGGGGGTGCTTTGCTGGTGACACTGTCAGTGATTTATTTAGAATTCAAGGCACACTTAACCAGCATGGCTACCACAGCATTCTGCAGCGATACATCATCCCATCTGGTTTGGGCTTAGTGGTGGGACTATCATTTGTTTTTCAACAGGACAATGAATCAACACACCTCCAGGATGTGCAAGGGCTATTTGACCAAGAAGGAGAGTGATGGAGTGCTGCGTCAGATGTCCTGGCCTCCACAATCCCCCGACCTCAACCAAATTGAGATTGTTTGGGATGAGTCGAACCGCAGAGTGAAGGAAAAGCAGCCAACAAGTGCTCAGGATATGTACTCAGCATATGTGAGAACTCCTTCAAGATGGTTGGAAAAACATTCCAGGTGAAGCTGGTTGAGAGAATGCCTAGAGTGTGCAAAGCGGTCATCAAGGCAAAGGGTGGCTATTTGAAGAATCTCAAATACAAAGTATATGTTGATTGGTTTAACAAAAAAAATGGTTACTACATGATTCCATATGTGTTATTTCATAGTTTTGATGTATTCACTCTTATTCTACAATGAAGAAAATAGTACAAATAAAGAAAAACAGTTGAATTAGTAGGTGTTATAAAACTTGATAGGTAGTGTATATAAAACAAAATAAAATTAACTGGACATCTAGTGAAACACATTCTCTCCCTGTAATGGAGGATTTTTGTTTTTTCTAACAACTCAGAAACTAGTCGACACCTTTCACAATCAAATAAAAAACCATGGCTTTAGATCACCCTGGTAGGGAGTCTTATTTATGGTTATGCTGTGACATCATTGTCCCTCAGTGACCCTGACATCATCCAACCAGATTACAGCAGTGCCCCGTCCAGCTGGGCCCACTGGGAGCAGATGGTCGATAATAACCCTGGCACCACACAGGTCACTTAGGACCACAGCACCGGCCAGAAACCAGCCAAAACCCACAGAGCAACATTTAATTTAATTTCAGATGTGGCTTAAAATAAGGGGTGTATGCAATCAGCTGCCACAAACATCAGAGAGTCCAGAGATGGAGAGATTGGTCAGTAGTTATATAAACCAGTTCATGATGGTGATAGAAATAGAATCCCCAAAATATGACTATGGTGGCTATACCTCTTAGAAGTAAACCTACAGTGTGTATAATTTTTCAGAGTCATATTTGCACTGGTCTCTACATATACAGAATCACAGATACTTAGTAGAAAAAAAACTTGCAAGTCTACAGCTCCATTCTCTGAGCTCCTGCTTATCAGGAGCTCAGTAGTATACCACCCTGCATACCACTGCTGGCTTGCTTCTGAAGCTAAGCAGGGTTGGTCCTGGTCAGTCTTTGGATGGGAGACCAGATGCTGTTGGAAGTGGTGTTGGAGGGCCAGTAAGGGCACTCTTTCCTCTGGTCTAAAAAGTATCCCAATGCCCCAGGGCAGACACTGCCCTATGTAGGGTGCCGTCTTTCGGATGGGACGTTAAACAGGTGTCCTGACTCTCTGAGGTCATTGAAGATCCCATGGCACTTATCGTAAGAGTAGGGGTGTTAACCCCGGTGTCCTGGCTAAATTCCCAATCTGGCCCTCATCACGGTCACCTAATAATCCCAAGTTTACAATTGGCTCATTCATCCTGTAACTATTCCCCAGGTCGTTGCTGTAAATGAGAACGTGTTCTCAGTCAATTTACCTGGTAAAATAACGGATAAAAAAAAAAAATTCATCCTGCCCTATCAGGCTGTTGCTTGGAGAATAAGCAGCACGGTAAGTTGTGACTTACAGTAGTCATCTCTCCTCTGCAAAGGTCCCGAACTTCTCCTGAAGTCATTGAGCTGTGGTTGGCAGGCAGAGTTCTATCTCCCACAGACCGGTCCAGGTCCAGGAGCATTCCACCCAACAGGCATCTCCTCCACAAAACTCCCACATTCACACAGATGGGTTCACAGCTGTGACTCATCACACACACAGTATTTGTATCAAGTGTAGGAGCACATTTGAATCATTCAATGTATCCGTCTTCTGTCCACATTGTCTCTCCACTCCTTTATCAGTGGTTTGTTTATGCATTCATACACAAAGGGTTTTATCTAGCTGTTTTCTTCCATTAGAGGCAAGGCTTTAGTCATTTGAAATATAGACTTACACAGAAACAAGCACTAGTGCACCACTTTTGTTGTTATCCATTTGTTCACCTAATACTTTCTCTCCATTTACTAAACAATAGAACAGAGACTGAAGACACAGCAAGAGTCCTCCTAACAGTCAATGAAAACCTTACAATTCAATCAACACTAACTCCCATTGACACTAAAACGATTCATCTGCTCTGGGATGATTCCTATTGAGAGCCACTCATTACCAGACTTGTTATATTGACAGTTCTATTGTAGTGTGGATTTCTCTTTAGAGAATGTAGTGTTTGGTTAGAGAGGCCACCCCACCTCATTTCTCTCTCCCGCTCTCTGACTCCCACGTCTTGACAGATGCGTTCCATCTGAGTCATGCACCTTTGTCACACTAGAAGTGGGAACCTACAGTAACAGTATCAGTACAGTAACTGTTCTGATCTTCAAACAACATAAGGAGGTCTGCCCAGAATGTCCTGCTGTGCCAACACTTTCTACTGACTGACTACGGACTTTGAAAACGGGACTTGTCTAACTTTGCATTAGTAGGCTGTAAAATGTTCCTGTGCGTCAAAATGAGACGTCCTAACATGCAAGTCCAGCAGTCGGTCAATACCCATAAGAAGCTCAACATCATGTCCACTGAAATTCACATTAGATAACCTGGTCCATCGATACAAACCATGAAATACAATTTCCATGTAACATACTGGTCGTCCATGACAGTGAACATCACACTGGTAATGTCATCATGTTAATGCCAAGTGTTGTGTAACTCTTCCAGATGTGATGAAGGCCTCCCAGCTAAAGTGTTACAGATGTAAGATCTTCATTTTAACACTCTTTTGTTGCTGAGAATTGTATAACATACTATATGTAATACATCTGGTCAAATTAAGATCCTACATCTGTACCCTCGGGGTTTAAGGAATCAAAGGCTTAGCTCTAGTTGGAGCTCCACTACAGATCTCTCTGACTGCAACACCCAACTGTCAACTCATCTGCCACCCAATCAGAGATTGAGCACTAGAGACTTCACTCAGCAACTGGCTGATTGCCTCAGATAAAGACGAGCAGTATGCAAAGCAGCCTCAACATGCCTCAAAAGACAATATTATCCTCCGCAAAAGCTCATCTAAAAAGCTGGTGTGCAACAGAGATGGTATGTTTACTCAATATGTCAATGTTTTAAATTGCTAGATTAAATTATGAAACCATTCTTATACGATACCATGTAAGATGATTCCAGCTCTCCAGAGTCATCAATTCAACATCTATTCCACGTTGGTTCAACCTCATTTCATTGAAACGACGTGGAAACATTGTGGATTAACCAGTGTGTGCCCAGTGGCTTGTCTGTCATTTTATTGCATGTGTGTTTTATGCCATGGCCCAGGTGACAAAATAACAACATCCCTACAGGGATGAATAAAGCATAGGCCTAATACTAATCTAATGTTCTGTCCCTATTCAAATGAAACATCAAAAATATAAATCCATAGATAGTGAACCAATACATTGTGGGCTTCAGCTAAGCAGGAGAGCCAGGCTTCTAGGTGTAAAGGGCAGCAGACAGGACAGCCAGAACAAGACAGGAGAAGACGGGGACGGCAGCTGCATCTCCTATCCTCCTCGATTTGAGCGTGGTGAATCAGCCGCCCTACGTATAACTGCCTGACAGACAGCCGGTGCTTTGAACTGGGTATGTTAACAGTGTGAAATTATTAATCCGCCTTTGGAACCGACCACTTTTCATCCCAGGTTATTGGAGATCAGGGAATATGCGTGAGATTGGATTTTTTTTTTTTGGGGGGGGGGTGCATGAGTGGTAGAGACATTGTAGACTACTGCACAGGGGCCAGATTTCCTGCTCTAGGCCTTGGTCCCTGCAGCTCTCCTTTCCTGCTCTAGGCCTTGGTCCCTGCAGCTCTCCTTTCCTGCTCTAGGCCTTGGTCCCTGCAGCTCTCCTTTCCTGCTCTAGGCCTTGGTCCCTGCAGCTCTCCATCTCTGCTCTAGGCCTTGGTCCCTGCAGCTCTCCTTTCCTGCTCTAGGCCTTGGTCCCTGCATCTCTCCATCTCTGCTGACATCGTTATTGAAGTCTTTCCCTCCTCTCCCAGGAGATGTCTTCTGTTCTGCTCGGTCGCTCTTAAAATGGATATGCGTGTCATTTTCTTCCCTTCACTACTCCACTACCCGCATACTTTCTCTGTAAATGGCTTCCTGAGTAGTTCTCTACGTCCTACTCTGTATGCAGGAGCTTTACCTCAGAAGGGCTACTTGGCGCGGGGGGTCCCGTGGGCCTGTGGTATGTGTGCATATTTAAAAGATGGCGGTGGCTTTGGAATATTCCTCCGCTTGATCTCTCAGCCCTGTCACAAACACAGAGTGACTCCTACACGAAAGGTAGTTCAAATTGGAGCGTCTCGGAGAGGGAGGGTGAGAGAGAGGGGGAGAAAGAGAGAGGGAGGGTGAGAGAGAGGGGGGAGAAAGAGAGGGGGAGAAAGAGAGAGAGGGGGGAGAAAGCATAGTAACATGAGCAGTGCATGCACCGAATTTATTTGATCCTATATGAGATTCAGCTGAAGACTACAACTACACATTTTTACCTATGGGACTCATCCCGCTCTCCTTCACTTCTCCCCTTTTCTCTCTCCCCCTCCCCCATCTTTATCTCCCCCACACAAATGTGTGCCCCCGCAGTTCTCCAGCGTGCCTGTATGGCAGATACATGATATTGAAATAAGACTTTGAAATGAGATATTGCGTGAGTGAACTGATGGATGGCGGAGGTGGTTAAAATGAGAGATTATTTTGACCGCCTCCGCTGATATCACTACACAAAGGCACACAGGCACATTCTCACACACACACACACACAGCAATAACACACTGTGAAGCCCACACACCTCACAGGTTTGACCTATTGTCCCGGTCCATTCGGACATTTTATTGTATTATTTGAATGCACACATACTACTTTCACACTCCCCAGTGGGGGCGGGGGGCTCCAAGCTCCGAGGTCTGGCCCCAACACCTAGTGAGTGAGTGCACACGACATCCCCCTCTCCCCAGTCCCCGCCACTCCAGCATGTTTGGCACATTGTTCATGATAATAAAGGAGCTGCTAATGTGCTTTTAATAGACAGGAGGCAGAGCAGCTGGTACTGCCTGGGAGAGAGCTGTGGGGAGGCTGGGGTCTCTGCTGTGCTCCACTGAGGTGACCAGGGGCCTCATTTATAACCGTTGCCTAAATTTCAGACATTTCTGAGATTTATAAACTTGGCACACGCATGTTTCCTGTTATGAATCAGACCGGTCGTAAAACTGTGTGGACATGAATGAGCATTAAAAACGAAGGGAGACATTTTTCCAGGCACCTTTCATGATGAAAATAACGCCCTTTATTTGCCGTATAATTTGGAACTATTGGCATTAGGCCACGGCATAGAAACGACGAATTGTTGTTCAATATTTAGTTCATCAAAAGATTATTGGGTTTCTTTACCCTGCCTTGGTATAGGCTCTGAGGTTAAAATAGGCAATGATATCGTGCTCCTATCGCACAACAATACTGTAGCCTACCCTACGGTCAACGATTTTACATAAGCTACTGGTCTATTTATGGTGTTGGCAGAATGTTTTCATCTTTATCAGTATCTGGAAAAGGACTGTCAGTTTCTGAATGAGAAAACATTGGCAAATTGTCATGGACCTGTCAGCAGAAGGTTTGTATACATACAGTACCAGTCAAATGTTTGGACACACCTACTTGTTCCACGTTTATATTTTATTTTTTACTATTTTCTACATTGTAGAATAACAGTGAAGATATCAAAACTATAAAATAACACATATGGAATCATGTAGTAACCAAAAAATGTGTTAAATATAAAAAGTATTTTCATTCTTCAAAAGTAGCCACCCTTTGCTTTGATGACAGCTTTGCACACTCTTGGCATTCTGTCAACCAGCTTCATGAGGTACTCACCTGGAATGCATTTCAATTAACAGCTGTGCCTTATTAAAAGTTCATTTGTGGAATGTCTTTCATAATGCGTTTGAGCCAATCAGTACACGCTCAAGGTACGGGTGGTACACAGAAAATAGCCCTATTTGGTAAAATACCAATCATATTATGGCAATAACATCTCAAATAAGCATAGAGAAATGACAGTCAATCATTAATTTAAAACATGAAGGCCAGTCAATCCAGAAAATGTCAAGATCTTTGAAAGTTTCAAGTGCAGTTGCAAAAAAGCATCAAGCCACAGGAAAGGAAAGCCCAGTGTTAGTTACCTTGCTGTAGAGGATAAGTTCATTAGAGTTGCCAGCCTCAGATATTAAAGCCCAAATAAATGCTTCAGAGTTCAAGTAACAGACATCTCAACATCAGCTGATCAAAGGAGACGTGAAATCAGGCCTTCATGGTCGAATTTCTGCAAAGAAACCACTCTAAAAGGACACCAATAATAAGAAGAGACTGGCTGGGGCCAAGAAACACGAGCAATGGACAGACACGTGGAAATCTGTCCATTGGTCCAACCGCCGTGTCTTCGTGAGACACAGAGTAGGTGAACGGATGATCTATGCATATGTGGTTCCCACCATGAAGCATGAAGGAGGTGGTGTGATGGTGTGGGGGTGCATTGCTGGTAACACCGTCTGATTTATTTAGCATTCAAGGCACACTTAAACAGCATGAAAACAACAGAATTCTGCAGCGATACGCCATGAGTTGGACCACAGAGTTAAGGAAAAGCAGCCAACAAGTGCTCGGCATATGTGGGAACTCCTTCAAGATTGTTGGAAAAGCATTCCAGGTGAAGCTGGTTGAGAAAATGCCAAGAGTGTGCAAAGCTGTCATCAAGGCAAAGGGTGGCTACTTTAAAGATTCTTGTCACACCAGCCTTCGCTTTGGCTGTGCCTCCTGTCCAGCTCAGGCGTTCAGCGTCACCGGCCTTCTAACTGCTGCCGAACCTACTACTGGCAAACGCCCTTCACTCATTAACCCCGGACTTGTCTTGTCATCATTACACACACCTGGCTCCAATCCCCACTCTATATACTGTATACACTCCCTCTGCTATTTGTCGGTAATTGCAAATGTTACTTGTTTTCCTGAGAGGAATCTCTCCTGCTATTTCCTGAGTACTTTATATTTTGCACTTGGGGTTCGCCCTGTGCCTTTTGTTTATGAAGATAGATTTTGAGCACAACAGCGTTTGGGTTCCGTCCCGCTTTGATCTATGGGGCTTAATTATACTCTGCAATGGCTATAAAAAAAATATAAAAAAACACATAGGAATCTATTTCCTATGTCTAATTATAAGATTCCTATGTCTAACACAGATTTTAACTTCTCACTAATGACAAATGGTTGCATTTTGTTTTCCTGTTTTTACTTTTTATTTTATGAATAAGGTTTTCATCATATCCCCCCATTAGCACAAAATACATATTTGTCAGTGTTCAGTACAACATTTCAACCACTAGCGGATGTGCATACACATGGTCTAAAGATGGGCCCTCCAACCCTGTTCCTGGAGAGCCACTCTCCTCTAGGTTCACTCCAAACCCATTTATAACTAACCCGATTCAGTTTATAAACCAGCTAATTATTAGAATCAGGTGAGCTAGATTTAGGGTTGGACTGAAAACCTACAGGACAGTAGCTCTCCAGATTGCAGGGGGATGAGCACATTCTCATGCCAAGTAATTTTTTATAAATACAAACCTTTGCGTGAAAACTGGCACACGCACATTGTGGGGTATATTTTGTTCATACACACGGTTTATAAATGAGCCCCCGGGGTATCCCACCTCTCATACAGCCCCTCTCACCCCTTCTGTCTATCTCTATTTAAACCCTCTCTCTGTGAAGTGAGGGCATGAAATTTCCATGAGGAGCGGAGGCCCCGCTAAAAGGATTAATTAATGGAACACGCATCACGGCACACCTCGATGACACACTCACACGTTTTCATCAGCTTCCTCTCATCTCATTTATCATCCCCTCTCTCTCTCCATCTCTCACTCGCTTGCTCACATCATACACTTACGCATACATTTTCCACCCCCCTCACGCCGTTCTTCTCTTCTCCCCCTCAGCAGCATCACTTGGCCACAGACCCGTTGCCGTGGAAACACCTCCCACCGGAGCTGGCTACCTTCCCTGTTACCGTAGCAACTGGCTCCCTGCAGAATTTCAAACACACCACTTGGTCTCCCTCTCTCTTGCTCTCACTGTCTGTGTCTGATAATCTTGTCTCCATGTTTGCTCAGTGATATGGCCTCAGTAGGTCACTGATGGCTGGAGGAACGGTTGGTCCGGCATGTTTAGCTGGTATTTGTTCAGTTTACACATCCATTCAATTGCCCGTCAATGTGGGAGTATGCATCATTTTTTTTTTTATTATTATTTTTTCTCACCAATTTTGTGGTATGCAATTGGTAGTTTTGTCTCATCACTGCAACTCCCGTACGGACTCGAGAGAGGCGAAGGTCGAGAGCCATGCATCCTCCGAAACATAACCCAACCAAGCTGCACTGCTTCTTCACACAATGCCCATTTAACCTGGAAGCCAGCCGCACCAATGTGAGGAAACACTGTACACCTGGCAACCGTGTCAGCGTGCACTGCACCCGGCCCGCCACAGGAGTCGCTAGTGCGCGATGGGACAAGGATATCCCTGCCGGCCAAACCCTCCCTTAACCCAGACGATGCTGGGCCAATTGTGCGCCACCTCATGGGTCTCCCGGTCACGGCCGGCTGCGACAGAGCCTGGACTCGAACCCAGAATCTCTAGTGGCGCAGCTAGCACTGCGATGCAGTGCCTTAGACCACTGCACCACTCGGGAGGCCTGAGTATGCATTTGTTGGGAAAGACGATGGACAAAATGTTTTCAAGAATTCTGTCACGGAGCTGGTGTCAGTCCGTGCATGATATTATGACTGCTTACCCCGGGCGATGGTATGCTTTGTTTCTTGCTAACCTGTTATTGGAGAGTGTGCATTTATAACATGTCCATGGAAATGCCTACACATGCTTATTGGTAATTCTGTGTCTATTTCATGCCAGTGATATTTTATTGGTCACTATTGGTATGTTCCAGGTGGGAGGATAACCCAGGTACTATTTAAGCCCTGTCATTTCTGTCTCTTGCAGACAGGGGTAAGGGTTTGGGGGTAAGGCTGACATACTGCTGGTTCAGGCATGATTGAGGCCTGCATTATTTGAGTTTAATGTATCATTTTATTTACTTTGTTTTCCCCAGTTTATGGTACCAGTCTTAGTCATCGTCCTTTTTGTTGTATACATATATACAGTGTAGAGTTTGCCACCCACTCTCCTGCACATAAAATAATAGTACTCCCCCTGGACATTGCACTGCTACAACTTGTCTGCCTCGTCTCTGAATCCTCCATCTTAAGAGTGCCTCCTTTACAAATGACTAGAAACAATTGACACATCAAAATAATTTAAATAAATAAATGTAATTGTCTCACTAAAATGTATCACCAAACAGAAACATCCCATCCAAACAGCCTATCAGAGTTCTGCATTGGCTGAGAGTCATGTTAATAGGAATCACATCAATGATTCAGGCCTCAGGTCCAGACTAATGAGTAGTAGAGGACACTAACAGAGTGGAGGATAGATATGTTTAGAGCTCCTGTTTTACCAACACTACTGATAAACAAACAAACTCATAACAGTCTGATTTGCTGAGCCTCAAATCAAATCAGATAATTCTTCTTCCCCGGTCTAATCACCCTGCTCTTCCCAGACGTGAGCCACTGGTCAGAGCCACTCCTGATGAACCATTAGATTACCCAATCCCGTATCTTGTGTCAACATCCCTTCTGTTCCCCCTGCCTCAGGGCACTGTGGAATGACAGGGTACCAGTCTCGTGTCAACATCCCTTCTGTTCCCCCTGCCTCAGGGCACTGTGGAATGACAGGGTACCAGTCTTGTGTCAACATCCCTTCTGTTCCCCCTGCCTCAGGGCACTGTGGAATGACAGGGTACCAGTCTTGTGTCAACATCCCTTCTGTCCCCCTGCCTCAGGGCACTGTGGAATGACAGGGTACCAGTCTTGTGTCAACATCCCTTCTGTTCCCCCTGCCTCAGGGCACTGTGGAATGACAGGGTACCAGTCTTGTGTCAACATCCCTTCTGTTCCCCCTGCCTCAGGGCACTGTGGAATGACAGGGTACCAGTCTTGTGTCAACATCCCTTCTGTTCCCCCTGCCTCAGGGCACTGTGGAATGACAGGGTACCAGTCTTGTGTCAACATCCCTTCTGTTCCCCCTGCCTCAGGGCACTGTGGAATGATACGCATCTTGCTTCAGAACAGGCTGTGCCTCTCTTTCCTTATTTTTTAATCATCCTCGCCTTCAAACTTCAAGTCTGAATCTGTTCTACTGACAGCTACTGTGATATGACACACACACACACACACACACACACACACACACACACACACACACACACACACACGTATGACTCAACGCCAGAGCCTTGACATGTACAATTCTTTGACACAGTCATTATCATGGAGTCCACACTGCACCATGTTTGAACTGACTGCAGGTGACTCACCCTGTAGTGGAGGTAACACTTCACCACATGCTAATAGCACAATAATATCATAAAGGTCAACCATACAAAGTCTAGTACACTATACAATTTAGGTAAGGCTCCACACAATCCTACATGCACTAGTCCTTTAACAGTAGGCTATGCAATTTAGACAAGGCTACATGTCACCATGTTACATGTTGTAGGGCTACAACGATCACTGTGAGAGGCTTGACACCATCTCACCACTCAATCTGTCATCTGTCTGGAGCCTGTCACTCCCAGACACAGCTCGGGGCCTCTTTATATGAACACTGCATTGTATTATTGCTTTCCTGCTATTCCTCCTCTTTAAATCACAGTTAAAGAAATGGTTTGAGGGCTGGCATCTTGTCGTGATGCAAGATGGAAAAATAGGCACTGCGGATAACAAGCCGGGAATAATGTTATGAAACAAAGCCTGGATAACATGTCATGTCTTGTACTGCCCCGGTCTGTGTGTGTTTATTTCACCTTTATTTAACCAGGTATTCCAGTTGAGAACAAGTTCTCATTTACAACTGCGACCTGGCCAAGATAAAGCAAAGCAGTGCAACACAAACAAAACAAGAGTTACACATGGGATAAACAAACGTAGTCAATAACACAATAGAAAAATCTATGTTAAGTGTGTGCAAATGTAGAAGAGTAAGGAGGGAAGGCAATAAATAGGCCATAGAGGAGAAATAATTACAATTTAGCATTAGCACTGGAGAGAGATGTGCAGATGATGTGGAAGTAGAGATACTGGGGTGCAAAAGAGCAAGAAGATAAATAACAATATGGGGATGAGGTAGTTGGGTGTGCTATTTACAGATTGGCTGTGGACAGGTACAGTGATCGGTAAGCTGCTCTGACAGCTGTGGCTTAAAGTTAGAGGGAGATACAAGACTCCAGCTTCAGTTATTTTTGCAATTCGTTCCAGTCATTGGCAGCAGAGAATGGAAGGAAAGGTGGCCAAAGTAAGCGCTGGCTTTGGGGATGACCAGTGAAATATACCTGCTGGAGTGTAACTGCATGTCCTGTCTCTATGTGTTATTTCAGCCTGTGCCACTCTGGTGAGATAATGTGCTGCAGGGTGCAGTCTGCTGGTCTGTCTGCGCTCCGGTCCCTCGGTAGATTAAACATGAGTATTATCTCATTTCCTCCGGCCATCATGTAGACTGTCAGATGGGGGTGAAGAACGTTTGAATCATTCAGACAAACTGTAAAATGAACCCTCTATGTCCAAGCCTGGAAACCTCCAACTTCAGCTTCTTGCCTTTTATGAATGTATTTTTTTTTGGCAGACAGAAGTAGACTCATGCAAAATATCCAATTTGTTTGTGGCGCTAGCGTGAATATTGGCTGGTGTGTGCAGCAGAGAGAGAGCGTGGCCTTGACCACGGTGAAATATTGGCTGGTGTGTGCAGCAGAGAGAGAGCGTGGCCTTGACCACGGTGAAATATTGGCTGGTGTGTGCAGCAGAGAGAGAGCGTGGCCTTGACCACGGTGAAATATTGGCTGGTGTGTGCAGCAGAGAGAGAGCGTGGCCTTGACCACGGTGAAATATTGGCTGGTGTGTGCAGCAGAGAGAGAGCGTGGCCTTGACCACGGTGAAATATTGGCTGGTGTGTGCAGCAGAGAGAGAGCGTGGCCTTGACCACGGTGAGCTGGGGGGATGGATGAAAGATTGACCCGTCTCTGTCAGAGTCCTATTGTTACGGATTAAATACCTGAGACTTTCCATTAGCTGATATCGAACACAGGTCCCTCCGTCTGTCACCTTATTACCCGAGGAGGTCTGAACCTCTTGACAAGGTTGCTAGGTGTTGCACTAAGGTCACTAAAACATGTTTACAACCCTGGTATCCTAGGTACATACATTACTTTATGGAAATACATTAAAGAGGATATCTTTTAACTCACTTTTGTCGGTGTAGAAATGTGCTATGGCAATTGAGTGCAGTTAGCGATATCTGCTGTGAGAACATACTGCATGTGATTACTGCACCTGTCCATAGCCCACTTATAATTTAGCCTAATCAACCAATTTCCCTACTGTATTTATTTTATTTAGCTCCTTTGCACCCCATTATTTTTATTTCTACTTTGCACAATATTCCACTGCAAATCTACCATGCCAGTGTTTTACTCGCTATATTGTATTTACTTTGCCACCATGGCCTTTTTTTGCCTTTACTTCCCATATCTCACCTCATTTGCTCACATCGTTATTAGACTTGTTTCTACTGTATTATTGACTGTATGTTTGTTTTACTCCATGTGTAACTCTGTGTCATTGTATGTGTCGAACTGCTTTGCTTTATCTTGGCCAGGTCGCAATTGTAAATGAGAACTTGTTCTCAACTTGCCTAACTGGTTAAATAAAGGTGAAATAAAAAAATAAAAAATATGTAGAGGATATTGTCTCAGAGGTATGAAAAATATACACTCCGGCGAGCAGCAGGTCTGATGAGGTCGGGTGACGATGGACGACAAGGAAGATTGAGACAGAGTGTCTGTGTATTGTGAGAGAGAACATAGAGATAAAGAGGAGAGAGAGAAAAAGAGAAAGAGGACACGAGGAGAGAGAGAGAGAGAGAGAGAGAGGGGGGATGAATATTTCAAGAGCAAACAGTTTACGTGTAGGGAAGAGCTGGTGTACAGTCAGGATCCTCTCTGAGGCTGGAAGGGGAATGGGGTGGGATCTGGGGATGAATGCGTGCGTGACAAGAGTGCCAGTGCCCAATCCAACAAGCAAGAGCCCAGACCTTTCCAAGGCCGTCAATAATTGATGCAACTGCCGCAGCGTGCCATCTTTTTAAAGCAGTGAGTATGTGTGTGTGTGCCTGGATAGTGTGTGTGTGTGTGTGTGTGTGTGGTGTACCCTGCGTGTGTCTGGGCTGTTTGTCCGTCAATGCGTGTGGAGGTGTGTGCGTGTCATTGAGGTGCATTGTGTACCCACTGCACCTTTTGTTTTCATGTGAGCATAGGAAGGAGGAAATGAACCGCTAGCTAGCCCGCTGCACACCACCTCACTTCACTCCCTGCCACCAGCTGCTGGGTTTGCCCTCGCTACCGCTGTGCCAGGTTGCATCCCTCTGCTGCTAGAGATGGCAGAGAGCAGGGCACTGACACTGATCCAGACATCTCCCTCAATGCCAATCCATTCCACCCATCCAACGGTGTGTGGAATGTTAGTGCACTGCTGATCAACCTCATTGGACCCTCTGAAATTATACCCACCACTCCCTGTCAGCCAGGCCAGCCTTCTCCCCACTCCCTGTCAGCCAGGCCAGCCTCCTCCCCACTCCCTGTCAGCCAAGCCAGCCTCCTCCCCACTCCCTGTCAGCCAGGCCAGCCTCCTCCCCACTCCCTGTCAGCCAGGCCAGCCTCCTCCCCACTCCCTGTCAGCCAGGCCAGCCTCCTCCTCAATTGCTGTCAGCCAGGCCAGCCTCCTCCTCAATTGCTGTCAGCCAGGCCAGCCTCCTCCCCAATTGCTGTCAGCCAGGCCAGCCTCCTCCCCAATTGCTGTCAGCCAGGCCAGCCTCCTCCCCAATTGCTGTCAGCCAGGCCAGCCTCCTCCCCAATTGCTGTCAGCCAGGCCAGCCTCCTCCCCAATTGCTGTCAGCCAGGCCAGCCTCCTCCCCAATTGCTGTCAGCCAGGCCAGCCTCCTCCCCAATTGCTTGTCAGCCAGGCCAGCCTCCTCCCCAATTGCTTGTCAGCCAGGCCAGTCTCCTCCCCACTCCCTGTCAGCCAGGCCAGCCTCCTCCCCACTCCCTGTCAGCCAGGCCAGCCTCCACAAAGCTATCTATGCGTCCCGGTGTCATTATGGAAATATCCTGTTGCAGTCCGGCCCCGCCCCGCCTCACCCTCCTCTTCACTGGCTCTCTGAATGTGTGTGCATGTGTGTGAATGGGTAATGAAGAGGCTCAGTGCTATGGCCTGCAGGCTGTGTACTTCCTACACTTTCCCTGGGTCACCTGTGAATACATATACAGTACATGACAGAGATGAATCTCTGCCTTTCCAGACACCAGAGAGCCTGTGGGTTTAGAGTTTCTCTTAGCACCAACAACTTGCCCTCTACTGCCCTCCTACCCACCAAGCCTATATCGCTGCTCTCTCTCAGTAAACTGTCTCCTCTATGTAGCCTCCCCCACTCTCGCTCTCTGCCTAATGGAGGACACGCTCTTGCTCTCCTCCCAAACACAGAGGACAAATGTTATCACGACACTGCAGATGTCTCGCGGGCGGCTCTTCTGAAACCTCCTGCTGGCTTCGGCAGGGACAAGCCAGACCCACAGCTCCCTTTCACTTCAATTTTTTTCAGCAGAAATGTAGCCAATTAGGCTTACCAGGCCAAGCCTGTGGGATGGGGGACCTTGGATTGGAGTGATATCTCCGGCCTGCCAGAAGTTCTGACATGCACGCA
Organism: Oncorhynchus gorbuscha; assembly: GCF_021184085.1. Classification (NCBI taxonomy): domain Eukaryota; kingdom Metazoa; phylum Chordata; class Actinopteri; order Salmoniformes; family Salmonidae; genus Oncorhynchus; species Oncorhynchus gorbuscha. The sequence continues at coordinate 9,799,072 of NC_060191.1, forward strand.
GGCACTGGAGCCAGACGTGATCAGTGGCTATGGATGTACTGTATATGCCTCACACTCCCTCTCTCCCGTAACTCCTAAACATGCACAACACAGTTTTAGGGAATCTTAGTTCCCCTTTGTGCTGCACTCTCTCAACTCTCCTCAGCTGTTGGATTTGCATGAGACTCCCGATGGCCATTCGTACTTCGTGATACCATGGACTTCCTTGAATGTCTGTCACGGCACGAATAACCCAGACTGCTCAGTAAATGGCACATGTAACCTTTTCATTTAGCTGTCACCTCCGGTAATGGCTTAATTGCTGAGGCACATTTTACAGCAATTCTTTTATCTTATGCCTTTCCTTTCATTGTGCCCGGGTTTAATTTCACAATGACTGTGCAAGATTTTGGATCATGTCCTTGTTATGTGCTTTTCCCTTTAAAATGCTTGGAAAGAGCACAATAAGAGAGGAGAGATGGGATCCAATAAAACAGCACATTTCATGTCCTAAAGCACAAGCACACGGCAGAGCAGAGCACAAGGGAAACCATTAATGAAACCATTATCTCCTTCCTCGAAAATTCATTAAACGAGAAAGATATACAGACAGACACAGAGCGAGAGAGCGAGGGAGATGCTAGTATCCTGTAACTATTTCTACATATCCATAGCACTGCAGTCACAGGCAGGGGGAGTGGAGGGCTGAGCTTCTGTGTTTCCAACACAAGGCCTGGAAATGCTGAAGGGGGAACATGCACAGCAATTTAGCAACTCCCTGTATCCGTTTAATCTTCTTCTTCCTCCTCCTCCTCCTCCTCCTCCTCCTCCTCCTCCTCCTCCTCCTCCTCCTCCTCCTCCTCCTCCTCCTCCTCCTCCTCCTCCTCCTCCTCCTCCTCCTCCTCCTCCTCCTCCTCCTCCTCCTCCTCCTCCTCCTCCTCCTCTTCTAAACATACCCCACTATCTTTATCCCCCTTCCTCTCTCCTGCCCTCATAAATTGGAGAGCATATGTGACTTGGAGAGCTGTGTTTCATGGATCTACCAATGGCCATTAGCTTCTCTGGTCTCCCTGGGTTCCAGCGGCCTTCTCTGCAGTAATTTATCTTGAAAAACACAGAGGTGTGCATTTCCCCCAAAGCTTGCGGTTTACTGTACTCTTTAAAAAAAAAAAACTTTACCCCTTTTTCGTGGTATCCAATTGGTAGTTAGTCTTGTCTCATTGCTGCAACTCCCGTACAGACTCGGGAGAGGTGAAGGTCGAGAGCCATGCGTCCTCCGAAACACAACCCAACCAAGCAGCACTGCATCTTTAACAATGCCCACTTAACCAGGAACCCAGGCACACCAATGTGTCTGAAGAAACACCGTACACCTGGCGACTGCATCAGTGTGCATGCGCCCGGCCCCCCACAGAAGCCGCTAGTTTGTGATGGGACAAGGATGTCCCTGCCGGCCAAACCCTCCCCTAACTCGGACGACGCTGGACCAAATTGTGCGCCGCCCCATGGGTCTCCCGGTCACGACAGAGTCTGGAATCGATCCAGAATCTCTAGTGGCATAGCTAGCAACTGCGATGCAGTGGCTTAGACCACTGCACCACTCGGGAGGCCAGTAGTGTACTCAAATATATGCATTGGCAGGACCTGCTCATTCCTCATCATTAATACATCACTTGACTTGGACACTTCCGCTTGATACAAAACATGTCTTTGAGGATACATTAGTCTTCATCATTGCCATCTTTCCATTTTCAGGCAGGTGGAAGTAGCATGAGGCTGAAGTGCTGTTAAACAGAATGTTTAAGATTATCAATGTCATCTTTTTATAGCAGTTATTGTCTGTCGGAGTCATGACACATGCTGTGTTATTGTAGGGAAGGTGACCTCTGCTTCCCTGGCTACCAAAACTCTTTGCTCCGGCCAAATGCTACGCCACGCCCACAGACATCAGTTTCTTCTCTGCAATGAGTCTGGATCGGAGTACCTCCCTACGATTTCTAGAATCCAAACACTAGAAGGTCCTAGACTGCTGATTGGTCATTCTAGACAGTCTGATTGGTCCCAGAAACCAATGGGTTGTGCCCAAGGAGATATATATATATATATATATATATATATACACACACACACACACACACACACACAATATGACTGATAGGGGGCACTGTGTTGACACCACCGTGCCTCCATCTTGGCACTTCCCAACCATTATAAAAAATATATTGGAAGCAATACAAATGCATTTATTAATGTCTGCAGACACCCTAATGCATACTTTTAAATTAGATCATGTGAGCTAAACATAAAACATTTCAAATGAAAATGTATAAAAATTCCTTAACAATTTAAAAAAAAAATCAAATTATGTTACTGTCCCCACTAGATCAACAAAAAAATACATGTCATTTTGTCCTTGAGAAATTGTATTGAAATGCTCATACTAGGAAGTGTCAATATGGTAGAACGGTGGCTTCAAAGACTTCCAATGGCCAATCCATCAGCAATCCAGGGTTGGGCCAGAGCCAAAACACACATGGGTAAAGCCACGTTTTGAAAATTAATCTTTGCCTTTGATACTCTGATTGGTTAGAGATGATCCAATCGCTGATGGCTTTGTTTTGTACAACACCCCTCATTTTGACATCACCACAAATGACTTCAATGATTGCAGTCTCAGACTGAAGTATGTAGCGAATGAAGAATTCCGTTTGAGTCGTCAGGCAATATCTATGCTAGGTTGTCAATCAACTAAATACTCTCAGCACTGCAAGTGCCACATGTCATTGCATCCAAGGTGGCTGAGGTAAAGACACATAGGACAGTATAGATAAACTGTCAAAGTATCATGCTAGGAGTGTCATGCTACTGTGTCAGCTTCATTGACACTGACGAGAAGTAAACAGTAAATAAAATATATCTACAATGCACTGGTCCCTGCTTTTAACACAATAAGAACACATAGTATATGAATAGCAACGAAATGGAGAACATGGACAGAGAGCACATTGCATAATGGTTGTGTTTCGGATGAGTAAATGTTGAACATTACCCTTGTGCTTTGAAACTATCTAATGCTTTCGTTCTCTTACATTTCGTTCTGTGTAAACAAACACCATTTGTACTGCACCCTAAAGCCCTTACATGATACAGACAACAGTTTGCAACAAATAATTGCCCAATTTCAACCTTTACTATGGAAAAGGCAAACAAAAATTAAAGAACCATCTTTAACACAGCTAATACCAGGGTGTTAAACCAGCAAGCCAGCCTCTTCAAAGTGTAATCTGGGCTGTAAACCTTCACATATCTGCAGGTCTCCTTGTGTATAAACCTAAGCATGGTTCCTCAGCATACAGCAGTAATCCCAGTAATGCTCTTACAGCAGTGGAATAATTCCACAATGAAAGGTCTAGGTTTATGGTTAATAAAATGTACTGTGAGCAACCAGCACCAATGGTTAATAATACACATGCTAATCTTCTTAACATCTTCAGAATGAATCCTTACACACCCCACTATGATGATTACATGCTTTCTACTGACTGGAGATTGGGATTTCTAATACCTTCCAAGGGCATAATGTACAGTTGGTAGACAGTATATGGATAGATAGAGTGAGATTATGTATGTGAGCTAGTTCTTACAGAGGAACAGAGAGCTTCTCCTCTAGTCTGCCTACGCCCTTACAATGCAACAGTAACAAAGAGAGGGAACAACTCACACTTCTATTCCCAGGTGGAAAGTGAGCTTGACCCGCACTGTAACTCCAGCTGCGGCTCCATGAGTCACTGCTCACACCCCACTCTCCCCTGCTTTCCACCCAGCACCACCCCTCTGGCTTTTTATACCTCCTCTCCACTCCAGAGCCCCCACAGGGAGCCTGGCCTCCCTCATTAGCTGAGGGGGGGGGGCGTCTGGGTCTAGTGGTCTCTGGAAGTCACCTCTGACTCATTGGCACAGCTCGGTGGTGGGTGGCCCATGATGTCACGTATCAGTCTGGAGTCTAGACCTTCACAGGTGTTCTACATAGAACGACCAGATGAGAGAAAATTCTGCACATGTGCTATGGTTTCCCAATTAGCCAAGAGAGTGATTTGATCCTCTGTGGACAAGGTTAAATGATATGTCTAAGTGTTAGCACTTTGAGATACACAAAAAAGGTAAAACAGTAGGGAAAAAGCAATTACTCCATTCAAGTAACACAGCAAGGTACTAAACAATTCAAATGTCATGATTTTTAGTTGGGAAACTAAAATAATTGGTCTATTCTAGTGATCCATGGGGGAAATGGAAGAGTCATAGTCTGGAGAGTGCACTGCTATGCTGTGGTAGAGCTCATTAAAGTCTGCTGTCAGTAATAGCGGTATGGTGGGAAGACTGAGTGACTGATGGCTGCCTGGTCATTACATTGATCTGGCCCCAGAACAGTCTGTCTGGCAGAAACTCCTATCTACAACATATGAAGCATGAGATGAAGATATAGCCTGCTGAGCTGACCTGAGAACAGCCATTTGCATTTTTTAATTGCGTTCAGTGCAGTGACAAGATGGAGCTTAGTAGTGGCTCAGGCCTCAGCCTTAGTTCATTCTACATCCTGCGATAGAACACGTAGTCGGATCAAATAAGATCACGATCAAATATGACCCCATATTAAAGCAGGAGGCTAAGGTGTAGGCTTACAGAAAGATCATTTGCTCTCATTAAAAAAAGAAACAAGGATGTGAGATGAAAAGCACCACATTTCACAATCAATACAGAATTTCTCCCTCACATTCCCCTGGATTCACCGTAGTGCAACAAAAGGTTTAAGCACAGGCCTCCATTGCAGATAAATCTTATGCATCCGATGCAAGTCCCAGATTCAAGACATAGCCTGGAGAAGACTGTACATTTTCATTAAAATAGTAGGTGTGATGCTACTCTCTCCCTGTATGGGGTGGCAGGTAGCCTAGTGGTTAGAGCGTTGGGCCAGTAACCCAACACGTACCTGCCCAATGCCCCTGAACAAGGCAGTTAACCCACTGTTCCCAGGCCATCATTGTAAATAAGAATTCTTTCTTAATTGACTTGCGTAGTTAAATAAATATATGCAGCCGGAAGACCTACTGTGTTCTCTCCTTCAGCATTCCTAGCACAAGTGTCATGACAAAGCAGTCAGTCAGTGGGCCTCCTCTACATCCCCCTACCTGGGATACTGATTTAATAAAGGCCACCATTACATGCATGGCTCTGATGTTCAAACAGCACTTGATTTTACATTCTTTAATAAAGGCTTGCAGGCCTATAATAGCATATACCAGTTTATGGCCAACTGATATGATAAAAACAAATATGAGATGTTGCGGTTGTATTCTTCATTTTTTTCAATTAGACCAAAAGAAAAACTGAGTTTCGCCAAAAAAGAATGGCCCCACCCCAGGCTATGAAGACGTTCAGTACATTTCTCTCTTTGTTTATCAAGGGTAGGTCCCCGATGGTCTCTCTCTCAAACCAGGGGGGAAGAGGCTGACATACAACATATCCTAATACAAAATGCATGCATTGTCTTGAATACTTGGTTGGCATGACCATAATGTCTACATATATTGTCTGCATTTCAATAATACAAATGTGCTAATTAGACAGTAGCATTTAGTCTGCGTAGGTAGGTTACTGAGCGTTCCTTCTTGTTGACGTGTAATCTATCATCTGACAGTCTGTGTGCGCATTCACTTGCTAATTAAAGCTGTCCAAGATAACGGTGCGCGTCAGCAAAAAGGATACGAATTGTTATTCATGATATGAGTGATATCGATAAACATTTACAATGAAATACAATATTCTTGGTGCTTACCTCGACATTTCCCCATACGCAATGGGACAATACGACCATCAATATGGGTAACACTGAATGTCCCATTTTCACTCCTTCCGTTTCTCAATTGGAATGTTTTCTCTTTATAATCTGAATTGATTCCCAAATGCAGTTACATCAGTTACTATGAAGATCTCTATTCTGTTCGGTGACTGCCTCCAATATCTCCTGCGTCTGCGTCCGTGCGCACTTGCTCTCTCCAATCGCAGCCGGGGCTAATATGGGGCTGCAGCCTCGCCGGAAAAAAAAGAACGCCCATCTGCGAGTTTGTACTGTACAATGGACTTTCCTCAAAGCGCCAACATTTTTGGATTAACTGCGGTTTGATTTGGTGGAGGGAGACACCCAATGGACATGAATGGGAAGCACAGGCAGTGGATGGAAACTGGTCTATCTATGGAACTGCCTGAACGGTTTCATAATATGCGTCACGAATTCAGTGACAGCAGTGCCGAAACAGGCTGCGTTCACGTGCTAGTCGGAACTAGGAAACGTTGAAAGTTCGATTTGGTTGTGCGAGATTTGACGTCAGAAGAGTTACAGGGTGTATTAAGTGGTGGTGTCCCATCCTTCCAGGCTGTTGGCCTGAAGTAGGACAATATATTTAAATAGTGGAGTATTGTATTTTTTTGTGAGTGTAGTGTTATGATAGGGTATTATTTTTATTGTTATTATTATACTTTTTTTAGCAACGTATAAGGGAGTTATACTCCAGTCTAGTAGGTGTCGGAAATGCGATATGCATTGGATGGCAACCGCTGTTAGAGCATATAGCAATGGATCTGTCATTCATTATACAAACGATAAAAAAAATGTCTATGCCAATCCAAATTCTGTATTTGGTCACTAGGGGGCACGCAAGGTAAAATAATTGTCTCGTTCTCTACGTGTGGGGTATCGGTGTATTCAATCATTTCAATACTCTATTAGCGATTTTTTAAATTTGACACAATATTTTTCTCAGCGTTATGAAGATGTGATGTAGACCTATTTGTTATGAAACGTTGATATCGAGAAGATATACAGTATATATATGTATGTAACCTACCTAACTGCAGAGCTGATATAACATAACCGCACCTGTTTACACAAACTACTTCCAAATGAAATGTTCTGTAAAATCGCAACTTCCTGATCATCAGGCCCAAATCTCACCTGGCGTTCTGGACGTTTACAAAGGTGTGGGCGTGGCTAAATGTTGTGGGTGTGGATGGAAAGGGTCAGTTTCAAGAAACAATTGTTGACTGAAACAAACACCTCAGCCACGACAACCACAAAGGTGTCACAACTTTTAACCAGAGGAGTCATTGAATAATTTTACCAATGGGACAGTTGCTACTTTTGATCATAATTTCATTAATCTCCCTCCCGCGTTGACTTGAAACGTCTTGGACCTCGGGAGGGAGGAATATTGTCCCGTGTTTCTAAATAGTTTTTGTTTGATTGAACTGTCTACCAACTGGATTGAACTCTTAAGTAATTGAAGAAAATGAATTCCGCACGATTTGAATACGAGGTAAGTTGTGCTATACAAATGATACATTTAGGAACAACGGTGTAACCAAGTCCGCCATGCGCCACTGTTGTCACTTTTTCATTGTTAGCGACTTAATTTGAAAATCTATTTTACAGACATACATAACGTTTCATTCCAGTCACTGGAATGGGCCACCTGTCAAACTCAGCCCATGTAGGCAAACCAATTGACAACATACCACAAGTGAACACTTCCAGGAAGTACGTTGCTTTCTCACTGGCCTTCAGGTTATCCCAGTTAATTTTAAACTTTATAGTTAACTTTTTATGTTGGGTAATTATTCATTATCATATAATTTGAGGATGGATGGGCATAAATCTATTTAAATAAATAATTAAAGTTAGATCATTCGTTTTGAATGTGATGACTTAAGGAACAATTATGTTGGAGGAAGGAACACAGAATATGATTTATTATTTTAAGATATCCTTTATTTAACCAGGGAAGTGACATTGAGAATTACATCTGTTTTCCAGATGAGCCCTGGATAACATAAATGAAACACCTGTAGCCAAGTTAGCAGGGACGCTCCCCATCTTGACTGTCTGGATATTTCTCCACCCGTATGTTCATTTAAAGACAGTAAAAACTTTGATAAGAGACACACATGACAAGTGTAAATGTATCAACCAATCATTCATGGTTTAAGTCACGTCACTCCAATTAATGTCAGCTCTGTGTACCCTATCTCCCTCACTGGTCAGGGCAGCCATATTGATTTCATATACCTCCAGTGTTCAGTGGTCACAAACTAATTACATGTCCTTGCTGTACTTCGGGCAGGCCCCAGCCCCCTGGTAACAGTACTTAGTATTGAATCCCCACTCCCAGCCCAGACAATGCTGGCCTGCCCCAACTTCCAAGTATTCTGATACCCTGTGGATCCCAGACCTGTCCTGACTCGATCCCCCTCCAGCTTAGTCGCTGCACAGAGGAGTTTAGAGAGGGGGATGGTAGGTTCCTCTATGGAAAACCTCTTCCTCACACTGCATTTTGATATTATTATAAATGTTGGTTTTGATGTTTATACACATGCATAGTCATGTTGATTAAAAAACGAGGGTTGTGAAATGCTACATAGTTTTGAGCTTCAGTCAAAAGAGAAAAGCATACAGGAGGTTGGAGTCCTCTGAAAGAACATGCACTTTTTAGGGACAAGATGAGGGATATCATATATGTAAGGGAAAGGAACAATAATTCTGAATACTTGCAGGTATACTGAATCATATAGTCTGTTTCCCTGAGTGTCCTGTTGAGATAGGTGCTGCCTTGTGCAGATCATTCATGCTCAGGAATGTACTCCTACTTTTCCTGCTTTGTACATTATGCAATGTCATAGTTCTTGGACTGTCTCCAGGTTTCCCCTAACAAATACTGAAGTGATAGTAAAACCTTAGCTACACATAGAAGAGCTGGTATAGTCTGTAGAATTGGGTCATGGAGATGTCCACACAGATATCCTGGTTGTCATTGATATATTTCCAGGTTACACGCTTTTCATGAGTTGTGTCTAAGAGAAAATGCTCCTTTGCTTACACAAGTGTCGTTAAGAGCAGTTCTCTGATGAACACGTACACTACATAACCAAATGTATGTGGACACCTGCTTGTCGAACATCTCATTCCAAAATCATGTGCATTAATATGGATGCTGCTATGACAGCCTCCACTCTTCTGGGAAGACTTTCCACTAGATGTCGGAACATGCTGCGGGGACTGACTTCCATTCAGCCACAAGAGCATTAGTGAGGTTGGGAACTGATGTTGGGCGATTAGGCCTGGCTCGCAGCCAATTCATCCCAAAAGTGTTCAATGAGGTAGAGTTCAGGGCTCTGTGCAGGCCAGTCAAGTTCTTCTACACCGATCTCGTCAAACCATTTCTCTATGGACCTTGCTTTGTGCACGGTGGCATTGTCATGCTGAAACAGGAAAGGGCCTTCTCCAAACTGTTGCCACAAAGTTGGAAGCACAGAATCATCTAGAATCTCATTGTCTGCTGTAGCGTTGAATTCCCTTCACTGGAACCAAGGGGCCTAGCACGAACCATGAAAAAGAGCCCCAGACCATTGTTCCTCCTCCACCAAACTTTATAGTTGGCACAAAAATTTGGTCAGGTATAGTTCTCCTGGCATCCACCAAACCCAGATTTGTCCATCTGACTGCCAGATGGCGAAGCGTGATTCATCATTCCAGAGAACTCGTTTCCACTGTTCCAAAGTCCAAATGAGGTGAGCTTTACACCACTGGATTTTCTTTTTCTCATTTTGTCCGTCATAGTTGAAGTGTACCTATGATGAAAATTACACTCCTCTCTCATCTTTTTAAGTGGGAGAACTTGCACAATTGGTGGCTGACTAAATACTTTTTTGCCCCACTGTAGGTCATATATTTTTGTGTGAGTTGTTTCTCACAGCCCTAAACCCAATCGAGTTGCTTTTCATCAATGATATTAACAACCATGAAGCATGTTTACAATTTCACTCACTGCTAATGTTTTGACACACATTTTTTTTGCAATTAAAGTATCACTAGTGGAAAGAAATTGATGCTTGTGCAAACAAATTAACTAATTTGTATAGGTAAATTGTATGGGTCAGGCTCGCTGGAAAGCAGATCCCCTTTTCTGTAGTGATGGGGGGGAAAAATCCATACAGTTACATATTTGGATTTTGGTTTTGACAATATTGCAATATTATTTTTGCGCTTGTTGGCTTTACCTGCACCAACAAATACTGGAGTTTCCTTCATTGCTTGTTCCCCATCTTTTTAATAATACAATAATAATATATGCCATTTAGCAGACGCTTTTATCCAAAGCGACTTACAGTCATGTGTGCATACATTCTACGTATGGGTGGTCCCGGGGATCGAACCCACTACCCTTGCGTTACAAGCGCCATGCTCTACCAACTGAGCTACAAAAGGGAGCCAATTAGCTTTCTTAACTTTTATTTCCACTACTGATCAAGACTCATTCTCATGGCTCTCTATTTTCCTTCTGCAGCAGACACATGTTGAGCAATATGTTTGGAATATCGAATCGCAATGAAATCACAGTATCAAATTTCAATACATATAGATTTGCAATAAATATCGTATTGGCACCTTTGTATCATGATATTGTATTGTGAGGCCCCAGGAAATTCCTAGCCCTACTTTTCTGTACTTCTCCTTAGCTCCCTGCTCTGGCCACATCCTGCATTTGTATTTATTTGTGTGTGTATAAATACATATATACATACAGTACCAGTCAAAAGGTTTTGGACACACCTACTCATTCCAGGGTTTTCTTTATTTTTACTGTTTTCTACATTGTAGAATAATAATGAAGACATCAGAACTGAAATAATAACAATGGAAAAGTGTAGTAACCCAAAAAAGTGTTCAATGAAATGTGTTTTATATTTGAGATTCTTCTAAGTAGCCACCTTGATGACCGCTTTGCTCACGCTTGGCATTCTCTCAACCAGCTTAACCTGGAATACTTTTCCAAAAGTCTTGGAGTTCCCACATATGCTGAGCTCTTGTTGGCTGCTTTTCCTTCACTCTGCGGTCCAACTCATCCCAGACCTTCTCAATTGGGTTGAGGTAGGGTGATTGTGGAGGCCAGTTCATCTGATGCAGCACTCAATCACTCTCCTTATTGGTCAAATAGCTCTTACACAGCTTGGGGGTGTGTTGGGTTATTGTCCTGTTGAAAATAAATGATAGTCCCACTAAGCGCAAACCAGATGGCATGTTGTATCAATGCGGAATACTCTGTGGTAGACATGCTGGTTAAGTGTGCCTTGAATTCTAAATAAATCACTGGTAGTGTCACCAGCAAAGCACTCCCACACCACCACCTCCATGCCTCACAGTGGGAACTACACATGCAGAGATCATCTGTTCACCTACTCTGCATCTCACAAAGACACAGTGGTTGGAACCAAAAATCTCCAATTTGTACTCCAGACCAAAGGACAGATTTCCACCGGTCTAATGTCCATTGCTCGTGTGTTTCCTGGCCCAGGCAAGTCTATTCTTCTTATTGGTGTCCTTTAGTAGTGGTTTCTTTGCAGTAATTAGACCATGAAGGCCTGATTTTCACACAGACTCCTCTGAACAGTTTATATTGATGTCTGTTACATGAACTCTGTGAAGCATTTATTTGGGCTTTCATTTCTGAGGCTGTCAACTCTAATGAACTTATTCTCTGCAGCAGAGTTAACTCTGGGTCTTTCTTTCCTGTGGTGGTCCTCATGAGAGCCAGTTTCTTCATTGCGCCTGATGGTTTTTACGACTGCTCTTGAATAAACGTGAAAAGTTCTTGAAATTCTCTGCATTGACTGACCTTCATCTCTTAAAGTATTTGAAGGACTGTTTCTCTTTGCTTTTTTGATCTATTCTTGCCATGATATGGACTTGGGTCTTTTACCAAATAGGGCTGTCTTCTGTATACCACCCTACCTTATCACTACCCTAACTGGCTCAAACGCGTTAAGGAGGAAAGAAATTCCACAAATGAACTTTTAAGAAGGCACACCTTTTAATTGAAATGCCTTCCAGATGACTACCTCATTAAGCTGGTTGAGAGAATGCTAATAGTGTGTAAAGTTGTCATCAAGGCAAGGGGTGGCTCCTTAGAAGAATCTCAAATATAAAATGTATTTTGATTTAACACCTGGTTACTACGTGATTCCATGTGTGTTTTTTCATAGTTTTGATGTCTTCACTGTTATTCTACAATGTAGAAAATATTAACAAATCAAGTTAAACCCGGGAATGAGTTAAACCCGGGAATGAGTAAGTGTCAACTTTTTGGACTGGTACTGTATATGTATATTTGTATTACTTTGTTGCTCGTCATGTGAAAGCTGAGACACGTGGGGCTGTCACTTGTTAGGTGTATACAGTTTCCTCACTATCATATTCTATTTTCTCAGCCTCTAAGTTTTCTTTGTAGAATTGTTCTTTATGGCAACCATAGATGACCCATGGATCGGACATACCGTGCCTTCAGAAAGTATTCACACCCCTTGACTTTTCCACATTTTGTGTTACAGCCTGAATTTAAAATGGATTAAATTTGAGATTTTCTGTCACTAGCCTACGCACAATATCCCATAATGTCAAAGTTTAATGATGTTTTTAGACATTTTTACAAATGAATTAAAGATGAATATCTTAAGTCAACTATTCAAACCCTTTGTTATGACAAGCCTAAATAAGTTCAGGAGTAAATATTTGCTTAACAAATCGCATAATAAGGTTGCATGGACTCAGACTTTGTGCCATTAATAGTGTTTATCATGATTTTTGAATGACTATCTCATCTCTGTACCCCACACATACAATTACAATTATGTAAGGTCCCTCAGTCAAGCAGCGAATTTCAAACACAAAGACCAGGGAGGTTTTCCAATGCCTCGCGGAGAAGGGCAGCTATCGGTAGATGGGTAAATCAACATCCGGTAGAAAACAACGCTACAGCAAAAGTTGAAATATTTGAACTCTGGCGGCAAGTTCCATCTACTGTGGCAGCTGACGACATTCACAGCCAGCCTCAATGGCATTTACCATTGTGCTCTCATTGAAAACAATGACATCCACTTTGCTGTCTACTGTCTATCTCGTACCGTATAAAAACAGCATTATAGACTTACACAAAAAGACTTAAGCTGTAATCACTGCCAACGGTAACATGTATTAACTCAGGGTTGTGAATACGTATGCACATTAGATATTTCTATATTTCATTTCACATATATTTGCAAAAATGTCCAAAAACATGTTTTCACTTTGTCATTATGGGGTATTTAATCCGTTTAATTCAGGCTGTAACACAACTTGGAATAAGTCAAGGAGTATGAATACTTTCTGAAGGCACTGTGTGTTATCCACCTTAGTATCGGGGAATGATGTCATAGTCCTGATTTGTGCTTTGTCATTTCCTCAGTTACCATTTTAGGATTTCCTGTGTGAATCCTCTTGAGTATTTGTATTTATTATGGCAGCAGCTTCTCATCCTGGGGTCCAGTCAAATTAAGGCAGTTTTATGCAATAAAAAAAACCATTACATAAAATGTCACAACAGATACACATTAAGGTTGTGCCCTCAGCCCGCTACTCTACTACCACATATCTAAAACACAAAATATGTGTGTGTATAGTGCGTATGCTATTGTGTGTATGTATGGCTGTGTGTGTGGGTCTCTTCACAGTTCCCGTTGTTCCATAAGGTGCATTTTGAGATGTTTTTAAAAAAAATCTGATTTTACAGCTTGCATAAGTTACTTGATTTGGAAAAGAGTTCCATGCAGTCATGTAGTACTGTGTGCTTCCATAGTCTGTTCTGGACTTGGGGACTGTGAAGAGACCTCTGGTGGCATGTCTTGTGGTGTATGCATGGGTGACTTTTAACAGTGAGTGAGTTTTATCATTTATAAATGATTTCACTCAGAATTTGTAAAAAAAAAAGTCATTTATTTCGGCTAGCTAAATTGCAGGGGGGGGGGGGGGGGGGTGTACTCTGTGTACCCATTGATTCTGGAAAACTATAACTTACAAATGCCTCATGAGCTTAGTTCAACTGTCGATCCCCATCAGAACCCCAAATATATAAGCTTGTTTTTAGTTCTGTTTGTAAACATTGTAGATGTAAACAAACACTGTATAGTCTCAACATGGTTAAATCTATCATTTTGATATAAAATGGATGGTCAGTTCTTGCATCCATAGCTTTTTCTATGAATTTGAGTGGTTATATTTCTCCGGCCTCATACCTCAGCTTTTTACACAAACCGTGGCAGGGTACCCACTTTGTTATTGTATGAACTGCAGATTGCCCGTTTTAAATTGCGCTTCAAGAAAGGATATCTGGAAACGGAGCAAGAGAACATGAGTGATTACAGTATTATAACCACCACCAACTCTGTTTTGGCCAGTAATGCATATTCCTCTACTGACTGGCATAATTGTTCACAGAAGATCTATTTGTACACGTGGAGATGCGTTACATTTGGGGATCCACCTTGTTTATGGATGGAAGGGCACAACAGCAAATTTCTGATCTTAGAATTCCAGAGATCCCAAGATTTGAGCTGAGGGTCAGGTGAGGTCATTGTGACCTGTCCTTTCCCAGACAGGATCAGTGTCAGCAGTGGAGTGTGGTTACGGAGGAATGTGGCTGTTTCGGTCAGATCAGAGCACACACTGTCCTCTTTCCCTCGCTCTCTATCTGGTAGTGCGTGAGCGGTGTGGGTCAGAGTGGAAGTGAGCGGTAAGGGGACACCCAGGTAGGAATTCAGCCAGGGACTCTCCAACAGTCTGCGGTCTCCTGACCGTCCTGTGGAACGGCCCGTTAACCCTGCCTACTGCAGTCTCTCACACATGACCAGTAGAGCAGGTTGGTTATTAAATGAACCCAGTCACCTAGTAACTACATGGTATCCAGGGAGAGAGAATTCACACGAAATCAGCACAATGTGGTGGTGTTATTGTACTAGAACAAAATAACCTCTACAATGTCTGTAGTAGTGACACTTGTCATGACCATTTTCTACCACTTATCTGTAATCTAATGTTATGGGTTATTATATGGTCAAAGTTCCATAACATAATAACGGGGACTATTAGAAGGTTCATTGTCATAAACAAAGCATAGCTATATCACGACTTAATTATAACACTACATTTTCAATTACAGTTAATGTTACTAGCCAGAGAAGGTTAGTGTTGTCACGTTTGATGTGAAATTTTACATTTCAATATGCTTTCACAAATGCATTACACTTTTAATAAATAGACCTCATAAGCCATGTAGTTTTAGGCTGATGAGATATTTCAACCAGCAGCTTTCTAAAGTTCTGGTGGAGCTGACATTGGAAAGGTGCTACATCGATAATGATTGAGGATTTAAACAACAACCATTAACGTTTAAACAGATGGAATGCCTGTCTATTGAAAGCGCAGTTGCACTGCTCAGTTATATTGTGCAGGCTGAATCCGACTACTCGTTGATTTGGTTTGACTCGTTCCCACTATCTAAAGCCACATCATGCAATGTAATGTACTATACAGTAAGACAAACACACAGAGGATGCACATATGTATGTTTACATTACAAACATCAACTGGTTGTGTGTGAAAAGGTGCTTGTCATTGTTAGCTATTTCTCTGGACCACACCTCTCAGTACAGAACACCTCATTACCCATCAGTCTAACTGGTTTGACTAATATGCTGCTACCCTACTGTATGCCTAGCAGTCCTACTATACCTTATTGTTTAGTTAATACAATTAGCTCTCCAGATGTCCTCTCGTGCTTGTCGTGGTCACATGCCGTGCCTTCAGAAAGTATTCACACCCTTTGACTTTTTCCACCCTTTTTGTTGTTGTTTTACAGCCTGAATTTAAAATGGATTACACTTAGATTTGTTTTGTCTCTGGCCTAAGTAGAATTATGTTTTTAGAAATGTTTACTAATTTTAAAAAAAAGTTTCCTGAGTCAATAACTATTCAACCCCTTTGTTGATGCAAACCTAAAGTTTAGGAATATGACTTCTACCTTACCTGTCACCATAGACCCAGTTCAATTTGCTTACCGCCCAAATAGGTCCACAGACGATGCAATCACCGCACTGCACACTTCCTTATCCCATCTGGACAAGAGGAATACATATGAAAGAATGCTGTTCATTGACTACAGCTCAGCATTCAACACCATAGTACCCTCCAAGCTCATCATTAAGCTTGATGCCCTGGTTCTCAACTCTGCCCTGTGCAATTGGGTCCTGGACTTTGATGGGCTGCCCCCAGGTGGTGAAGGTAGGAAACAACATCTCCACTTTGCTGATCCTCAACACTGGGGCCCTACGAGGGTGCGTGCTCAGCCCCCTCCTGTACTCACTGTTCAACCATGACTGCATGGCTATGCACGCCTCCAACTCAGTCATTTAAGTTTGTAGATGACACGTCGTTGTTGGTCATCAAGCCTACTACCGTTGAGACAGCCTACAGGGAAGAGGTGAGGGCTCTCGGAGTGTGGTGTCAGGAAAATAAATTGCCTCTCACTCAACGTCAATGAAACAGAGGAGATGATCGTGGACCTCAGGAAACAGCAGAGAGTGTTACCCCCCCCCCTATCCACACGGGACATCAGTGGAGAAGGTGGAAAGTTTATGTTCATCTGCGTACACATCACGGACAAACTGAAATGGTCCACCCACACAGACAGTGTGGTGAAGAAGGCACAACAGCTGCGCCTCTTCTTCTCCTCTTCAGCAGTACCTCTTCGACCTCAGGAGGCTGAATATTTTTTTTCTCGTCACCTAAAACCCTCACAAACTTTCAGATGCACAATTGAGAGTATCCTGTCGTATCACCACCTGGTATGGAAACCGCACCGCCCACAACCGCAGGGCTCTCCAGATGGTGGTGCGGTCTGCACAATGCATCACTGGGGGCAAACTACCTGCCCTCCAGGACACCTACAGCACCCGATGTCACAGGAAGGCCAAAAAGATCATCAAGGACAACAACCACCCGAGCCACTGTCTGTTCACCCCGCTACCATCCAGAAGCCGTGGTCAGTACAGGTGAATCAAAGCTGGGACCGAGACCGAAGCTGTTTTTCAATCTCAAGGCCATCAGACTGTTAAACAG
Source organism: Oncorhynchus gorbuscha (assembly GCF_021184085.1). Classification (NCBI taxonomy): domain Eukaryota; kingdom Metazoa; phylum Chordata; class Actinopteri; order Salmoniformes; family Salmonidae; genus Oncorhynchus; species Oncorhynchus gorbuscha. Next base: position 9,816,086 of record NC_060191.1, read on the forward strand.
CCATCACTAGCACAGAGAGGCTGCTGCCTACATACAGACTTGAAATCATTGGCCACTTTAATAAATGGACACTAGTCACTTTAATAATGGCACTTGAATGTTTTCATATCTTGCATTACTCATTTCATATGCATATACTGTATTATATACTCTATTGCATCTTAGCCTGTGCCTCTCTGTCATTGCTCATGCATATATTTATATATTCTTATTCCTTTACTTGGATTTGTGTGTATTAGGTATCTGTTGTGGAATTGATACATATTACTTGTTAGATATTGCTGCACTGTCGGAACCAGAAGCACAAGCATTTCGCTACACTCGCAATGACCATGTGTATGTGACCAATAATATTTGATTTGAATACAAATTTGCTAAACAAGTCACAAATTGCATGGATTCACTCTGTGTGCAATAACAGTGTTTAACAGCATTTTTGAATGACTACCTCATTTCTGTACCTCACACATACAGATAATTGTGAGGTTGAGCAGTGAATTTGAAATTCACCCACAAAGACCAGGGAGGTTTTCCAGTGCCTTGCAAAGAAGGGCACCTATTGGTAGATGGGCATTGAATGTCTTTTTGACCATGCTGAAGTTACTAATTACACGTTGAATGATGTAAACACCCATTCACTACAAAGATACCGGAGTCATTCCTAACTCGGTTGCCAGAGAGGGAGCAAACTGCTCAGGGATTTCACCATGAGGCCAATGATGACTTTAAAACAGTTAGAGTTTAACGGCTGTGATAGGAAACAACTAACCTAAATAACAGTGAATAGAAGGAAGCCTGTACAGAATAAAAATATTCATAAACATGCATCCTATTAGCAGCAAAGCACTAGAGTAATACTGCAAAAAATGTGGCAAACAATTAGCACTTTGTATTCAGTACAAAAAGTTATGTTATGTTTGGGGCAAATCCAATACATCACATTACAAAGTACCACTCTCCAGATTTTCCAAACATAGGGATGTCTGTGTTGTGTTATGTGTACGCTTCTAATCGTTAAGGACTGGGGAGTTTAATCGGGAAAGAAAAGGAATGGGGCTAAGCACAGGCAAAATCTAGAGGAAACCCTGGTTGAGTCTGCTTTCTACCAGACACTGGGAGATGAATTCACCTTTTAGCAGGGCAATAACCTAAAACACAAGGTCAAATCTACACTGCATTTGCTTACCAAGAAGACCGTAAATGTTCCTGAGTGGCCGAGTTACAGTTTTGACTTAGATCTGCTTGAATCTATGGCAAACACTTAAATGGTTGTCTAGCAATGTTCAACAATTCATTTGAATAATTTTCAAAAGAATAATGGGAACATATTGTACAATCCAGGTGTGTTAAGCTCATACCCAGAAAGACATACCCAGAAAGAACATACCCAGAAAGACTCACAGCTGTAATCGCTGCCAAAGGTGATTTCTAATATATATTGACTCAGGGGTTTGAATACTTATGTAAATTCGATATTTATGTTTTTCGTTTTCAATAAATTTGCCAAAATGTCTAAACATTTTGGCACTATGGAGTCTTACAGTGCCTTGCGAAAGTATTCGGCCCCCTTGAACTTTGCGACCTTTTGCCACATTTCAGGCTTCAAACATAGATAAAAAACTGTATTTTTTTGTGAATAATCAACAAGTGGAACACAATCATGAAGTGGAACGACATTTATTGGATATTTCAAACTTTTTTTAACAAATCAAAAACTGAAAAATTGGGCGTGCAAAGTTCAAGGGGGCTGAATACTTTCGCAACGCACTGTATATGGAACAAAATGTATGTAATCCATTTTGAATTCAGGCTGTAACACAACAAAATGTGGAATAAGTCAAGAGGTATGAATACTTTCTGAAGGCACTATTTTTACAGTTTTTTTTACAGGCAATACACTGTGACAGGCTTTTGTAGTGTTTTTGATTTGTTTTCTTCTGTTCTGTTTACACTGTCAGTGAAAGTTGTGTGTCCACTGTCTAATGCATTCAACACAATTTCCTGTGTAATCATAGGACACCACTGAGGCCTGTAGTTGGAAAGACATCAGCACAGTTCACAAATGGATCTAACTGGAGGGAGTAGTATTTTTGTTTGAGGGCAGAGAGATGGAGACAAAGGGGATATGACAAAAAGCATGTAATGGTTTTATTAGGCTGTGATCAGGGTGACTGATGGAGAGAGCGACCCCCGAGCGCTCACTGACCCCATCCCTAATGATTCCCTTAATTCCAGACCATGATTGCTGTTAGAAATTCCAATTAGGAGGCATGTGTGAGAGCCGGAGCGTGGTAAGAATGGCCTTTAATTGCGATGAGTTATCATCTAGACCAGTGTAATTGAGCCCCCATCTTAAGGGGCGGCACTTCTGACAAATTGATTTAATACCGAAGCGATTCTCCCGTCCCTAATGGTGGATCGGGTCCGTCTCTCCACGCTGGGCCAAAGGCGCAGAGGCAATTGTGTGCGGTGATTACTATCTGCTCTGTAATCGCTCTCTGTCGTCTCTTGCGCAAGTGTACTCTGACACACATCCTGGACCCAGGGCAGGGCACATAGATCTTAGCCTATGCCCCAGGTAGCCCTGAACTTACCCATCATACTGAAGTACTGTAGGGAGAGGGAGAGGGCTGATATGGAGAGTCACTATATGCACATAAGTCAATATGACATCAATTTTAATGGTCACATACACAGATGTTATTGCGGGTGTTGAGAAATGGTTGTGTGTCTAACTCCAACAGTGCAGTAATATATAACAATACACAGAAATCTAAAAATCAAATAATGTAATATTAAAATATTTATAAATATTAGGGTGAGCAATGTCGGTGTGGCATTGACAAATGCAGTAGAAGAGAATACAGTGCCTTCGGAAAGTATTCAGACCCCAACACACAATTGATTTAAAAAATTCAACTGAGATCTCACATTAACATAAGTATTCAGACCGTTCACAGACCGTCTTCTTGGGTATGACGCTACAAGCTTGACACACCTGAATTTGGGAAGTTAATCCCCTTCTCTGCAGATTCTCTGAAGCTCTGTCAGGCTGGATGGGGAGCGTTGCTGCACAGCCATTTTCAAGTCTCCAGAGATGTTCGATCGGGTTCAAGTTCGGGCTCTGGCTGGGTCACTCAAGGACATTGAGACTTGTCCCGAAGCCACTCCTGCGTTGTCTTGGCTGTGTGCTTAGGGTAGTTGTCCTGTTGGAAGGTGAAACTTCACCCCAGTCTAAGAACCTGCACCATTGTGCTCAGGACTTCATCAAGGATCTCTGTGTACTTAGTGGTTAGATTAGTAACAGAAAGGTTGCAAGATCGAATCCCCGAGCTGACAAGGTAGAAAAACAACATCTGTCGTTTTTTCCAAGAACAAGGCAGTTAACCCACTAGGCCGTCATTGAAAATAAGAATTTGTTCTTAACTGACTTGCCTAGTTAAATAAAGGTAAAAAAAAGGGTTGAGTAACTGGATGGTAGCCAGCTGTTCAACAGTCTGATGGCCTTAAGACAGAAGCTGTTTTCCAGTCTCTCTGTCGCAGCTTTGGGACCGTGCTGACCTCTCCTTCTGGATGGTAGCGGGGTGAACAGGCAGTGGCTCGGGTGGTTGTTGATCTTTTTGTCCTTCCTGTGACATCGAGTGCTGTAGGTGTCCTGGAGGGGAGGCAGTGTGCCCCTGGTGATGCGTTGGGCAGACCGCACCACCCTCTGTGGTTGTGGGCGATGCACTTGCTGTACCAGGCATTACAGTCCGACAGGATGCTCTTACTTGTGCATCTGTAAAAGTTTGAGGGTCTTCGTGCGCAACAGCCCCTGTATGTGCGGGTGGAGCATTTCAGATTGACAGTGATGTGTACGCTGAGAAACTTAAAGCTTTTCACCTTCTCCACTGCGGTCCCATCGATGTGGATAGGGACGTGCTCCCTCTGCTGTTTCCTGAAATCCACAATCAGCTGCTTCGTTTTGTTGACGTTTAGTGACATGGTGAGGCAGTGGCTAGGGACTATTGTTGCTGATGTCACCAACTACTTGCTCACAGTTGGCGGTTCCTTAGAGAAGGTGGAGCACATGCAGAGTGCCATGGAACTCTACTCTGCAATGCAACGTGTGTGCTCTCCGGTCGCTAAACTGGTTGGGCCCGTTTTGACGTCAGGATCTGTTTTGAGCCTGTTTCAACTTGTCAGTGATTTTCCCCGTTTTGTTAATTTACAAATGAAACAAAAACATAGTCATGTAAAACAGACACCATTGTTGTTATGGTGTGAATCAGTGCTTAGACGTCTTTGCAATTCACCGTCAGTCTAATACAGGGTGATGATCCAGATTTCGGTCAGTTTCACAAACAATGCAATTGTCCGTCTTTCCCCTGCTGACCTACACACACCACACATCTGACTACTGCACTGATAGACAGACACACACTGAACTTTCCATGGCAAAACCTCAAGGACATCTCTCTCTCTCTGCACTCATCTCTTTTTAAATCCATTAGTAAGGTTGTAGCCCCCAATGTGAAATGAGAAGTATGGCATAGGTAATACTAGTGATACATAACCCTTCCTGATGAGAACAGTGAGTTTGATCAGTTCCTCTTTGGGATAATGCAGCGACAGTTGCTTCTTGATTTTAGTTGCCGAGACACAGAATCTTAGCTTTCATTTAGTTCTTTGTTACTGTTCGAATGTTGACGATGGGAACTTTCTGATGCCAGGATCTGTAGAATTGGCAATTTGTTTCTAGTGCTTTTTGTTGAAGTCACCGGCTTTTCCTTTGTAGCTTTTTACAAGTCCACTGTCATTACTTTCACCTCGTATGGCAAGACTGGAGTCTGGAGGTGGCTATAGTTACAGTCTTGTACTTCAGTGTTCAGTCTCTTCCTGAAATCATCCTGAAACTATGATTTCCTAACAATCTCCATGTCGTCCTGCAAGTTAGATGACTCGCATACTCTACACTGGATATGTTATTGTACTCCTACGTCTTGAGTATTAGTAATCTCATCATATAAATCTAGGTAAATTCACTTATCTCCCTCTTTTTATGTCTGTCTACCTAGGGGCAGAACGGGCGGCATGAGCAGGTCACCTTCCTGGATAACAAAGACAAGATGGCATCGAAGAAGAAGACTGGAGTGATAGTGGGAGTCCTCATCGCGCTGCTTGTCTTGGGAGCCGTGACAGGAATCCTCATCTGGTTCTTTGTTAGTGAGTACAACTTTACTATGTAGTCTGAGACTAATGCATGTAATAATCATAGACTAGGTACTATCGCTCAGTCTGACGGAGTGAAAATGCAAAGGATGCCCCAAAGTGGCTCAATAACTCCCAACTGTACTAATGTTGCTAATTTGTCCTGGAGTATTCTGGGAGGTTTGTTTCATCTAAAGTCTGAACATTGATAGCTGAAATGTAAATAATGGCAAACAGCTTTTTATGATTGACCAGAAAGACTTGGGTTTGAGTTGGCAGCCCTAGCCAACTGCCATTGGCCAAACTAAACATGCCATCTACCGGGCACACCCAGGAGATTTCACATTCACAGGCGCTGCCTGACTGCTTCTTTGAAGGCCTAGACGTTTGATACAAATATCTGTAATAAGTGGAACGTTTTTGAAGTTTTAATTTGCCATTGATAACCTGTTTGTTTGACAGGCCTTAATTTGTTTGGTGTTAATAATTCAAGTAAAGTGGTGCGGTGCAGAGTAGACGGAACACCCCGACAGTCACACGCTCAGTCTACAGCCTGATCAGAGGCTTTTACAGATAGATAATCAAAAGATAAACAGACTCCTAATTCTCCTAAATCCCTGTTCTCTTTTTATTTGCTCCAGCAGAGAATCATATTAACCATCTCTGGAAGTGTATGAGGAGGCATTGGTGTTGCATGTAGAATTTTTCTAAATGACTTCCTCTTTCTCCTACTCTCTTTTCCTCGGTCAAAGGCAGGGAGTCTGCGGCCACCATAAGTATGAAGCGTGTCCCAGCTCAGCGGGTGTATAGCGGGCACATGAAGCTGGACAATGTGCCCTACAACCAGAATCTGGAGGACCCCACCAGCACAGAATTCAACAAGCTGGCAGACGACCTGGAAGAGATTGTGAGTTTGATCCCGATTTAGGCTCAGATGCCATGTCCTGGTGATGTTCTGTTGAAAAACAATTTGAACAGATTTAGTTTTTCCATGGTGGTCATATGGTGACAGACAAAAGTGATGATTAGACAGACAGACATCCGTCAATTCCAATCAGTTTCTTGCCTGCGTCAAAAGTTGAAATTCCTTGAACTATTGATGGATAGATAGATGACAGGTCCAATACCCTTCTACCAAGTTAACCTCCACCCACAATACCCTTTAGGTCAGGTATGATATTAAGTCAGGTATCAGAGTTCAGAACTGACTGAGATTCAGTTTCTCTCTCTTGTAAGGTTTGTTGTAGCTATCTGCCGCAGCATGTTTTTCTCCTGGTGGAAGGAGCTGACTAATGGCATATTTGTGTGGGTGGACTGGAAGAGAGGACATCATCTAGTTACTCTGTTACGTCCTCCAACATTTCCTTTCATTCGAGTAATGGAGATGTGTGCATCGCCACTTGGGAACATGACAATGATAAACTGCTATTTCTAAACCCCCGGTCAGTGTGGCATTGCTTTAGAATGTATGGCTGCATGAGTGACAATGTAAGTTATGTGTGAAAACCAAGGTGGTCTGAATGGAATTCTGGATGACTGTTCACTGAGCATTAATGTGACAACCGAACACTCCACCACCATTATTCTTTGCTTGGTACATTCAGTTCTTCCTCTGGCCATGTGTTGCAGATGCAGTAGAGCAAAGTGTCGTTATATGTTGGTGATTGGGTCTACAGTATATGCAAATGAACTAACAAAGCCAATCAGAAACCAACACTATTGGCTCCACTGGCAAGACTAAAGAATATTGTTTTTCTTTTTTCTTTGAAGGAACAATGCACCTCCCTGTGTGTTGGAGGTGCTGTGTGGTTGACTTGGTAGTGTGGTTGATTTGGTAGTCTGCTGTTTCCTGCTGTAGAATATGGCATTTGTGCTTAGCAAGCTTTGAATAAGGAAATCCCACTTAGGTTGTCACCAAAAATCCTAGAGGCTTAAATATTCCTTTTTTTAAAGCTGAGAATCACTAACTTTTATGCTTTAGGGATTTATTGAAATTATTTCAGAGGCAAGCAGGCCTTGAGGGTAGATGTTAATTTTCTGTAGAGTCCTTGAAATCCCCGCTTATGACCACTGATACACTACGTCTCTCGTTTGAGCTCTGAACTCGGCAAAGGGATCACGTTCTACACTTCTGGGTTTAACTTCAATGGATCTCGCATTTTTCTCTCCTCTGAAATTGTTAATGGACTTTGTCCATTGTGGTCCATTGAAAAGTCTCGGTTCTCAATGGGGTCTTATCAGAGTCGATACAGATGAAGATCGTTCACTATTTCTCTTCAGTCTTTTTCAGGGAGCTGAGGTGAGTTCAGCTACACTGCCTTTATAATGTACCTTTTGGACATTTACCAGCCTGATAATTGCATGTCCGCAATGATAATTGCATGCGTTCTTATTCACAGTCTGAACTGGAGTTTAACACACACACACTATGAATAGACAGCATGATTGGTAACAACACATGTTAGGATTAGATATCCAGTTTGTTTCACATATCTGTAGCTGAAAGCACTTGTCCTCCATGGGATCTCCAATGGAAACCCTGTTATTCATGGCATGCAGGCAGTTGGAATGCAAACATACACACTTGTTCTCAGGGGCCTTATTGCAGACTCGCAGACAAGCTTTTCTTGGTATCTAACTGGCCAATACCTGGAGCACTCCCAACACCATGGTAACCTTGATCAATTAAACCTTACATGGAGGATTCACCTGAACTCTGGTCACGGCTCCGTATCTTCGCCATGCTAACAGCAAATGGGTCGTCAGGTAACCTAGTGAATGATCTTCTTTTTTTCTTTTTTTTTACCAGCTTAAGATCAACTACAAACAAGTTGAGTTCCTCTCCAAGTACTACACCACATCTGTGGTGACTGCCTTCAGGTAGGAGAGCATTCTGGGATGTGGAGTTTCTGCATGTTGGTAATGTACAGTTGGCCATAAAGCTAGTCATGTGATCACTTTTTTTAGTACATAATATGGATATTTGAAAATGCTTATTGGATAAGTGTAATTTGGACAAAGGGATGTCCAATATAGCAACTCAAAACACCAGCTGTATCTGAGGAGAGGTTTGGTAAAACCTGCACTATAGAAACGTTGAAGTGTATGACTGTGAGTGATCAATGAAGACCTCTGTCAGCATAGTTTGGTCTTCTTCCTCCAAGTCCCTTTCTCTCTCTCTCTCCAGTGAGGGGGTGCTGGCCTACTACTGGACCCAGTTTGATATCCCGGCAGCGGACCTGGAGATACTGCCAGAGTTCTCTGAGGAGCGGGTCCTGGAGGTGCTGTGGAACGGCATCAGGGAGCAGGGCAAACGCTCCGGCCAGAGCCTCCACATCAGCCAAGTCACTGCCTCACGTGAGTTAGTAGTTAGTACAACCCAGTCAAGACCAAACCAGGGGGTGTAGTCTCTGGGGCAGGGGGTTTATCTAGGGGCTTAGGGTTTAAACTAAGCAAGCAGAGACCAATTAACCAGAGTCCTGCAAGCTTTCGCTTCAACCCAAATCCAACACCTATCATTCTACTAATTAGCTGCTCACCAGAACTTTGATCAGGTGAATTTGAGGGTAACAGGGTTGGATCAAAAGCCTGCACACCCAGTAGCTCTCCGGGAGGATAGTTGGCCTCCCCTCAACTAAAGGGGCGTGTTTGATGAAGAGAAATGTATTGTCTGAAGCAAGCCCCCTCTCTGTCATCTTCCATAAGCATTCATATCTGATCTGATTTCTGCATTAATGGCTGTTCTATGCCAGCTAGATGTCTCTGACATGCCCTAATAAGATAACGTGGAGGTATAAGGGACGCCACTCTGTTTTCTATTGTATCAGAGATTGGACACTTTATGTAGTTTGGATCTTCTAATCACATTACAGTAGTTGGCCCCTGGACTGCCTTCTAGCTCCCTGCCTGCCTGGCTGTAACCATTATCATTATTCTAGCTTCTGTCTACTTCACATTGCATTGCAAATAGGTCACCTTATATTACTTAGTGGTTTTGCTCTCTTTAAAATGATTTCTGTTTATTATTTGATGTGGCTGTTAGACAGAGATGTATCACGGGGCGAGGGGACGTTAAACAACAGTCCAATATTATACGCCGATGCATCACTCTATCAGCTTCTCAGTTTGGTAACACTTTCTTAACCCCCTTCCTCCCTCCTTACCTCATTTCCCCTTTCCCTCTCCTCCTTCATCTCTCTTCTCCCTCCCCCTCTTACTCCACCACTCTTCTGTCTCTCACCCTCGCCCCCCTTCTCCCCCTCCCTTCTCTCCAGGCACAGACCCCAGGATGGCCAGGAACCCCAGAGCCGGTGAGTAAAACCCACTGTCTCCCGTTTCAATCACACGCCGCTGTAATTTTCCAGCCCGCTAGATGTTCACCCCGCTGCTGCCAGTCTGTGACGAATGCCTGCTCCGCTTGATACATAATGCTGCTGCTGCTCCATTCATGAAGAGATTGAGAGCCCTGGCTATATAGTACATGAGTGGACTACTGAATAAAAGTGGATGTTGGCCTATTTCACTCGTCTTTTTTTACCTTCTGTGTTGCGGCGTAATCCTCAATCTATTTTGCGCATGTTACATTTAATTTCAGATGAGAGTTGATAATTGACACGGATGAACAGTGTAGTAGATGTGGTATAAGATGTGTACATTTCTCCTCACCATGATATGACATTTTGATTGATGCCATACAACACAGCTCTAATATTTATTTCCCACTATGTCATGTGCCTTGGCATTTGCACTTTTGGGACTAGCGAGTCTGTTTTTCCTTATCGTGTGAGCTGACCAGGGAAAACCCACAGCCTTGTTGGGCTACTGTATTTATGTCTGCACATCTACTAATGTAATCTGTTATGCTGTTCATTTCCTGCCCGTCAGATTACGAGTGTTTCTTCCGGTTGGAGGCTGACTCTTTAGCTCAGAGCTTCCAGTCTCCAGGCTTTCCTGATCAGTACCCGGCCCAGTCCCGTTGCCAGTGGCAGATCAGAGCCCCGGAACAGAACGCCATCTCAGTCCGCTTCTCCCACTTTCACATAGAGGACGACTGCTCCGATGACTTTGTGTCCATCTACGACTCCCTCAGCCCGGATGAGTCCCAGGCCATCACTCAGTGAGTGCTCTCACAACCACTACTGTGATGATGATAAATAAATAATATGAATAATGGACAGATTTTTATTAGTGCTTTTCATGAACCCAAAGACTCTCATACAGGATGGTGATGAGAGCGGCTGAATCAGGCCAGTGTTTGTCATAATGCCACGATTCTCCACAGCCCAAGGAACTCTGTGACAAACTCCACCTTAATATCAGCAGTGATACACAGACAAGTGAATTAAATTGTAAGATTCCACATTTGTGTGAGACAAATTGGCTTTGTTCAATCGAAGGTGGTTGCCTGGTGTCTAGGCTAAGTGTAATTGAGAAGTTGTTGTGCTGTGAGAATGCGGGTTTGTTTTCAATCGATAACGCTATGTTAACAAAGGAAGCCGAAAGTCAACGTCAAACTTGCTTTCTTTCAGCACAAGAAATAACATATTCTTCGTCCTACCATGAAACATACACTGAGTATACAAAACATTAGGAACACCTGCTCTTTGCATGACACTGACCAGTTGAATCCAAGTGAAACCTACGATCACTTATTGATATCACCTGTTAAATCTACTCCAATCAGTGTAGATGAAGGGAGGAGACGGGTTAATGCTTTTTAAGCCAAGTGAAACATGGATTGTGTGTGTGTGTGATTGGACAAGACAAAAAATCTAAGTGCTTTTGAATGGGGTATTGTAATCTGTGCCAGGCGCACCGGGTTTGACTGTGTCAAAAACTGCAACGCTGCCTGATTTTTCACATTCATCAGTTTCCTGTGTGTATCAAGAATAGCCCACCATCCAAAGAACATCCAGTCAACTTGATGCAACTGTGGGAAGCATTGGAGTCAACATGGCCAACATCTAAGGGTAAAAGTGGGCGGTAAAACTCAATATTAGGAAGGTGTTCATAATGTTTTGTACACTCAGTGTATCCCACTTGTTAACAACCTTTTTATTAATTAGGGTCCAACCAAGACATGCATACTACCAGTACCAACATGTGCTTACTTAAAGAGGAAAGAAAGTACAAGTGTGTCATGTAGTTTTCCAGGATTCCCAAGAGGGACAGGAACATCACTTTGTATTTGGCTATAAGGTCCCCAGTGGGAATAGAAAAACATGGGAGAAAACGGTCGTTTTGAAGTGTAGCGAATGCTGTGGACTTCATTCCCAATGCATCATTGGTGATTTTAGTCACTTGTTGGGATCCTGGTGCATTTAGCCCAGCACGTCGTCTTTCATTGTTAACATTGGGGACCTTCAGTGAGATTGAGTTGGCTCAGAAGGACCTCTCTTTTCCAATCTACCAGGGGTGCCATGCTGCTGTGTGTAATTGTGGTTGGTTGTCTGTGGACTCTTTTTGCGTCTCTCTCTCCCCCCCCACTGTGGCAACCTGAGTGCTAATCAGTGGGGGCTACACTGTAGGCAATTTCAAGTTCCAAACCCTTCGCCAAACAAATGCGGGTAGCCAGGCGCTGCATGAGATTTTTATATTGCTGCTCAGCCTATCAGATTTATCCAAGGTGACACCGGGTTTGAGGGCCTTAATACAATAGTTTCTAATGGCATTACCCTGCTGCAGGTAGATGTAGTGCTGCTCTTTCAGCGTCATTCACACCTCTGTGGCTCCGGCCGCCGGCCCACGCTGCAGGAACGCTTAGCTAAAATACCTGTTTGACTTTGAAATGCCGTGTGTGTGAGCGGGCAGGGCTATTTTTCTTCCCTTTAATAGTTGACTTAATGCTTTTTGATGTGTGGGTGCTCAACAGTTATTTAGACATTTCAAATGTATTTAATGGGCTTCTTTGGGTTTCTGATTCATGTGTTTTATTAAAGTGAACTATGTCACTTTAACAACACAGTGTAGATGGTATACTGATGGTTTATGCCTTTCATGCCTGCACCACATTCTGTCAGTGAATGAATTAACACCTTGATCAGTGTTTCCCAGCCCTGTCATTGGCTGATGTCTCCATTTCCTGTATGAATCTCCTCCTACAGCAAGTGTGGTCAGAGGCCTCCCAGCAATCCCCTGGAGGTGGTGTCGTCCAGTAACATCATGCTCATCAACCTTGTCACCGACAGTGCTGTCCAGAGGCCTGGCTTCAGTGCAGAGTACTCAATCATCCCCCTAACAACATGTAAGATAACATCACACAGTCATCCCCTTACCAAGCTGTACAACGACAATGCCAGTCAAACAGTCCATATTTCACTAAGTTAACATGAACACTCTAATGACCCAACTGTTGCCATTTTAGCCAAAAGTTGTGGAGGAGTCCTGAAGGATGCTCAGGGGAACTTTAGCTCTCCCCATTACCCCAGCTTCTATCCCCCAGCCCTGGACTGCAAGTGGACCATTGAGGTAGGTGATCCTGCACCATAGCCCCCTCTGTTACCCCCCCCCCCCCTCTCTGCTACCTCTCTATTTCCCCTCTCACTCTCCGGTCCCTCTCTAGTCCCCTCTTTCCTGCACCATCCATAGCTCTGTATGAGGGGAATGCTGAGGCTGCAGAATGTCAGCCAGGCTGTTCAGCACCTCTTCCATCTTCATCTGTCCTATTGCTGCTGCAGCAGCAGCCCTTAAGGTTGTGGGTCTGGGGGAAGGATGTGGGCTAGGTGTTCTCCCTCGGTTACTGTAGGGTTAAGTTCCAATTCCCTACACCTCCCACTTGGTCCCGTTCCCCTTGTGAATTTCAAATCATTGAATTGGTGTAAGCAGGCTCAAGGGACTTCCCACCATATTTTCTGCACCATTTATTTAGAATCTATGAGAAGGAAGGAACAAGTGCGTACCTCTAAGTAGTAGAGCAAAGTGGTGGCATTTTCCAACTCTTAGGACTCACATGAACACAACCCTGTCTCAGGTCCCTGCAGGGAAGCAGGTACGTGTGAAGTTCACCATGTTCCGTATGAAGGAGCCGAGAGTGGACGTCAGGGTGTGTCACAAAGACTACATAGAGGTCATGGGCACCAAGTAAGAATGGTCTTCTACTTACTGATGCTCTATAGAACAGTATTACTTTATTGATTATCACAGGATGAAGGAAATGTGTTCTCTGCTTTAAACCATGACATCCCATTGACATACAATGTCAGCATTTCCACTCAAATAAACGTTGTGTGCTTTGTGTCAGGTACTGTGGGGAGTTGTCTTCTCTGGCCCTTACCAGTACCACCAACTCTCTGGTTGTGATGTTCCACTCTGATGAGTCCTTCACAGACAAAGGCTTCCAGGCTCAGTACAACGCATATGATCCTTCCAACCGTGAGTAGTTTCTCTCTGGTGTTTATATATGACTCTGGATTGTATGAAATGTCCTATGAAGGTGCTACCATTTTATGGTACTGTTTTCAACCCCTTCTGGCAACTGATATGGGAGTGGTGGTGCTATTCAAGTGAAAGTTGCTATATGATGCCATTGTCACTATAAAAAAACGGAACTAGTGCCCCAGTGGCACACTGACTGACACTCAGCCAGAGATGGTTCAATGATAGAGGTTTACAGACTGCATCTCTGACATCACACGTCCACCAATCACCACGGGAGCGTGTTTATTGTCTGTTTTATCAGTCGGGAGTTCTTCTAGTCTCCGTCTCAGTCCCCTCCACCCTCTGGGTTGCTGCTCTCTCAGAGTTTGGGCCATAATGGATTTCTAATTGCTTTGATCAATAGGGATGGGCAGATGGCTACAAGACGGATAGATTGGTTATATGCTGATTCCCTCACTCCTTCTGTCACTCGCTTCCATCTTTCTCTCTCCTCCCTCGCTCTCATTTGCCTCCTCCCCCGTCTCCCTCCTTCCTTCCTCATTCCCTCCGTTCTGTTACTGTGTGCAGCTTGCCCCAACCAGTTTGCCTGTGGCTCTGGGTTCTGTATCAAGAAGGAGCTGCATTGTGATGGCTGGAACGACTGTGGGGACATGAGTGATGAAATGAACTGCAGTAAGTAGACTGGCCTCGCTTGGCCTCACCCCTACTTCACTCCCTTCAACCCTCCCTCCCTCCCTCACTCCCCTTCTTCCCTCCCTCACTTCCACTCAACCCTCCCTCACTGCACCTCAACCCTCTCTCTTCCCCTCACTCCCCCTCACCTCTCCCCTTACCCTCCCTTCACACACTTCCCACTCCCCTTACATTCCTATGTGTGTGCATGTCTGTGTAATAGAAGCCTCTGACACACACTAGACATTTCCTCTTGCTATCTTCAGAATGTGAAAAGGACCAGTTTGCCTGTGACAACGGGATGTGCAAGCCCAAGTACTGGGTGTGCGACCGTGTCAACGACTGCGGTGACGAGAGTGATGAGAAGCACTGCAGTGAGTAGCCTCCTAGTCGACAAGACCATCTCTATCTATGTAATGCCATTCTGCGGGCTAAATGGCCCGCTAATGCCATGCTAATTGTGCTAACATTAAAGGTGCTAATCGATGGACATTGGCTTCTAGCTCAGCTGTGTGTGGTCATTACTTTATCAGTAATGTGGCTTGTTGGAAGCCTTGCCCAATTTGCTCAGCCTCTGTCAACTCTTAAACATGTATAATGCATTCAGCCTTTCAAAGCACAAAGCGGGGGAGGGATGAAGGGAGAACAAGAGTCCAGTCTGGCCACATCAGTAAATCTCTTTCCCTTCCTCCCCCCCCAGGCTGTGCTAAGAATGAGTGGAGGTGTGGCGACGGGACCTGTTTGCCTCAGGATGTGGTGTGTGACACTAAGACGGACTGTGTGGATGGGAGTGACGAGGCTTCCTGTACCGTCTGTAAGTCAACACACACCAGACTCCTCACTCATTACCTGACAGGACACACCTCTCTTTTGACAGACATTAGCTATGTTAAAACCCTGTCACTCCTTTTCAATCTCAGTTTTGTGGATAAAGTGGGATGTTAGACTAGACCGTCTCAATCAATACAGCCAATCCATGTAGACCACAGCACCATCACTGTGTATGGTGCACTACATTCTAATGCCTAACTGATTGGAGTGTCTTTTTCATCAAACCTGGCCTAGCACTGAAATAGGTTTATGAAAAATGGGATTGTTTAAAAAAAATCAGAAATGTGTTTTCTTATGATCTCATGATGGGTTTTGACTTTTTATTTTTATCCACCTCTCTCTCTGTGCAGCTCCTGGCACCTGCTCTGACTTCAGCTTTAAGTGTAAGAACGAGGCGTGTGTGAACAAGGTGAACGCTGAGTGTGACCGGGTCAAAGACTGCACCGACGAATCCGATGAGGAGGGCTGCGGTAAGACGAGACAACCCAGCAGCAAGCTCTTTCATTCCTCGTCTCATTTACGTCTTCACTCACTTCCTATTCTCTGGGCATCTCTCTCTGTCTTTGTAAAAACATCCATGAGTTTGCATGTACTTTTAGAACTCCTGTTTGATGCGAAAACCTCGACTAGCACATGAAACCAGTAGTACATGTATCATTGTCACTCCTAACAGTGAGCTACAGGACAGCAGAGTAGTGGGGCTGGGATAATGTATGACTGGCTACTTGTCCACAGAGTAGTGGGGCTGGGATAACGTATGACTGGCTACTTGTCTACAGAGTAGTGGGGCTGGGATAACGTATGACTGGCTACTTGTCTACAGAGTAGTGGGGCTGGGATAATGTATGACTGGCTACTTGTCTACAGAGTAGTGGGGCTGGGATAATGACTGGCTACTTGTCTACAGAGTAGGGGGCTGGGACTTGACTGGCTACTTGTCTACAGAGTAGTGGGGCTGGGATAACGTATGACTGGCTACTTGTCTACAGAGTAGTGGGGCTGGGATAACGTATGACTGGCTACTTGTCTACAGAGTAGTGGGGCTGGGATAACGTATGACTGGCTACTTGTCTACAGAGTAGTGGGGCTGGGATAACGTATGACTGGCTACTTGTCTACAGAGTAGTGGGGCTGGGATAACGTATGACTGGCTACTTGTCTACAGAGTAGTGGGGCTGGGATAACGTAGACTGGCTACTTGTCTACAGAGTAGTGGGGCTGGGATAACGTATGACTGGCTACTTGTCTACAGAGTAGTGGGGCTGGGATAACGTATGACTGGCTACTTGTCTACAGAGTAGTGGGGCTGGGATAACGTATGACTGGCTACTTGTCTACAGAGTAGTGGGGCTGGGATAACGTATGACTGGCTACTTGTCTACAGAGTAGTGGGGCTGGGATAACGTATGACTGGCTACTTGTCTACAGAGCACCAAACAAGCCGGAGGGCCTCCATCCAGCACTTTTATTTATTTCATTCTTCTTTGGAGAACTATTGACGTCTGTGTGAATATTTTTGTGTTTTTCCTTTCCTACAAGCCTCGGGGTCTGGCAGTGTTTTATTTTGATAACCTAATATGTCGGTACCTTATTATAATTCCAATGAGCCGCGCGGTTCAGCTCCAAGGCTACGGTGTCAAGTTGAAGTTGTTTTCTCCTTCGCTTCTCTCCTCTTCCTCTCCTCCATTCCACCATACTTCCCAACAGACTGTGGCGTCCGGCCATATAAGCTTAACCGTATTGTGGGCGGGGAGAATGCGCAGCTGGGGGAGTGGCCCTGGCAGGTGAGCCTGCACTTCCAGACCCGTGGGCATGTGTGTGGCGCGTCAATCATCTCCAACCGCTGGCTCCTGTCTGCCGCCCACTGCTTCAAGACCATCAGCCCCGAGTGAGTTCCACATACACAACACTGCTCTCCCTGCTCCTCCTTTCTCACTTCCTCCTGCCTCTCTGCAGAGTGTCCTTCCTATTGTTTCAAATGTCCTCCCTTCATCCCTCCCTCCCCGCTTTGCTTTTGTTCTCTATGCCTCTTTTTTGAGTCTGTCTATCCTGTCATGCCTGTGGGTAGTTTATGGCTTCTCTACTCTACTGAAGCTTCTCTCCTTGACTTGTTCTTTCAAGATCTCCAGCCCTGCATGTGTACATGGCACCCCTCACACCTCCCTCTTCTGGTTTCTTATTCACAGACAGATCGTCCCATCTCTGCTTCTGAAGCCTCTGATATCTCCCACCTCCCTCTACTCTGCTTTCAAACACCTTTTGTCCTTCTTTCCCACGCCCGGGGGTAGTTTATGGCCACTCTGCTGTCTTTCATCTACTTCACTGAGTTAACTTAGTTTGTTGGTGCCCCGTTCTCATTATTATTATTATTCATTATTCCAGAGGACATTGTTTTAGGGATCCTGTTCGTTCATTTAATGCTTAGGACTCTTCAATCTGTAAAGCTGAAGAGTTCCAGGTTCCACAATAGGAATGTAAAGATATTGAGCCAACATGTGCAGCGTTTACCATGAATGCGTTCTCCACCAAAGTGGGAACATTGCCTATACATTTCAATCATGCTGTAAAGCTGAATTTACTCGTTGTGGATTGAACAGAGCAGATTGAACAGAGCCCTAAGTTTAATGGGTAAACAGTGCTTTACGCAACACAGGAGAGTTTTGATCTCACAAGGACTGAGAAATTACCCCCTGATTATACTGTTTAGAAGAGATGCTTCAGGGCCACATTTGCATCAAAGCTGCTTTATAGTGTATATACTAATGTGTGTAATTAGCTGGGCAGCCAGTAGGTGGAGGACTAGCCCTGCACTAGAATGTGATCTGGCACTGCTGTGTTGGGATGGATGTGGTCTTTTCCATTTCGAGCCAGCCACTGTAGGGGATGATGTAGCTGTGCATTGCAGCGGTTTCATGAACAGTACAGATATTTACAGAGCTCTGCTGCTAGCATTGGTTCCTCTCACAATCACACAGTCCGCTCGGACGAGAAACTGCTTCCTTTGTGTTTACAGACAGCATTCTCGTATGCTGTGGATAGGCTCTATAGGAGTAGCTCAAGCCCATATCCTATAGCAGCAGTAGGCAATCTTAGACTTTATCTTACACAGCCGATTTCAATCAATTGAGTCTTTATTAAAGACTAATTAGTTCCTTATTTGAATCAGGTGTGTTTCTGCTTTGGCCGGAACAAAAGCCTGCCCCCACACGGCCCCTTTCAGATAAGACTGCCAGCCCTTGGCCCTGTAGGCTGGTTAACATACCCACAATCAATTCTATCTACTCCTGTACTTTGTAAAAAAAAATACTTTCAAAGGCAGAGAGGCCAGCAGAATAACTGAATAATGGTGCCCTCATCTCCTTCTCTAGAAACCACGTGGCCTCCAACTGGCAGACGTACAGTGGCATGCAGGACCAGTATAAGCAGGATACTGTTCAGAGAAGATCGGTGAAGACCATTATCACCCACCCAGACTACAACCAGATGACCTATGACTACGACATCGCCCTGCTGGAGCTGAGCCAGCCGCTGGAGTTCACCAACACCATCCACCCCATCTGCCTACCCGCACGCTCCCACCTCTTCCCTGCTGGCATGTCCTGTTGGGTTACAGGCTGGGGCACGCTCCGTGAAGGAGGTGGGGAGTCATATAGTTACACTATTGTTTTTATAGACCTAGGTCATATACAATACATATTTTGAATCATTTCAAACGCTAATGTTGCAATTGATTTAGTGCATGGGGTCAAAGTTAACATACATTTACTTCTATTTTATGCTACAGAACTAGGTCATACTAGGGATGGGCATTTGAAATGTTTTTCCTGTTCGAGTACTCACGTTATTATTTTTTGTACTGGAGTACTCAAATAAAATAAAGTATATTAGAATACACTACAGAAAAATATGTGCGCATTTATCTATATGCCAACAGTGTGCAAAAAGGCCTAATTTATCATAACATTTACAGATAACATGTTCTAATTGCTAAATTGCCCCATATATCCTAGTACATTCAGTGAATAAAAAAACAAGTGCCATTTGAGAATCATTCATTGAAACCATAATGAGCAGCTCGGTTTTGGCGGGGTCACTCACAGCTTCGCCTAGCAGTGGCACAATGTAAAAGATAAATAAAGCGCATAAGGAAATAATCTTACTGCATTTTCTAAATGCAGATCTAAAATTATTCTTAGTCTGATGCCGAGCAGAAATGACTATGTGCTTCAGTTGCGCTTCTTCACTCTGAGAATTCACGAACTGGCATTCTATCAGCAGACTGATTTGTAGCTACTTTTCGGTAGCAGTCTTTTCTCTGGTAAAATGAAAGATTTAACTTCAAACAAAACATTAGATTAATAAATGTAGATAGCTATATTCTTTATATGATAAACACTAGAAATAGGATGGCAATGCATAGTTTTTGCAAAAAAAGACCTTGCTCATTTAATTGTGTGGCTGCTGGCCAAATAGCGTTGCACTTCGGTTGTCATCTGATGAAAATTAAGCTATTTCCTGATGAATGTGTTGCACAAATGCTTTTTCTGTGAAGGATATAGTTGCACAACCTTGGATCACTCTATTGAAGAAAAAAAACACTTGACTTTTACATAAAACACATATGAAAGGGTTTAAACTCAGCCCACGTAGTCTACATCTGTGCGCACTCAAGCAATACTGACAAGATGAAGAAATCAGAACTGTTGATATAAAACTGGTATATATAATTAAATAAACCACCACTTCATTATCACCGTGTAGTTTGTGAGCTCTCCAAACAATGTCTCCACTGCAAGAATGAGAATAGTATGTCGTATTAATACATTGAATTAACAGAAATGACCGTAACCAAACATTCTAGATGAATGGGGAAATGGTAGCCTACATTTACTGTTGGTGATACTATGGTGATATAGCTGGGAATTCATCAACTTTTTGACAAACAATTCACCCCATGAAAACAATGATTTGAGCACGAATTGGCGGGAGATTGAACATGGGAGATGCACACTACCGTCATTCTCTGGTTAAAGATCGATTTTTGACATCTGTTCGATTACTCCTGCCCATCCCTAGGTCAAACATTTTGAATATACATGTTGAATACTTTCAAGATGGTTGGGCTGTGCTGGATTTGGTATGAAGGGTCATTTAGACCAGCACTACTGTTCTCAGAAGGCAGACTTTGGTCAAATACTGTGCATTAGGTCAAGTATTTCCTTATTCTCGAGCTGCACTTGATTTCATTTGATAGGAATGGAGCGAAAAGACAGTGGAATAGTCCAAGAAAGTGCAGAATCAGCGCACCTCACATACTAACCATTTGGCATAGTATTTGACTCAGTCAGGTGTGTTATACAACTCCTCTGGTTATATACATCTTTCATCCTGGCATGCTTCTCTTCCCTCATCTTGACATTCCTCATGCTCTCTCTCCATCCCTCCCTCTCTTCATCCCTCTCCTCATGTCATCCCTCTCCTCATCTGTCTCCCATCATGGCGCCTTCTCTTCCCTTCATCCCTCTCCTCCTGACATCCCTCTTCCCTCACATTCTCCCCCTTCATTCTCAACCCTCACCTCTCCCGTTCATGACATCCCTCTCTTCATCTCTCATGACGTCCCTGTCTTCTGTCACCCTGTTCCCATTCCTTCTCCCTCATCTTCCACCCTGATATTTTCCTCAGCTCTCATGTAATTCCTCTTGTTCCCTTCATCTCTCCATCTTTTTTTCCATCATCCCTCTCTTCCATTACACCTTCCTCCACATCCATATTTCATACCAGATCTTCTCCCTCGTTCTCCCTCTTGAGGGATCTCTTAACTGTCCATTAGCCAACACAAAGCCAACTCATTAGCACCTGGGTTGTAGCTAGTGGACATGAAGGTTGTCTCCTGCTAGTTATAACCACGTGTCCTCTCTTTCTCGTGGCGGTCAGGTTCCATAGCACGGCTGCTGCAGAAGGCGGAGGTGAAGATCATTAACGACACGGTGTGTAACGTGGTCACCGAGGGTCAGGTCACATCCAGGATGCTCTGCTCCGGCTTCCTGTCCGGAGGAGTCGACGCCTGTCAGGTGGGAGGGATACGCACTGCAGGCTACATTATCACTCACACATACACACACACACAATACAGACACATGCAATTATAAATAGAAACATATGGCATACACCTGCATCTTAAAACACTCTTAAAACAAATGTCCTTTGTGCCCAATGTAATGTCTCTGTCCTCTGTTGCTCTCATCACTAGGGAGACTCGGGGGGGTCCCCTGGTGTGCTTCGAGGAAAGTGGAATGTGGTTCCAGGCAGGCATCGTGAGCTGGGGTGAGGGCTGCGCTCGTCGGAACAAGCCCGGCGTCTACTCGCGCGTCACCAAGCTGAGAGATTGGATCCGCAAGAACACGGGGGTTTGATGATGTGGGGATATGGGGGGGGGGGGGGGGGGAGGCAGCGGGTAGACAGTTTGAGGGTCTGACAGGACAAGACAAAAAATAAGGAATATGGAACATTGCGTCTGATTGAGGACCAGTCCCCCCCCATGATGACCAGAGCTATCCATCCATCTAGCCTCGACCAGCCTCCGACACCCACTGAGGGCCTGCATGGGGCTAGCTACTGCTCAGACAAAGGATTTCAAATGGGTTTGGGATTAGGTTTTTATGCTGTACTGATGCAACCCTTGTTCTCGAAAGCACCGAGGACCAGCAAGACTCCTGCACCTCCATCAATCATCTCATGTTCCACTGGTTTGATTAATATTCTCCCAGTGTAAATAATGGAAGATGTATATTTTGAGGACACACTTTGTTTTTGGTGGTATTTGCCTAGTCTCCACCATTGTTATGATGTGAGATCACATCTTCTGTTGGGCAGACAGACATGCCAAATGAACTGAGGGAATCAAAAATAGAACAGAAATAGAATAGATATAAAATAAATATTTTAGAGTATAGTTTTTTTACAATGTATTTCTTTACCAGCTGTTTTCACCTGACAAATTTCACTTAAAGTGCCTTGACAAGAACATGGAATGTTTTATAAGTGAGTGTGATATTATTAATGCAGAGATGCATGGAATCTTGAGTTCTAACAAAGACTGTCTATTGCAGTGCCTTCAGAATCAATTCATACACTTTGATTTATTCCACATTTTTGTTACAGCCTGAATTAAAAATGGATTAAATATAAACAAAAATCACCCATCTACACAGACTACCCCATAATGACAAAGTGAAAACCTATTTTTAGAATTTGAATACATAATTTACATATGTATTCACACCCCTGAGTAAATTCATGTTATAATTACCTTCGGCAGAGGTTACAGCTGCGAGTCTTTCTTCGTAAGTCCCTATGAGTTTTCCATGCCTGGATTGTACAATATTTGCACATTATTCTTTTCAATATTCTTCAAGCTCTGTCAAGTTGGTTGTTGATCATTACTAGACAACTATTTTCAAGTCTTGCCATAGGTTTTCAAGCAGATTTTAATTTGAAACTGTCACTAAGCCATTTAGGAATATTCAATGTCGTCTTGGTAAGCAACTCCAGTGTATATTTGGCCTTGTGTTTTAGGTTATTGTCCTGCTGAAAGGTGAATTTGTCTTCCAGTGTCTGTTGGAAAGCAGACTAAAGCAGGTTTTCCTCTAGGATTTTGACTGTGCTTAACTCTATTCAATTTCAACCCCTCCCAGAAAAACTCCCAAGCCCTAGCCAATGACGAGTGTAACCGATGTAAAATGGCTAGCTAGGTAGCGGGGTGCGCGCTAATAGCATTTCAATCGGTGATGTCACTCTCTCTGAGACATAGAAGTAGTTCCCCTAGTTACCCGCAGTTCCCTGCGACTTTTGTGGAGCGATGGGTAATGATGCTTCGAGGGTGGCTGTTGTCGACGTGTGCAGAGGGTCCCTGGTTCAAGCCCAGGTAGGGGCGAGGAGAGGGAGGGAAGCTAAACTGTTACACTAGCATACCCATAACATGAGGCAGTCATCACGTTGCTTGAAAATATGAAGTGTTACCCAGTGTTGGATTTGTCCCAAACATAACTCTTTGTATTCAGGATATACATTTCATTTCTTTGCCATTTTTTTGCACTTTTACTTCAGTGCCTTATTGCAAACAGGATGCATGTTTTCCAATATTTGTATTCTGTACAGGCTTTCTTCTTTTCAGTCTGTCATTTTATTTTATTTATTTAGGTTAGTAGTGTGGACTAACTACAATGTTGGTGATCCAGCCTCAGTTTTCTCCTATCACAGCCATCACTCCTATCACTCTAAAGTATTTAAAGTCACCATTGGCCTCATGGTGAAATTCCTGAGCTGTTTCCTTCCTCTCTGGCAACTGAGTTAGGAAGGACACCTGTATCTTTGTAGTGACTGGGGGTATTGATACACCATCCAAAGTGTAATTAATAACATCACCATGCTCAAGGGGATATTCAATGTCTGCTTTAAAAAAATGTTTTATTGCACACAGAGTGAAAAATAATGTAATGGGAAATGATGACTGCGATCTGCTTGATCTATTACCTAGTGCATAAGTTGAATGCAGATATTTATTTTAAAAAGTACACATTTCCAAAAACAACTGTATTGAAAAATCATACCGAGCGTATTTCTAAATACCCCGGGATACGGTATACTGCTCAACCCTAACTATCTACATTTTAAAGTAGTCAATTTTCTTCTTTATTGGCTGATTGCTTCCAACTCTAGAATCCCCACCCAGTTGACTCATTTAAAATAGTGGAAGCCCCCAAATGATAAACGGGTTATATCTATTATGATGTCCTCTGTGACAACAGGCACAACTCCGATATAAAGTGGTTTTGGGGTAAGTTGCAGAAGGGCCACATGCTTCCACTTATATCAGTGCATTCATAATAATCTAACCAATACAAAACTTCCATTTGATCAAATAAGCGTCACGTAGCAAATTAGCAATACATGTTTGTTGACCAAATTCGACACCTCATGGACAGATTTTGACCAGAGTAAAACCTCGCTGCACCTCTTCCCCTCTGATGGTCAATGGGCACAGTGCAATTCGGAGGTTCGTATCAATTTCTATAGATGCTGCGGCCATTTCCCTCACATTAGTATTCTAGGAGAACCCCATATACAGGCTAGCTAAAATGGTCTCCATTTGCCAGTTGAGCTGAGGGTGATTCGGGTCTTCACTCCCCTACGCACGGCAGCTCAAGAAAATCAATTGGGTTTAGCTGTTTGCACGGAGCAACACAATGAGTTCTTCTCACCCCTTTCAAACAGTGGACTTCTTATTGGACAATCCTGGTCCTGCTTTTAACTGTTCAGATTTTTCATTGGTTTTCTTTCACTCTATTTTGGCTTGTGTTTGTATTTGTACATTTACTGTGACTTCAAAACCTAAAGCTCTCCGTTGTTTGTAAATGTTGATGTGCTGAAAATATTTTAATTGTTAAAGGTGGACGATAATGTTGAGCTATTTGTTTCTATAGTCCCTAACATTGGCACAATGCTGGGTAATATGGAGTGTAATAAAGGTATACGTTTCAGAACATGGGTTGAAGGGGCCAAAAGCGACTCTTTTTAAATAATAAATGTGAGCTGTTACTGTGTGTAGTTAATAAAGGTAACATTTATATTGGATTGTGGACACATTCCTTTTCTACTGTTCAATTTTGTTTGTATGCCTCATTTTTATATAAAAGATTTATGAATCCTACACAATAAACATACTTTACCTGAATCTTCTGCATGTCAATTACCTTCATTGACTGACTCGTGTCTTTATAATAGTTATTGTATAGTAAGTATTATGAGTCTATTGTGGGGCCATGTCCCTTTACACGGCAGCCTGTAATGAATGTGGATCTCTCATAGCACTCATCTCCTCCCTGCTGTGACTAGCATGTCTACCTGGAGACGAGATGTAACGAGACCGAGGTGACAAGACAAGCTGATATTGTCACATTATACCTAGCTTTGTCACAGCAATCTCTTGTTACCAGGGGAGCTGGGCGTGTGGGTGTAAGGAGGTGGATACACAGACAGTAGGAGATCTACAATCACATCTGTCTTCATTAAAAGCGACGCTCCACCACGGGAATAGGAGAATCAACATAGACAGCGCTGCTAATTTATGTATTCATCAACTTCGGTACATAAGCATCTTTGTTTGTACCTGTTCCCCCATGACATACACACAGCACACACACTGCACACACACTGCATCTCCTTACCATGCCACCATACAGTACAGTACTCAAACCACGCTGGTCTTTATCTGAAATGGTTTTATTTAAATATAAATATGTATACAAAGTTACAAGCAACAATGGCTCATTTTTAGCAAATAAAATCCTTAATACATTAAAAAAACAAAATGAACCAAACCAACAAATGGCAATTAGTTGTGTTCCCAAAAAGCATAGTTCATCTTTCTGCATTCAGTGATTGATGGACAACGGAACAGAAGGAGAGAAATTGTGGACCCAAATAAAATCAATCAAGATATAGATCTATATGTATATATATATAATATAAAGATACTTTACAGTAAAGCAGCTTACAAGCTGTACATTAAGGCTTATATAAAAATAAAGACGAGCAATGATTTTTGTTTTTAAATCACTTGGTTCACTTAGTGACGTTTGTTTTCCAATTGGGCCGACTGACCGGTAGCGCCGCTCTTGACACAAAATGGCAGTACAGGGATCCAGCAGTGTCCAGAATCGGAATACAACAGACCAGGTGCAGTAAGCAGTCTCTCAAACAAGCATAATGGACATGGAAAAGAAATGCTGAAGAGTTTCACTAGACACATCATCTGCATGCAACAGAGAAAGAATGGGACTTCTTCACCCATTTGTACAGTTGATCTCGTCAGTATTTCAGGGTAGTACTGTGTTTTTGTAAACATATTGAAGTTACTTGACTGTCATAAAGACTGGTGTGTGGATGGTGTCTGAAGAGGGACAGTTTCACAAGTAGAACCCATCTTAGCCTGTTGAGACTGCACCTTGAGCTTATTCAAGTTCAAGATTGCCACCATTTTACAATGATTGTTCTGGAAAGAGTCTCCATTTAACAATCTGGCAAACACAGAAGTAATACAGTACCCAGAGGAATTCATCTCAATCCCTAACTCTTTCAATACACTGCTATGTACTGTAGCCCACCATCTCTGGGTTTTTCCATTTCCTTTTCTTGTCCTCCAGGGTAGAACAATAACACAGAGGCTGTCTCTCTATTAGGTGAAGGCCAGGATACACATTCTCTCCATACCTCACTCTGCTTTCACTCCCAGATAACCCACACCCAAGCCAAACTTATTGTTTTGCTAAGCGGTTTATGGCTGCCATTGTGGAGCTCAGGCTTCTTTAAATGGATAGAGAGACACGAATGTGCTTAGAACTCCTTTCACATGCCGACAAACACCAAATGACCACAATGTGTTGACTCTTCTTTTTTTTTAAATGAATATATCTGTATTTTTTATTTGTTCATAGTCTGTTCGAAGTTCTATTTGTCCGAGCAGTCTGTTCTTTTTGAGAAATGTTAGCTAGGCTCCAGCATCCAGTTAGTTTAGGCCACCCAAAGTCATGAGATGCTCCTGTCTGGTGATTTCCAGTTTGCCTTCCTCCCATCCCCTCACTGGTAAAACAAAACCAGTGCCATGACAGAATAGCAGGCTCATCTCTGAAGGAGCAGACACTGTAGTAGATTATTTATTGACGGGGAATGTGAGTGGCACATCACAATCATTGACTCCATTGGGACTCCATTGGAATGCCATTGGGACTCCATTGGGACCATTCAATCCCAGAATGACAACTGAATAACAAATAAGGAAGGCAATCCATGTCACCTACATCTCCTTATAAAAAGGTGTCCAGGAGAAGGAACCAGCCAACCAGTCCTCTCTCCTCATGTTAGTCTGGCCACACCTCCTATAGAGATGACAAATGCTTCCTCTTTACATGGCCCTTCGCGCTCCACCCCCTGTTCCGTTGTCAAATCAGACGTGAGTCTGCATGCGTTGTGACGGCCGTCCGTAGTCGGACTGCTGGGAGGAGACCTGCGATGATGCATAGGAGAAACGAGAGGAGCTAGACACCTTGCTAGCCTGGTCCGATTGATCGTAGGCGTCCACCTTCTCGTAGGAGGCGGGCTTGACGTAGCTGGTGAAGGCTCGGCCGTATGTGGCGGCGGTGGGCAGGTAGGCAGAGCCGCTGTAGACGGGGTCGGTGGGGTAGATGGCTCCGGGCTGGGCTGCCGCTGCCTGCTGCTGCTCGTAGGTGGAGCGGGCCCCTGTGGTGGTGGCGTAGCGGTGGGAGAAGTCGTAGATGCGGGGCTGTGTGGCTGCCACCACTGTGTGCTGGCCGTACAGCGGGCTGGGGGAGGGCAGCTGGGATGGTGTGTAGACAGGACGGGGGTTGGGCACGTAATCTGAGAAACCACTGCGGATCACCCGGTCCTCGTGAGCATGCACGTTGTAGTAGCCGTTAGTGGGGTCCTGAGGGGAGAGGAAATAACAACAGGGTGTTAAGTTGTTCAACCCCTTTTAAAGATACAGTATCTTTAAAAGAGATGTCAGACCTTTTCAAAACACCCAGCAAAACAACATGCAACAAATGCTCAACGAATGATTGCAATTTGTCCCATGCATGAAACATTGTATAAGTGAGTGTTTCTCCTTACGGTTTTTACCTTGATGTCGGACCTCTCGTCCTCGTCCTCCTCCAGCAGGTCACTGTGTTCCGTCCGGGACGTCCCAGGAGACTCACTGCTGTTGGGGGCCTGAGGGGGAAACAACAGTCCCTACAATTATAAAGGTGGTACATCTTAGACCAACATGAGCAAAATGACTGTACTGTATATCATCACATCATCACAGTAATATACATGATATATATCTGTTATATAAAGATGAAAAGGTATTTGAAAACCTACTGAAAGTGATTGAACGGAGGCATTTACCATGGGCTCCTTGACATCCTCCTCATCATCGTTGCCACGGGTAGCATTGTGGTCACTGTGCACAATCTGAACTCTGATGTCACTCTTTGAGAGGCGTGTGCACTTTTTACCTGTGAGGATTCAAAAGAGACAGGTGATTTAGAAATGATTCTAAAACTGCTTTTCATGCCTGTTGCCTTTATAGAAAAGGATTTGATTGTGCTCCTTTCATGAAGTTGAAACTAACCATGCATGACTAAGATTTGGGGTCAATTCTATTTCAAATCAGTCAGTTCATACTGATTGAAAAATATTGAGTGAATAGTCATTTACTGAATGTCAATTCATTTCCTTGAATAGGGTGAGTTGACATGGAATGTAGCCCAACCCCGGCATGCCCCATATCTGACCTTCGACCTCACCTTTCCCGGTGTGCCTGCAGCAGAGAGAGACCAGGGTGACGACACAGATGAGCAGGACACACCCTCCGCCCACCGCCGCCCCAATGATGATCAGCATGGGCAGGGCCTCTGTGAGGAGAGAGAGGAAAAGAGAAAAGAGTCAGGACCTTGCTACTGATCAGAGCGAGACAGGCAGGACCAGATCCAGTCTCCTCTTCTAACGCCACTCTACTCATTACCCCCAAACTAATCTCTGCCAACGCCTGCTCCTATATAAATTCATCTGCAGTAAGCCTCATGGTCCCTCAGAAGCACGCACACACACACACACACACACACACACACACACACACACACACACACACACACACACACACACACACACACACACACACACACACACACACACACACACACGCACACACACACACACACACACACACACACACACACACACACGCACACACGCACACACACTTAGAGCCCCCTGCGTCCCCACAGCCTCGGCTATTGTGTCTAATCTCTCTGGAAGAAGGGTAACAAGGCCTGACATGCAATGAAGCAATAGACAGTAATCTAATTAGAGATTCCAGGAGAGAGATACGGCGCACCGCTCAACTCTCCCGAGACCCCGGCTGAGCTGCCTTGATGTAAATTGCTGGCGAGGACCTTATTTTTGGTGTCTACTGCAACAAAGGCCTTCCTTCCTTACCTCCGCCAACTCCAGTGTGCAGAGTGTGTGTGTGTGTGCATGTATGTGTGTGTGTGAGTAAGTAAATTGTCATTTAAGTAAATTTGAAGAGGGTGGCTCTCACACACTTAGAGAGAGAGGGAGCTAAGGGACCGCTGGTGGCTCGGCCCCAGGACACCTGTGCCCTGATCTAATTGACTTTAGTCCCCGATCGATATCAATGCTATATGGCCCAATGTATTCATTAAGGCCCACCATCTGCTGATTAAATTATATTGATTAAAATAGTATAATTAAGATAAGCACTCAATTGGAGTTCTGCTTTGACCTCATCTAACCCCTCTCTCTTCCCAGCACCGTCTCTCCACAGTGCTCGTCTTAGTGAGATTGGTCATGCTGACTGTGTGAGATGATAGATAATAAGGACCCCTGTCCAGTTCCTACCCGTACCTTGCTCCTTGAGGGTGACCAGCGCGGTGCCTGTGCCGAAGCGGTTCCATGCGGTGCAGTTGTAGCGGAGTAGGAAGTCCTGGGCCAGGGTCTCAGACAGGACCAGGGAGGACAGGACCCCGTGGTCACTGGTCACCGTCTGGACAGAGAAACGACCGGAGGAACCTGAGGAGAGGGTCATGTCTCCAAATGTCCACACCTAGTGAGAAAGATGGGAGATGAACAACAGGTGAGTGGCTAGTAGCACTGTCAGAGCTCAGATCAACCACTACTTCCCATGCTTAGATCAATCACAGGTACCTTCTAACCAACCACCCTCCCTCCCTCTCTCTTTCCCTCTCTCTGTTTTCCTCCCTCTCCATCCACCTGGCTGACATTGCTAAGGGCCGTACGTCTAAATTGCCTCCTACGTCTTGCCCTGGAGGTAAGCCCTGTCAGCCTCTAAGCCCTGCCAGACCTGTGAGGCTGTGTAAGATGCTCCTGTCGGTGCTGAAGCTTCTCTCCTGCTGCTAGGTAAGGTCTACGGGGTGCCTGCCTCTCACTCCCCCTCAGACCCTAATTATCCTCTGTCAGAGCTGCCCACGCACCCAGGGTCACCTGACAGGTCAGCCCACCGAGGCCTGATGGATGCAGCGCTAATTGAGCCATGCGGTTGGGCTGACAGCCTGACTGTAAGGAGGATAAAAGCCGCTAAATGCATATATATATGGCATATATATATACATATATATAATTGAGCCATGCGGTTGGGCTGCAGCCTGCAGGAGAGCCGGCCCCCCTTTCTAGTTACCTTTCTGTTCTCTGTTCTCTCTCCCTCATCCCCATTGAGTGGTGAAGGGATGATGTGTAGGTGGGGGATTCAGTGTGTATTAAATGAGCACATGCATGCACGCACACACAACATTGAAAGAGGAAAGACAGGAAAAGACAAGAGGCTCACTTACAATCTTGTCAGGCGAGGGGCTGTTTCCCACCAGGCACTCTAGCTTGCCCTTGGAGTGCTTGACAGCGTGCTGTGTGGCGTCTGCTGTAATGATAGGTGGGCCTGGAGGGAGGGAGGGAGGGAGGGAGAGAGAGAGAGAGAGAGAGAGAGAGAGAGAGAGAGAGAGAGAGAGAGAGAGAGAGAGATGTCGGTGACAGAAAGAGGGAGATTTTGAAACAAATTAAACACAGATGCATTGTCAGATGGTTGACACATATAATGCTTGAGTAAACATTCTTCTTAGATAATACCAAATGTGCATCTTTAATATTCTACATCTAAGAGAAAGTGGTATTGAATTGTCTCTCTTTTCAGACTATTGAGACTCATATGAGACTTACCGTTGACAGTGAGCGTGACGTCCCTCTCAGCCACCCCGATGCGGGGGACGATGGCCTTGCAGGTATACGTCCCAGCATCCTCCTGGGTGACAGCCTTCAGCTGCAGGGTGTTGCCATTACTGAGCACCTGTAGAGGGAGAGGAGAGGTGGGAGGGAGATGAGGGGAGGGAGAGGAGTGGAGGGAGAGGAGGGAAGGGAGAGGAGTGGAGTGCAGGGAGATGGGAAAAGAAAGAGAGAGGGGTGGACAGGAGGGATAAGAGGGGGAAGTTGTTGCAGCAGCACCAATGTGGTCGAACAGTTTCAGTTTAATTTCATGGTGGTGACAACACTGTGGTTTTAATCACAGACTACAGCTACAGCCAGGCACCTCTGGAGTGACCATGCTGCTGTGGAGATTGTCCTAATTAAACGTTGCCGGAAGAGCATAACGTTATCATGGTGTGAGTGGGCCATAGCCTTTAGAGGCTGCTACAGTTCGCTCTACACTTGCGCACTCGTTGGCTCATTGATCCCACCATTCCATCAAGCTGTGATTAATCCATTTCCTCTCCCTCTACGCCCCTCCTCTCCCTCTCTCCGTCCTTTCACTCCCACTCTCCATTTTTTATTCAACCACAATTAGAGAGTAACCTAATGAATCCATTACTGGTAGCTGTGTGAGGCGTGGTGGCCGCGGTGCGTGTGGATTAGAGAGCACCGCCTGTTCTTTTCTTCCGGAGAGCGTTGGTTCAGTCTGGGAGATGGGAGATGACAGCATGGCTTTTACAGCATCGCCTGCTGTCCTGCAGCTCTCTTCTCTTTAGCGGTGGCGTTTTTAGCAAAAGCTGCCTCTGAAATTCGATTAAACACCAGGAGAGAGGCTCCCTGGAGATAGCGCTGATAGTGTTGCCTGGGGTGGGGTGGGAGACCTTGAACCAGGATGATGCAAACTAAAGGTGGAACTGGGCTGTTTGTAAGCTACCTCACATATTCTTCCCTAGATGTTCTTTGTGTTGTGTCTTGGTCCGGGTTGAGGAGCGGTTTGAGAAGCTGTTCTCGGAGTGGGATGTGAAATGTGTCAGCTGGTTTTTAACTAGTGCGCCTCAACTGTGGATGTGATTGATTTAGTGGTCACGTTGTTATGACAGAGTGTCACCTCCCCTGCTGTCAGCAGTGCGAGAACCTGACAGTCATCACACACACTGCCTCTGAAGGTTTAGCTCTGATGTCTGAGGGCTTTCTCTCATTACACACTCACGTCCGACACACACACACACACACACACACACACACACACACACACACACACACACACACACACACACACACACACACACACACACACACACACACACACACACACACACACACACACACACACACACACACACAGTATAAGTATTGATTGAGCTACTTGTCTTACCACGCTTGAGCCCTGTTTGGTCCAGGCCAGGGTAAGGGGAGGGTTGCCTGTCCAGGTGCAGGTGAAGGCAGCGTCCATCCCAATGTCCACGTTCATGGGCTTGGGCTCCGACAGCAGCCTGGGACCAACTGTAGAGGAGCCCAGGACGCCATCAGAACTAATACAGCCTGTATTCACCATTCATTATGACTTTATCATATCCCCTAAGCCATTTTCAAAGCACAAAGCACATTACACAGTATCCTCCAAAGACACGATAACTCTTGTGACCAGGGTGGAAGTGTTCACAGACACACTACTCAGATTACACTACAGGCTACTAGTACTATGATACACTGATGTGTTCTACTCACATTGTACATCCACCAGGGTGCTGACGTTGGTGCTGCCCACTGAGTTGGATACCTCACAGGAGACAGGGTCTGTGAAGTACGAGTGGTCTACCGTCACCTCCAGGCTGTCCCCGTTCGCCTCCGAGATGGGGACTCCTCCCTTGGACCACCTGGACCACCAGATCACCACATCACATAGGGTTAGAATGTCAATTTACCACATCACATAGGGGTAGAATGTCAATTTACCACATCACATAGGGTTAGAATGTCAATGTACCACATCACATAGGGTTAGAATGTCAATTTACCACATCACATAGGAGTAGAATGTCAATTTACCACATCACATAGGGTTAGAATGTCAATTTACCACATCACATAGGGTTAGAATGTCAATGTACCACATCACATAGGGTTAGAATGTCAATTTACCACATCACATAGGGTTAGAATGTCAATTTACCACATCACATAGGGTTAGAATGTCAATTTACCACATCACATAGGGTTAGAATGTCAATTTACCACATCACATAGGGTTAGAATGTCAATTTACCA
This sequence comes from Oncorhynchus gorbuscha, assembly GCF_021184085.1. Lineage (NCBI taxonomy): Eukaryota > Metazoa > Chordata > Actinopteri > Salmoniformes > Salmonidae > Oncorhynchus > Oncorhynchus gorbuscha. The sequence goes on from NC_060191.1 coordinate 9,849,263, forward strand.
CATCACATAGCAATGTACCACATCACATAGGGTTAGAATGTCAATTTACCACAACACATAGGGTTAGAATGTCAATGTACCACATCCCATAGGGTTAGAAGGTCAATTTACCACAGCACACAGGGATAGAAGGTCAATTTACCACATCACATTGGGTTACAAGATCACTTTGGTTTACCAGAACATATTGGGTTAGCAGGTCACTTTGGGTCACTAGATCATTTTGAGTTACATGTGCGTTAATAATGATAAAGTCCAAACTGGACCAACTAAAAGGCTAATAGTTCCATAATAATGCAGTACACACTGACTTCATGAAAGAAATGAACCCAACAAAGAGTAGGTTGAGGTGCTGTGTTTTACCTGTATCCTGTGATCTCAGGGTTGGCAGAGGCAGAGCAGATGAACAGAACCTTGGCTCCCTCCATGACACTCTGGGGCTGGACGGACAGGGTCACTGATGGGGGGTCTGCAGGACAACACACAACATTACTGAGAGGTGACCTTAGTATGTGTCATATCTATCACTATGGAGGATTCTACAGTATAGGCTGAATTTGTGTCAGTCAAGGGAGAAGAAACAGGACAGCAGTACTAAAGGAAGCTCTGTGAACACTGGAGGTATGTTTCACTGAGCTAGGACCACCTGTAGCACACGCTCCAGCAGGTACGTATATCTCTCTGGTCACCCACAAAACCAATTCTTTCTTTGGCCGCCTCTCCTTCCAGTTCTTTGCTGCCAATGACTGGAAGGAACTAGAAAAATCTCTCAAACTGGAAACACTAATCTCCCTCACTAGCTTTAAGCACCAGCTGTCAGAGCAGCTCACAGATTCCTGCACCTGTACATAGCCCATCTATAATTTAGCCCAAACAACTACCTCTCCCCCTACTGTATATAATGTATTTATTTTGCTCCTTTGCACCCCATTATTTCTATCTCTACTTTGCACATTCTTCCACTGCAAATCTACCACGCCAGTGTTTTACTTGCTATATATTGTATTTACTTTGCCACCATGGCCTTTTTTTGCCTTTACTTCCCTTATCTCACCTCACTTGCTCACATTGTATTTAGACTTATTTTTCTACTGTATTATTGACTGTATGTTTGTTTTACTCCATGTGTAACTCTGTGTTGTTGTATGTGTCGAACTGTTTTGCTTTATCTTGGCCAGGTCGCAATTGTAAATGAGAACTTGTTCTCAACTTGCCTACCTGGTTAAATGAAGGTGAAATAAAATAAAAATAAATACATTTGAAGGGGTGTGTGTTTGTCACAGAGAGGTTAGTGTATGAATCATTGAAGAGTGAGCGAGTGCATGTGCAGGAAGGCAGAACTAACCACTCTTCCATTAACTCTAAAGTGGTGCTGGGTGAAATGTATTTATTCAACCAAAGCCCTCAACTAATGCCTAAAGTATATAAATAAATATATTATAGATGATATATGTGTATAGGCTACTACCTTGTCATTATTGGCAGTATATTTGTATACAGTTTACCAATAGGACTATGTCCCAATATCCACACTAGCATACTAGTGTCCATGGACAATACATCAGTACATACTAAGTACTATTCAAGTCTAATAGTTGGTAGTTGAATGTATTTGACTCTGTGTTCTCCATCCTCTGACAGAGTGTTGTACCTTGGGTGTGTCCCCATCACAGGGACGAGGGCACTACAGTGTTGTACCCACGGTGTGTTCCCATCACTGGGACGAGGACACTACGGAGTTTCGTACCCGAGTGTGTCCCCATCACTGGGACGAGGACACTACGGAGTTTCGTACCCGAGTGTGTCCCCATCACTGGGACGAGGACACTAGGGAGTGTTGTACCTTAGGTGTGTTCCCATCACTGGGAAGAGGACACTATGGAGTGACTGTAGGGGACACTAAGCGCCACTGAGGACACTCACGCTGGACGTTGATGGTGACGGAGGTCTGGAGTCCGGCGGGGGCGGCGGGGTTGAGGACGCGACAGGTGTAGGTACGGCCAGAGTCCTTGTCCTCCGGCACCACAGGAAGCATACTGACAGCCAGCTCCCTCTTCCCATCCTCCATCCGCGTCTAGGAGAGACAGACCAGAGACATGGAGATAAGACATCTACGATGTTTACTGTACATCTCAATGGTCAAGACAGACTAGAGACAGCTGTTAAACATGCAGAGGGAGTTATGAGTCCTTATTTCACCTCTTGGGCTAGATCCATGAATTGATATATGTTGGTCCCTAAAGAGACAAAATGGTTTAAGTAGGGAAGTAAGGTATAGAATAGGTATAGGCTCATAGTAAGGCCCTGCTGAGTCTTCCCCCTCTAGGTGTTTGTGACACTGCGGGACCTATCTTTCTGACGTGTGAGGCATTCAAATTGCCATCCAGTCCATTGGCATGGCGGTTAAATCATATATTTTATGATGCGCCTGGGGATATTGTGCTGTTCCCACATTTCTGAGTGTGCTCCCAGTCAGCGCTCCTTGTTTGTCATCATCTTTGAGATCTATTTATTGCTCACAGGAATCAATACGTCTAAGTGAGGAAAGGGGTAGATTCTGGAGATATCGCCCGTCGCTTTTGACGCACACACAAAGAAACGCATGCACACACGCACACGCACACGCACACGCACACGCACACACACACACACACACACACACACACACACACACACACACACACACACACACACACACACACACACACACACACACACACACACACACACACACACACACACACACAGGGCTGTCAGACAGTGTGCAGTAATGGCAGGGGTGGCTGTGTCTGTATTTCTGGGCTGTAGCCGTGAGGAGGGGGGGGCGGGGGAGGGTTGTCTCACAGGCAGCTCTGGAAAAGGGCAAGGGCAGAGCAGATCCCATTCCCTGGACGGACGGACAAACAGACAGCTGAATCAATGGACCAGGCCGTTCACTTCCTCAGCCAGACACACAAAAAGCATTTTTACGCTAGATCGAGTCGCATCACTCCCTGTCACCACCTCTCACTCTGCCCCAAGCCACCTCTCCCCCTCTCTACCTCCCCCCCCTACTCTAGCCCTCCCTCTCTCTAAAAGCACCCGTTTTCTTTCTTGCAGTGAACTGCATTTCAGTATCTCCCACCCTTCTTTCTTTTACTCCCACTTTCTCTCTCCCTATCTCTTTCTCTCCCCTCCTGCCCCCCCCCTCCTTTTCTCCAATGCGGGCTCTAGTCTTCTTAAATGTGTCGTTTAGCGTAGTTTAGCGTGGTCAGAGAGTATGACAAATGTGAGTCTTTCCTGACTGCGGCTGGTTCACGCTCTGGCGCGTCCCCCCATTGTGTTTTGGCATTGTTGTGGGGGATTTCTCCTCAGCAGAAATTCTACTGTATCAAACGCTCATGCCTGTCTGAGCTTTGGCATGCTCCAGTTATGTTGTAGTGTCAGTGCATTAGAGTGTGAGGGGAGGGGGAGTAGGGCAGAGAGGAGGGGGGTTCAGGTATGAGTGAAAAAGGGGAGGGGGACTGCAGAGCGGGAGGTAGGAACAGAAAGAATAAGTCCTGAGAGAGAAAGAGAGAGTAATTGAGAAGAAAATGAAGAAAATAGAGAGAAAACAGAGAAAAGGAAGAGTCTGCTTCTGTATTCTGCCCTGAGATAAAGTTGCTGCATTTTGAGCAGCTGTTGTACCCTGCCATAACCTGCTAAGCTGGGGTCTGTTGTACCCTGCCATAACCTGCTAAGCTGGGGTCTGTTGTACCCTGCCATAGCTTGCTAAGCTGGGGTCTGTTGTACCCTGCCATAACCTGCTAAGCTGGGGTCTGTTGTACCCTGCCATAACCTGCTAAGCTGGGGTCTGTTGTACCCTGCCATAACCTGCTAAGCTGGGGTCTGTTGTACCCTGCCATAGCTTGCTAAGCTGGGCTCTGCTGTACCCTGCCATGGCCTGCTTAGGTGGGCTCTGCTGTACCCTGACATAGCCTGCTTAGATGGGCTCTGCTGTACCCTGACATAGTCTGCTTAGGTGGGCTCTGCTGTACCCTGACATAGTCTGCTTAGGTGGGCTCTGCTGTACCCTGACATAGCCTGCTTAGATGGGCTCTGCTGTACCCTGACATAGTCTGCTTAGATGAGCTCTGCTGTACCCTGACATAGCCTGCTTAGATGAGCTCTGCTGTACCCTGCCATGGCCTGCTTAGATGGGCTCTGCTGTACCCTGACATAGCCTGCTTAGATGGGCTCTGCTGTACCCTGACATAGCCTGCTTAGATGGGCTCTGCTGTACCCTGACATAGCCTGCTTAGATGAGCTCTGCTGTACCCTGACATAGCCTGCTTAGATGGGCTCTGCTGTACCCTGCCATGGCCTGCTTAGATGAGCTCTGCTGTACCCTGACATAGCCTGCTTAGGTGAGCTCTGCTGTACCCTGCCATAGCCTGCTTAGGTGGGCTCTGCTGTACCCTGCCATGGCCTGCTTAGGTGGGCTCTGCTGTACCCTGCCATGGCCTGCTTAGGTGAGCTCTGCTGTACTCTGCCATGGCCTGCTTAGGTGAGCTCTGCTGTACTCTGCCATGGCCTGCTTAGATGAGCTCTGCTGTACTCTGCTGAGCTGTGTTGGTGTTGTGTGGGTGTTAGTGGATCCTGATGAGGTTGGGCATGGCCCTGCTCTCTCTAACCTGCCCTGGCCCGACCTGTTATCTGATTATACTGTAGTCTTTCTGTACCTTGGAGTATATGGCCGTGTCCATGACCTCTCCGTCTCTGTACCAGGTGATCTCGGCGGCAGGCTTGGCCCCTGAGGCGCGGCAGGTGAGGTTGTAGGGTGTGTGGGCCTTCACACGTATGATAGGACCCCCCTCCACCACCGGGTCTGTGGGGGGAACTACAGGGAGAGAAGGAGGAAACACAACACATTCATGTTAGAGGAGAGAACAACCCACCAAACTGAAAGCTCCTTTTACACAGCTTCTGAATGAGAGGAACATCTAGTGAGATTCATGTGATGTGTTAACGCTGCATCAATTCATCCACTGCACACAGAGAAAACAATATCCTTTCATCATCGTGTTGGTTCACGAGGTGTGTTTCTACTTTGTAGACTGGAATGGAAACCGACAACATTTGGCTTTGAGAAGAAAAAAAGAGAAGAGCTATTTCATTTTCCTTCTTAACATTGAGACTGGCATGAGTACTCTTTTACTCCCACTGCTGCCCAGTGATGTTTCATCTGAATTGCTTGTTTGTTCATTTATTTGCATGGTTTCGCACACGCTGCCACCCCTGATGAAGGTGTCTATCTCCCCAGGCAATAACGGCAGGCGTAAACAGCAGCAGGCCTGCGCCCCGGTCTATCTCTCTCTCTTGCTCCCTCCGCTGAACCAATTTCTGTGTGTGTATCTGAATTGTCAGAGGTCCTTCCACCACCGCGGCCCAGACACTAATGGAATCCGAGTGCTAGGTGATTTTAATTTCCATGCCGACTCCCTTGGCCGCTCTCCTGCCGTTGACTCCTTTGAATGCGCCGGATTTTTTTGGTCTCATCTGGCTGCATTGATTTCCCCACACGCACACGCACACGCACACACACACACACACACACACACACACACACACACACACACACACACACACACACACACACACACACACACACACACACACACACACACACACACACACACACACACACACGCACGCACACTTCAAGACCCTAGCCTCTGTGAATCTGTGTTCTCGAAACAGGCCTACACACACACCCCGGTCCCTGCTTGATTTGCTCCTGTCTTAATGGGGACATTCTACTAGGTGTTAGGAAACAACATCTACCGCCTTTTCTGTCCACAAAGGCTCACGCTAACCAATCAAACAGTCCATCCTAGTCCACCTCCACTCTGTGCAGTGCGGGCGTTGTGAAGCTGGGTTTGGGTGGGTGTATGTGATCTCTATTGACCGCGCTGCATTGTGCTCTTTCGAACTGCGCGTGGTCGTAGGAGCGTAGAGGAAGTGGATGGTGAGCGGAGCCCAACACTGAGTCAAGCCAATTAGAGCAGTGTTCTTCATCATGGGTCGTCAGAATTCACATGACCAGTGAATTCTCGCTGCTTAAACGAGCTCATAAAATGACAGAAACAAGCAGGGCAGTGGGGAGACAGTACAGTAGCCTAGCCTTGTTGTTGGTGCATAGAGCTGAGGCTCCAGTGTCTTCTGTAACTGTCTCTCTGCTTTGTTGGGTGTATTTGCCAGATCATCAGAGAGACGTTCAGTAAAGACTAATGAATATGCTGCTGCCTGTTCCCCCATCGGCCACCAGGTGCCAGCAGTGTTTCACTGTCTTGGAGTCCCACGAGGGGCCTCTCTCTCCTCTCACCCCCCTCCGCCATCCCTCTCTCCACCACCACCCTCCTCTCCCCACCTCTGGATGCCTGGTGAATATGTAGATCACTCACTTTGCGTTAATGTAAAAGCTGCCCCACGGTTGACAAATATTGTGACTCACTGTAAAATGTGCTAACTGTGCAGAACTTGACTTTTTAAGTGTCCATGCAAGTCATTTGTGACTGCAGCAATCACATTATCCTAGACTTCCACAGTCTTGATTATCGATACTGAAGGAAAATAGTTTTTTTGCTGGCTCTGTTGGGTTTGAAAAATATTTACAGGGCTGATATACGGCAGTAAGTACATTTTACAGGCGTTATTTGTGAAAGTTGATAACAGCAGGTGATGTCATAAATAGTTACTTGACATAGAAACTGTGTGTGTGTGTGTGTGTGTGTGTGTGTGTGTGTGTGTGTGTGTGTGTGTGTGTGTGTGTGTGTGTGTGTGTGTGTGTGTGTGTGTGTGTGTGTGTGTGTGTGTGTGTGTGTGTGTGTGTGTGTGTGTGTGTGTGTGTGTGTGTATGTGTGTGTGTGTGTGTATGAGTCTGTCAGAACCATAATGGTGCTTAACAATCTCCCTCTGTAAAGCCAACCTGCAGATCAGGGTGTGTGTGCCCCTGTGTGTGCCCGTGTGTGTGTGTCCCTGTGTGTGCCCGTGTGTGTGTGTCCCTGTGTGTGCCCGTGTGTGTGTGTCTGTGTCCCTGTGTGTGCGGTGTGTGCAGCAGCTGTGTATCTTACCTAGAACAGTGAGCTTGGCTCGGTGGGAGCGCAGTCCGGCCTGCGTAGCCTGACACTCGTACACGGCGTCATCCGCCAGCTCTGCCGAGTCGATCATCAAGCTGTGCTCGCCTGATAGCGGGTCTCCCATTAAGGAGTAGCGTGTCCATCCTGCATTAAGCCAACACAAGGAATACAGAGAGTCAGAGAATGGAAAAGAAAACAAGAAAACAAACCCAACAATCAACAGCAGAACAACAAACCCAAACCGGAATGAAAAGACTGCAAAATGAGCAGACTCACGCCACAAACAAACGCCAAGGGCCTTTAAGACATAAATGGAAATGGTTCTGCACCACCCCCGGTTAAGCACTGAGCCGTTCAGTTGGCTAAGCAGCGTGGGACTGGCTAGGGGAAGGCCACAGCTACATGTGAGACGGGGGCGTGAGGCGACTGACTGTCCTTTAAAGCACAGACAAAATCAAGATGTAGTGTCTAAGGTCAACCCCGAGCCTCATCCACCTTCCCACTAGTCCAGAACACAGCTGAATGTCAGCGCGTGACACCAGCCAATTGATTATCCACCTTGGTACAAAAGCCTCAAAATGCTAAACAACAAATTAAATGCTCTGTGTCTGTTTGTGGTAGAGAGGCTGTCTGCAGTATATTTGTTTCTCTCCACCTCCATTAATTTGAGTAGACAGACAGACAGAGAGCCAAGGCTTCCTAATGAGACCATGAATTGATCAGGGGGGAGAGAGAGAAGTAGGGGAGCTAGACAGAGATAAAGACAAAGAGAAAGAGAGAGATGGGGGAGACAGAGAGAGGGAGGGTGGAGAGAGAGAGGGAGAGAGAGGGGGAGTGGGAGACAGAGAGAGAGGGGGAAGACAGAGCGAGAGAGAGAGGGGGCGGGGACAGAGAGAGGGGGAAGACAGAGCAAGAGAGAGAGAGAGGAGTAAGACACACAGAGAGAGAGAGAGAGAGAGAGAGAGAGAGAGAGAGAGAGGAGAGGGGACAGAGAGAGAGGGGGAGACAGAGCGAGAGAGAGATAGAGAGAGGAGTAAGACACAGAGAGAGAGAGAGAGAGAGAGGGGGGGGGGGCAGAGAGAGAGGGGGAAGACAGAGCGAGAGAGAGAGAGAGAGAGAGAGAGAGAGAGAGAGAGAGAGAGGAGTAAGACACAGAGAGAGAGAGAGAGAGGGGGGACAGAGAGAGAGGGGGAAGACAGAGCGAGAGAGAGAGAGAGAGAGAGAGAGAGAGAGAGAGAGAGAGAGGAGTAAGACAGAGAGAGAGAGAGAGAGAGAGGGGGGGGTACAGAGAGAGAGGGGAAGACAGAGCGAGAGAGAGAGAGAGAGAGGAGTAAGACACAGAGAGAGAGAGAGAGAGAGAGAGAGAGAGAGAGAGGGGGGGGCAGAGAGAGAGGGGGAAGACAGAGCGAGAGAGAGAGAGAGAGAGAGGAGTAAGACACACAGAGAGAGAGAGAGAGAGAGAGGGGGGGTACAGAGAGAGAGGGGAAGACAGAGAGCGAGACACACAGAGAGAGAGAGAGAGAGAGAGAGAGAGAGAGAGAGGGGGGGGGGTACAGAGAGAGAGGGGGAAGACAGAGAGCGAGACACACAGAGAGAGAGAGGGGGGGTACAGAGAGAGAGGGGGAGACAGAGAGCGAGACACACAGAGAGAGAGGGGGGTACAGAGAGAGAGGGGGAGACAGAGAGCGAGACACACAGAGAGAGAGGAGTAAGACACAGAGAGAGAGGGGGAAGACAGAGAGCGAGACACACAGAGAGAGAGAGAGAGAGGAGTAAGACAGAGCGAGAGAGAGAGAGAGAGAGAGAGTAAGACACAGAGAGAGAGAGAGAGAGAGGGGGGAAGACAGAGAGCGAGACACACAGAGAGAGAGAGAGAGAGAGAGAGGAAAGACAGAGCGAGAGAGAGAGAGAGAGAGGAGTAAGACACAGAGAGAGAGAGAGAGAGAGAGAGAGGGGGGGGAAGACAGAGAGCGAGACACACAGAGAGAGAGAGAGGAGTAAGACAGAGCGAGAGAGAGAGAGAGAGAGAGAGGAGTAAGACACAGAGAGAGAGAGAGAGAGAGAGAGAGGGGGAAGACAGAGAGCGAGACACACAGAGAGAGAGAGAGAGAGGAGTAAGACACACAGAGAGAGAGAGAGAGAGAGAGGGGGGGGGTACAGAGAGAGAGGGGGAAGACAGAGAGCGAGACACAGAGAGAGAGAGAGAGAGAGAGAGAGAGAGGGGGTACAGAGAGAGAGGGGGAAGACAGAGAGCGAGACACACAGAGAGAGAGGGGGGGTACAGAGAGAGAGGGGGAGACAGAGAGCGAGACACACAGAGAGAGGGGGGGTACAGAGA